>NC_090923.1:86114383-86417413 GCF_040938575.1 Ambystoma mexicanum
ATGCGGCAGCTTTCTGCATTGTGACAGAATACACCTTTCATTATTTCTCTAAGGTCTGGCCCTGTAATCTCTCCTGTATTTATTTAAATGTTGAAATCACAAAAATCTAGCCAATTACATAGTAAAGCAAACATGAATTGTGTGTTGAGGTTCGATAGCAGAATTGTCTTTTGACGTTTAATGAAAGTCCTAATTTCCTGGAGCTATTACTACCTAATGGTATGCCAATGTTGGGATACAACCGTGCACAGAAGCAAGGACTCCATGCTAAATTCTATATCTAATCTAATGGTCAAGTGGTTATTGTAAGTGATTTCAATCCGGCACTCACCCAAGTCAAAGCCCAGCATGTAGTGCACAACTGAAATCCTTATTTATTTTGTCTAAAAGTAAAATATTCTGAACGATGTACCACTCATATCGCACCCTTCTCCTGGAACCCCCCCCCTCGGTCACACTGAACCAGGAATGAGGCTGGTTTGCAAAGGTAAATATTTAATTAGGTATTTAAGATTTAATCGCAATATGTTTTAATAGGTACACAACAATCATCACCAATGGGGTGACAGAACACTGGATATTTTTTAGTACACTAGGAATAGGTAATAAGCCAAACAAATGCAGCACCGAAAATACTTGTGTTGCTTCAGATCAGATAGCACTGTGGTTAGCAGTTCCCCCTGTAACATCCCTCAACCCCCCGAATAGGCAATGTAAAGAGATGGGAGGAGAGAGCAGGTATTCAGGAATAGTACAGATCAGTGTCTCACTTCCCCCTTCTCCCCTTAGAAGTGGGCTTTTCAACTGTCAGAATGACTTTTAAAGTGGCTGAGCAAGAACTCTAAATGTGTGGAAAAATGCTTCAATTATTCTAAATTCCTACGGGAGCCGCTTTGAACAGTTGCGCACAAGCAATGATTTGGTCAGCAGAAAACAATGGAAGTCGGAAGCAAATAGAAGCTATTTAACACATGTAAAAATTTCTCAAAATGAAAATTCGCGGCAAACTTTTCCGTTCGCGATAACGGGAGAATTGCACTGAAATTTCGTTTCTATCACAAAAACTGAGGGAGTTATAGAGGTTTTAGTAAAGGTCATTTTTGCGAGATAGGTGGGAGAATGGAAAGAGGCTTCAGTTTTAAAATAAGAAAAATATTGACTAGGACTAGAGCATTCAAGATCAGCCGCTAGGACGGCACAACGCAAGAGTCAGGAGTGATTCGCGACTCAATCCTGGTTCCTCGCTGTCCACCCTGGAGCGCTAGGCTGGTCACTCGAATGAAATTAATACATCAAAGTTGACAAAATGACTACATGACTAGGAAAAGGTTGCCTTTACAGAGACAGAATACGATTTCACTACAGAGTTAAACAATATTACTGATTATGGAAGTAAGGATAGTTCAGAGGTTGGGAGGGGACAAGATAATGCACGGGAATCAACAGTTTCTTGCTTCCTGTGAATACTCACAAAACAATTGGATTTAAGATTCTGGACCGTCCGGATTCTGGACCATGAATCGGATCGATCAGGGACTGACAGCTGGGCACATCGGACTGGACAGGGTCAGCAAGACGCTCTGGTCACAGCACGGCACCGGATGGCACGAGATCTGCTCTCCTAGTCTGTGGGTATTAGGATCAGCTGGATGACGAGTTCCTCGGGCAAGCCAGAGAATTTCTGGATACTGGTTCAAAAGGCCTTATCACACCACACAGCGCTTTACTGAGTGGGTAGAATACATTTGAGGATTGAGGCCTTGCTGGACATCAATAGTTTCTATTGCTGGCAAGAGATTTGGCATCTGGAAGAATATTTCAAGCTGGATGTAGAAAGCTGGATCAGAGTGCTTCGCCGGAATCAGGAAGGTGGCTGGATCAGTGAGTCCGTATCTGCCCTCTATTTACGCCTTAATGACATCACAAAGGGGTGTATGGGCCGGCTTAGCTAAGCTTGCCCCTGTGAAAGGTGATTGGGTCAGAATCTTTTCTCTGCCCTGATAGGAGGAGAGGAACAGAGTGTCATCTTTATAGTGTAATTTTATGATTCTGAGAATCCACCCCTAGCCACTGGAACAGTCTAATTTTGGCAAAACACATATTTGCACATGTGCAACCTCTATAAAAATCACATACACAGCATATTTTCTGGAGTATCTGCTCATCAAAATCTCGCAGCTGTAGGATCTGTTATCAACTTTCTACAGAATTTTGTCCTTTTTGCTATGTACACAATGTCCAAATTGTATGCCAATTTCCACAAATGTGCGTGTTTAACATAGGGATATGCGTGTACATTTTCACAATTCTAACAGTAATCCATTTAGCATAAAACCACATATCTTGCCATTCCTGTCCAGAACATGTCAGAGTTCTGCCGCCTCTTCACACGTGCCGCCAGAAATTAAATTAACTGTAATTTTTATATTTTTCACCATTTTGAATAGCAAGTTATAAGTCTTTTAAAATGTTTTCTTTGTTCATGTTTAACAGATGTTCGCTTGGCTCCGCCTCTTTTGTCTTCCTGCAGTCCAGGAGCATGCTCCTTCTTGTTCCTTCCAGAGGCCATTTACGATCCTTCACACTTCTAGTTTCCTGAGCTGCAGCTTGTCATTGTTCCTTTGCTCTCTGTAGACCAGATTCTGTCCTACCCTGCAATAACGCCTCCTCGTGAGTTTCTGCTTTGGGGAAGGCCTTCTGGGGAAAAACCAGCTTTCCCAGTTATTTCAACTTCAGCCAAGCTAATTACTACTTAAACCTAACAAAACCCACATTTGTTGCATCACATACAAATACATTTCTTTCTTGGCCTTAAAATCCGTGGAATCAAAAACACAACTAAAATCTGTATTCCCTTTTGGCAACAATCCTGTTTGCTAATTCAGCAGACTTTTCGACTTTGAGGTCAATTTAAAACTGCCTTAGTACTACTCTGACAGCTGTCAGTCAGGTCGCTCCGGATACTGTACCCAGATTTTGGCATAGAGGCTGTCAGTTTTCAGACTTTGTATGTTTCACAATGTTTCATTTGATACATGAATTTTAGCACCAGGCAAGAAAGTGTTATAGGCATTTTGGAGTTTTCGGCAACAAAGCAAATGTCCTTTGTAGGCACATTTTTGGGTTTCATTTGCAAAGTGCTGCTTCTCTCTCTGCACTTCCCACTGGCACATTTCTGCAAGGTGTGCTCCATTCCACTGCCCATATACCATGGGTGGCAGGTTGTGCATCCCTCTTTCTGTGCTGAAGCACATGGTTTTTGTCGGTTTTTGTAGGTTTTTGGTGCGCACAAGGGTTTTGCCGCCATTGTTGCTGTTTCTTTCCCCCACACTGGCAGGGTGATGCCGCATAGCATAGCAATACATCCCACATTATTCATATAGAACTTTTGACAAAGCGCTCTACATAGAACATATTTGTCATAATTATCACCAAAACAAAGTCTATTCCTTTATCGACCTTGAAAGGATGAAAAGCTGAGTTGGCCTAGCCGTGATTCGAACCTGCAACCTACATATCATGCACAGATTGCAGCATCGAGTGCTCAACCACCTGAGCTATCTTATTGGCTAACATCCTTCAGAGGTTGGTTAACGGAGTATCGACTGAGGTATAATAATCACAGTACCTAGATGTATGACAAGCCATTCATGAAGCGCTACATAAAGTTAAATCCCTATCTGGGTTATTACAGGGACAGGTTTTGGTGTGTTTCTATTTCAATTAACAATGTAACTTTCATTCGTCTTTTCGCTTGTACTCCCTGAAGTCAGGTTTTGGATGTTGCAATTGTAGCCTTGCAGATTTGAGAGGCTAGAACACCTGTGTTTGGTGTAATGACTTACCCTTGAGCAAATAATCTGCTGCCACTGACCATTTATAGTAATATACCCCATTGACTACAAGGTTGAATGGATGTAAACTAGACTGTGCGTATTCATAATTTTACACACTGTTTTTATAATTAGATTGCATATTAAATTGGAAGTGTAAAAATTATGCATCTCTGCATGATTATGCACACAGCACCGGAACTCTGAAAAATACAATTGTGCAATACTGGTTTGCTCTCACTGGAAAAAAGCACAATTTGTTACAAAATATTCTCAATTGCAACTTGTCCATCTTATTATACATTCATAAAGTTTTATGAAAATCAATACGCACAGTGCTTCTGTTTGATCCATCAGCATCAACACAGCAGAATCTGAAGGGAAAGAAACCATTCCTTTTCAGTGTGCAGTTTCTTTTTTGAAAGGCTTCAGAGAAATTCTGTTTCAGAGGTGGCTTGCAATTACATCCATGTAGATAAAAATCAAAAGAAGCCTCCTGGTTTCTGTCAAGTAACCTGACCTTTGCACTGCTCTCTGCTCTAAACCAGTGTGTTAAAGTACACAGAAAAATAATAAATCTGTTGTATTGACAATATTTTCATGCGTAAAAATGCCAGGTATGCACCTTATATGGAGGACTGCGTATACCTATGCGTGTTGGTTTATTGTGCTAAGTATTTAACAATGACGTGTGTGTATATAGGATCTATATTTTAATGCACATTTGTGCATTACTGATTGGGTACGGTGTACTTGCCTACAGCTCACATTTTCCTCTTAAGATAGGCCTGACTGCTCTGCCCCTCACCGAGGTCCTTGAGTAGTATAGATTGCTACTGAAAGTTGGCGATCTACGTACCACTGAGATTGTTTACTTAAAGGCCTTACCTCCAAGTGGGACTTCAGGAAAACTCCCCGAACAGTACATTTCCCACAGTATGTTAAATATGTTTTGAAGAAAAAGAAGTTGCAGGTTGGCCCACTTAAGGAGAGCACTTATCTCTTCAACTCTTTACTAAGACATTGAGAAAATTGCATGCAATCATGGAATCAACGTAATTGACTTATGCCAGAATGTGAATTGGTATTGTCAATGGTCTCCAGTTACAATGGGTTTTGTCAACCATTCCTGCTAAATTTGTAATGATGTGCACAATCGCACTGATTGAAAAATCTGGTATTAAAATGCATCTGTTTTTGTTTGTGTACAGCTTACAGGAGGAATTGGTTTCATTCATCACAACTGTACTCCTGAATTCCAAGCAAATGAAGTTCGCAAAGTAAAGGTAAACTATTGAAATACATCTATGGCTTTTAACCACTGACACTGGGGAAATGATTCTACAGTTTAGAAGTGCAAGCAGGGATGCTTGTGGTTGAATGCATAGATTAGGAACGACTTGACTTGTTCTAGATTGTCTTTAAATGGGAAGGTCCATGCCAGCAGATGCCCAGCACTAACCATGCTCCAAGTTTTCTCGATGCGCCCTGATATAGCCACCCAAATTCCAGCAGTACCCACTGCTACAAGGTACCGCCTGCTACATTTTCAGACACTGGGCTTTGGTGCGTATGCGATGGGAGGAGTAGGAGGAGGGGGGGATTTAGGGAGGAGGAGGGAGTCCTGGTTGGGAGGTGGAAAATGAAAGGGTTATGCCAATGATGGAAGCACAGGAAGGAGTCTAGAAAGGTAGCCGTTGGGGAGATTTATCATTTTTATGCCTCATCCCCTCTCCTAGTGAGACCCCTAGCACTTGTTGGAGTTTTAGACCTTTTTCTTTCAATTCTAAATGAGTGGAGCCTTTTTCTACTTGTTCATTCTTGTGGGATCTGCCATTTGGAACTCTATTGTTTTGATACAACCTGTACTATGGAGTCTGCCTGCCCCATAGCTCTTAAATGCATCAGTGTTTTTACTACTGCAGCATGCAGTTCCTTATGGGCAGTGTTGCTGGGGCCTTTAGGGTTCACCTTTAAGGTTATTTTTCTATATCCACGAGCAACTACAGTTCTTAGTATCTCTCCCGAAGCTCATTGGACAATCTCCTAGTTAAGGCTGTTGGATGTGTTCTACCAACTGTTTTGTAATTATTTTTACTTCAAAAACTTTCTCTGCGAAGAAACCCTCTAGAACCTTGAACCAGGTTAAAGTTACACTAACCATTTTCCTCCCTTAAAGTGACTTTAATGTGTGTTTCTCCAGCATGGGGTCTAGCATAAATTCACATGCTCAAGAATATTCCCTGTCAACAGGCTGGGAATCCTCGGTAAAGGAAAAAATCAGTTTTGTTTCTACTAGTAACCAAACACTGGTCTCTGGGTCATACTGCCCCCAGCCAATGACTGCCCTCTACCTAAGCCCCTCCTCTGGCAGCCATCTTCAGATGTTTGACGCACGTTCAAGTGTTGGGAGTCCTCGTGCTATAGCTCTCAAGTTTTTACTGCGTTTTACTCTTATATTTTCGGTCGATCGAGCCTCAAACTCCACCGATTCTACTTCCGATCAATGGGGACCCGTTTCGGATTTTTCTATGCCCCTACAACAGCCGAGGGGGAGCGAGGCAGCGACCTTCCCCCCCTAAGGTGAAGGCCTCAGGCGCACCCAAGGTCTCAAAGGCCCTGATTCACCCGGCGAAGGCCTCGATCGAAGGAGTCGTGGCACCCATGGCGAAGCCTGTGGAGGCTACCCCAGTGGAGACGACTGCCGGGCCTAGAGTTTCCCTGCCCCCCCCAGAGGGAATCATCATTTCAGCCTATCGAGAAGACCCCCGTGAAACCCCGGGAGGAGAAAGAGGGCGGGGGGGGTACGGTAGCCATAACGGACACAGATACCACCTCCGAAGCTGAGCTGGCTGGCGTTGCAAAGATCCTTGACAAGAGGTTTGAGGAAGTCCAGTCCTACGGAAGGTATCCCGACGAGGTGGACGTAGAAAGCGACGGTGGAGCCGACGAGGAGCAGCAGGCCTTGGAGGAGACAAAGGAACCCGCTCCCCAGCCGTCGCTCCCGTTGCAACCGATGCCTATGCCACAGGACAACTCGGGAGCAATCTTGATGGCTATCCAGACCCTGTGTATGGAGATGAGGACAAGGTTGCCCTTACCCCCAGTGGATAATCCAGCGGCACATGGACCGTCGGGAAGCGCATGGACCGTCAGGAAGCCCACTGAACAAGCAGAAGCGACATCATTCTCCCTCTCCCTTCCAGCCTTCACCTCCTTCCCCTCCACCGAGGGATGAGACGGGAACGGCGACAACGGGGACGGACGCCGATGGTGGTGACGACAGGACACATCTCCCATCACCCCCTCCCTGGTACTCCCCTCCCGACGAAATTTGCTCCTTTCACACCATGATCGCCAGGGCATCAGAGCTCTTCCAGCTTTGCCCCGAAGAGCAGAAGGAGGGTTTCCTCTACCAACGACGGTAGGCCAAGAGGAAGTACGGTTGCTGCCCGACATCTGGGCCGAAAGACTGTTACTGCGCAAGAATCCGTCCACGGCTCCTGCGAAGAGTGGCCGGTATGAGAAGTACCAGGTCCCAGATTCCGCCCAATGTGCCTTAGAACTCTGCCGTCCCTGGATTCGGTAGTGTCCTTAGCGGCCAAGAAGAAATCGGCAGGGGTGACGGGGTCAACTTCCACTTCCCCACCGGATGGTGAAGGGAAGAAGCTGGACGCCATTGGACGAGTCATCTCGTCGGCGGCGACGACCATCAAAGCGGCCAACGCTCTCGCGATCGTGGCTTCGCTACAACGGGGAGCTGTGGTTCAATATCGCTCCCTCCTGGATTTCCTGCCAGGCAAGAGGACGGAGGCCCTTGAAATCCTACAGGAAGGCGAGGTGGCATCGGACCAGTCCATCAGTGGCCACGGACATCGCTCACACCGGGTTTCGACAGGCAACAGCGTTTGCCTTCGCCGATGTGGTTCGGTCAAGGTGACTGACTTCCGTCAGGACGTTCAGACCAGGGTACTAGACATGCCCTTCGACGGGAACAACCAATTCAGCAAGGAAGTGGACGAGTCACTGCAGGCCATCAAAGTGGACACCGACGGCCCGGGCCTTGGGTTCTCCGACGGCCACCCTTTCGGACCTCCGGAGGCAAGTCTCAAGGTGCCTCCAAGGGATTTGGTGGCGGTTCCTTGTACTGCCAAGCGGCCTGTTCATCGTCGCAGGACGCCTACAGATGCCGCAGCAAGGCCAGAGGACGTTGCCAAGTCCTCGGCGAAGCAAGATTGAACCTGCTACGACGTCGGGGGCCCCCACCTAAGCACCCCGGTGGGAGGCCGGCTGGCGAAAATTCATCAGCGTGTGGGAGTCCATCTCCACCGACTGTTGGGTGCTGGACGTGCTGGCCCACGGGGACACTTTGGAATGCCAAAGAAAGTGTCCCCGTCTACCACCTCTGGCCAGGAAGATAAACCACGTGCCAAGCTACTTCTGGAGGTACGAGCAATGCTGAAAAAGGGCGCGATAGATCTCGTCCGAAGAGGCTTCGGGGCTCGAGTGTACTCGCAGTACTTTCTCGTCCGAAAGAAGAATGGCGGTTGGCGACCCATCCTGGACCTTCGTCTAAACAAGTACATCAAGTCCCAGAAATTCCGGATGGTCATCCTTCAGCACGTGCTGGGGCAGCTGGAGGAGGGCGACATCCTATCGTCGCTGGACTTGGAGGATGCCTACTTCCACATCCCCATACTCGAAGGACATCAAAAGTTCCTACGATTCATGGTCCAAGGGCGACACTACCAGTTCAAGGCCCTGTCATTCATTTTGAAGTTGGTGCCCAGGGTCTTCACCAAGTGCCTGGCACCGGTGGCGGCGCGTCTGCAGGGGATCCACGTTTACCCCTACCTGGACGATTGGCTCATTCGAGCAAAGTCAAGGGAACTCGCCGTCGAACAAACAGCGAAGACCGTCCAACTGCTCACGGATCTGGGATTCTCGATCAACTTCGCGAAATCCCAGATGGTACCGTCGCAAGACGCCCTGTTCCTGGGAGCCAGACTCGACACAGTGGCGCGATTGGCTTCGCCGTTGGAGGAAAGGACGAAGGCCATCCTGGGCAAGGAACAACGGCTGTCGACCATGGACATGGCCAGGGTGAGGTCCATCAAGTCCCTACTCGGCATGTCATTGTGCATCTACCTCATGCGCCTATGCAGGTTGCGGATGCGACCACTGCAGGAGTTCCTCGACGCCTAATGGATGCAAGCAGCGGGCAGTTCCGAAGACGAGATCTCCCTCGAGACGTTCCGCCAAGCAATCTGGTGCTGGGGCAACCCCACACATCTTGCGGCGGGTATGGACTTCCAGACCCTGACACATCAGGAGACTGTGACAGACGCCTCCCTGGAAGGATGGAGAGTGCACACCAGAGATCTCCACGCAAGAGGTCTTTGGCTCTCGGAGGAGAGATCGCTACACATCAACGTCCTGGAGCTCCGAGCCGTGTTCTGGGCCCTCAGGTTGTTCCTCCCGTCCCTCAAGTGCAAGGTGGTGAGGGAGGGTCTGCACCGACAACACCACCACGATGCAAGGGTGCACCATTTCCCCAGCCCTATCCAAGGAAGTGCAGGATCTGTGGCACTGGGCCGTTGCCCAGGGGATGTTCCTGGTACCCTTCCACCTGGCAGGAGTAAAGAACACAGTCGCCGACTCGCTCAGCAGGGAGCTGCGCTCGTGCCATGAGTGGGAACTCCAGCAGGATCAAGTGGATCTGCTATTCCGACGATGGGGCAACCCCCAGATATATTCGCGACGGCGACAAACACCAAGTGCCGGAGGTTCGCCAGCAGGTTTCCCCAACGAGGGAGCATGGGCGATGCATTCTCCTCCCCCTGGGATGGCCTGTTCTGTGTGCGTTCCCACCGTTGCTCTGCGACTCATCAGTCAACTCAGAGGGTCTCGGTGCAGGATGATCTTCGTCGCACCGGTGTGGCTGAGGCAGATATGGTTCCCGGACCTTCTGGACTTGTCAGTGTTCCCCCCGCACCCAGTCAAACTACCAATGGACGCAGATGATCTCACCAGAGAAGGAGTCGCCATCCTACATCACGACCCGGGATTGCTGAACCTGCAGGCCTGGCTCCTGCAGCACTATTGTTCGGAGGCTACGATATCCCGGCGGACTGCACAAAGGCCAGGGTGTCCTCGACTGCTACGGGCATAAATGGAAGAGGTCCTGTGTCTGGTGCTGTGCACAGAAGATCAACCCTCTACGGATTACGGCCCCTCAAGTGCTGCCGTACTTGCCATCGCTGGCCAAGGCGGGGCTGGCGCATGCCTCCATCAAGATCCATCTGGCGGCTATCTCCCGCTACACCATAACTCTGGGGCGGTCGTCACTGGTTGCACGGCCTAGTGAAGGAGTTCATGAAAGGACTGTTCCGCTCATTCCTGCCGGTAAAGGCCCCGGTGTGGGAGCTCAACGTGGTGCTGACCAGACTCATGGGCCCTCCATTCGAGCCTCTGCATTTGCCACCGTTGACATTCCTATTGAGGAAAACAGCGTTTCTTGTGGCGCTCACCTCCGCACGACGAGTGGGAGAGATCCAGGCCCTCTCCTGTAAACCTGACATTCCACGAGACGAGCGTAGTGCTGAGGACGCACCACTCCTTCATGCCCAAGGTGCCGTCTGACTTCCATCTCAACGAGCCCTTGGTGTTACCTATTTTCTTCCCGTCGCCTTTGTTGCCGGCTGAGAGGACTTAGCACTCGCTGGATGTGGCTAGAGCGCTGAGGTTCTAGGTGGACCGCACAAAGTTTTCGGAAGACATCACAGCTGTTTTTAATTTTTGAACTGTGAACCAAGGGAAGGCCCTCTCGAAGGCTTCCATTTCCAGATGACTCTCCGGCTGCATCATGCACCGTTACCGGTTGGCAAAACGGCCGTCCGAGCGACCATTTGACCAGAGCGATCGCTGCTACCACGGCGTTCCTGTCTAGTGTGCCCCTGCTGGACATATGCAGGGCTACTACGTGGAGGTCGACGCACACCTTCACGAGATTCTACTGCGTCGACCGGGATTCCAGGGAGGAGTCCAGAGTCGGCCAGGCAGTGCTGCGCAACCTGTTCCCTTGAAGGTGAGCCTGGTGAGGAGGTGAGAGATGCTTAATGTTGAGTTGTTGTAATGTTTAATGTTGAGCCTTGCCTCCTCCCGTGGTTGTGCATGTGTACTACTATGTATTCTTGTATTCATGTGCATGTGAATCCATGCCAGACCCCATGCTGAAGAACGAACAAGTTACTTACCTGTAACTGTTGTTCTCCAGCATGGATCTGGCATGGATTCACATACAAAACCCTCCCTCCAACCCCTCTGCAGCTCTTCTCTTGGTCCTACTGCCACTTTACGTGCTACCAAATTTGAAGATGGCTGCCAGAGGGGCTTGGGTAGAGGGCAGTCATTGGCTGGGGCCAGTATGACCCAGAGACCAGTGATTGGTTATTAGGAGAAAGACAGTTCAGAAACGAAACTGATTTTTTTCTTTACTGAGGATTCCAAGCCTGACTGGGAATATTCATGAGCATGTGAATCCATGCCAGACCCATGCTGGAGAACAACAGTTACAGGTAAGTAACTTGTTCCTTTTACTACAGAGTAAATGTAGTACCGTATAAAATGTTAAAAACCGCAGGTGTGCATAATAACAGGTAATACGATAACATTTACTTTTCCAATATTGCAAAAAATGTAACCGCGAACAAACACAAAAGTGAAAGTGTCCTTTGAAGTGTATTCCGAAGTGTTACAGTGTAAACGTTTGAAGTCATTCTGGTGTGTGTGTGTGTGTGTGTGATTTATAAGTGTGTGATTTATAAGTGTAAGAGTTTCTTTGATATGCGTGTCTAAGGTTCAGTGTACTTGCCTACATCTTCCTCTTAAAATGAGGCTGACAGCTCTGCCACTACCAAGGTCCTGAGGTAGTACAGACTGATACTAAGAGTTGGAGATGTACAAAACACTGGCATAGTTTACTAAAGTCCTACTCGCACTAGGACTATAGGAAAGCTCTCCTAACAGGATCAGTGTTCCATAGATGGCCACCCTGCATGAAGGCAGTGTGCTGAGGAGGCCAAAGATATTCAACCTGTTTCATGGAATTATTTGCACCTAAAACACACATTTGCGCACCTTTCTGCCCGAAAATCCCTGTTTGAGGTATGGGGATTTTTGGGAAGAATGGCACGCAAATGTGCGTTTTCCGCGCAAATAATTCCATGAATCAGGGTGATTGTTTCTAGATGGCAAGGTTCAATACCTTGTCAAGAGGAGCAAAGGAGTTCGAGTCTCATGAGGAGACTATGGCAGTAATCCGGCCCGCTGAAAAGGGTTGCAATGAGTTTTGGTAAAATGAAAACCGAGATGGGGATTTCTCGGTCCTCAAAATGTGCAGTTGGAAATGGTGAGCATTGCATTTGAGGAATTGAGGGGGCAAGTGACTTTTTGTGCCTGGCTAGTAGCTTGCAAATGGAAATGTTTACCCCTGGAAGGCAGAATTCCTAATATTACAACTAAGCCTCCTGGCTTTATAGTATGTTAGTTCTATTTGTTTGGGTAATTTTTCTGTATTTCTCCCCATTTGTCATTTAAAAAGATAATTTGCTCCATTTGATGCAAGTATTTAAAATGCATTGGCTTAAAGCGACTATTAATCGATACGTATGTGGTTTATGTACAAATATACTTCCAATCCTCAGCTGCAATAATATACATGAGCAATCTTTTCGACAGCTTTTTCGCACTAATCATGTGCCCTTCTTTATTTTTCCACCATGAGTTTAGCATATATTGACACCAAGCCGTCATCTTCATCTGAAGCTATGATATCCTGCGCAAGGCAATTAAGGGAGGTTCTACAGGGAGTAGGGGGAATATCTGAGCTAATATTTAAATCTGAAATGGGTTAACGCTGAGGTCCTACCCCACACCCTAAACTCACTGAGCATTAAGAATTGACCACTTTGGAAACAAATATGCACCCCTGTCCACTCCAATCTTGACCATGGTGTTAGGCAGAAACCTGTGCAGTTCCCTTAGGGACCACTGCAAAAAGTTTAAGACTACAGGTGTTGGCAGTAAACCCAATTGGTAGCAGTCTGCACCACCCAGATTTACCTGGTAGCTGTGGCTAAGCAGTCAGGCAGTATACAGAGTGTACACATTAGGTACAAAGAGACAGTAGCACAAGCAAACACTGACCAGAGCTTTGGTATAAAAGTATATAATTATTTAAAAACACACTTGTAAAAATACACTGGCACTAATATGTCAAGCAAGTTCAAACAGTCGCTGGAAATATATACACCTCCCTGATTAATTATTTGACAAGTCTAGGTTAGTACACCACTTATTTAGCAAAACAGAGGTGAGTGTGTAACCATAGATGGCACTCCAATAATGATTTAAAAAGGGAGGAAAAAGGCAGAAATAGGAAAACACACAATACCAACACTTTTAAAAGAATCACAGCAAGTCAAGAAAGGCAGGGTCTACTGTAGAGCAAAAAGTTCATAGGCCAGGCCCACTCTTGGAGAGAGCAAGGCGGAATGTGCCCAAGATCACACAGTTGGAGTACACTTTAAAAGTCTTTGCAGATAGTTCAAAAAGGAGTTGGGTCAGTTCAGAAAAGCTAGTTAACAGGGCCGAGGTCACCCCAGGATAGAGAGTCAAGGATTTACGGGACACCTTGGACAGTCTGTTGCAAGGGAGACCAGGCGGGACACAGTACCTGAAATGGTGAGATAGCTCCAGCGGGGGCAGTTGTTCCTGGCAGCGGGTGCAAGTTGGTGCTTCATCCAGGGGAAGAGAAGATCTCGATGTGGAGGAAAGCTGGAGGTCATTGCACTGCCAGGGAAGAAACCAGCCGCAGAGTTTCCCGGTTAAAAGGTACTACCCTTTTATTCGCGGTAGTGGTGAAGTGTGGCTATCCGGCCGCCGGGGTGCTTGGCACGGGTGATTCGACCACAGGACGATCCAGGAGGCGAAAAAGGCGAACTGGTTAAGCCCACCACCTCAAAGGAAGACGACTCTCCTGGAAGATCTCCTCTGTCGTTGGGAAGTGGTGAGTCGGTTCAGCAGGGCTCCATCGGTGGTGTCGTCGTTGCAGGTCGGCTCAGCTTCTCCCTCTTCGGATTCTTTAGGTCCTGTGGCGACCTCTGAAGTTCAAGTCCCCAAAGCCCTGCTTTTATGCAGAAAACCCCCATTCATCAGTCCTAGCTGTCACTCAAACATGCTAAGTGGTGAGCCGGGCGGCTCACCACTGGGCCAATCATGCAAGAGTGCGACTTGAGTTGCCAAGGCAACCCAGTCCAGGGTGCCTATTCCCCTCTCCCACACATCCTGTAGATCCAGACAGAGTGGCACCACTTTTGGAGGCTTCTGTGCAGAAGCCCGCCAAAAGTGGAACAAAGGGCTCGACCTGGGTTGGAGTTAGAGGCGAACACAAACGCCATTTTAAAACCGAGTCCTGGCAAAAAGACCCAACCGGGGAATAAATATTAAATAAATAACCCGGCGGTATCTTTAACATTGTACCAAAAAAGTGGTGTGTTTAAAATGAATGGGAAAATCCCATAGTAAATATTCTTAAGGAATATTTCGCGTGGTAACCACTTCCACCAGCCAGAAACTCAACAAGGGGGGGGGACTGTACAGTGCCCCCTTGGAAAACAGACCCAGGGGAAATCGAATTACCCCTACCAGTACTTCCACATTATGATGGTTTGTACTGGTTCTGTTCACAATTTGAGACTAATAAAGTCAATGGTTACTTTACATGCCCTGGGAGACAGTAGTCAGTCCCAGGGTATGGAGTCTATGTTTGGGGGTCACTATGACACCCTTGTGTTACTGCACTGAGGGTGCTGTGTAACACACATACCAAAAACCACATGAAGCCCTATGGAGTAAAAAGACCCCATAGTCCATAAAACACATACAAAGTCATAAGGATATCTCAAATCATGTCTAAGAGTGGGAGAAAGAGTCTCACTCTTAGCAGGAGAAAAAAATAAACCCCAAAAATCCAGCAAAGCTGCTGGGGGACTCACTAGGTTTGGGAAATTAGCCTTAACAGAGAATTCTCCATAACACATGATTCACAAACCTAGTTCCTCACTACAAATTACCTCATGGATGTGTACAACCAGTATCAATGTTGAATAAATGGTGCTCGAATTTGGATCCAAGCCCAGCAGGTGGTAGACACTACATTTCCTTTCCAGGGTTATGCTTCACTCTTTTTGAAATAACTGTTCTCGACTAAGGGGGCAATTGCTGCCCCAGCTCTCTGACCATGCAGTCTGTCAGGCTCCCTTGTATACTAGAATGCCAAGAACTGAGCCTGAGCGGCCAGATAGTGAGTTTTCACATCGGGAAATGCAAGCCCACCCTGATTAAGGGGCAACGTGTGGTTAGTCAGCTGACCTTTGCCTGCCCATAGAAAGCCTCTGATGGTACTATTCAGTTCCTTGAAAAAACAGCACTATTGGGACATTAATAAGTACAGCTGGGGGACGGCGGGGGAAGTTGTGCAATGATTTTGATAAGGGATTGCCTGCCTGCCAAGGAAAGGGGAGACATATCGGTTTTTGGCCAGCGCATTTGCATAATTATTGGAAAGCAAACCGCTGGGCTTCTTGCCATTGTTGCCCAAGATATTGGGATTTCTCCAGATGCCATTGAAACCCAAAATCATCCTCAAACTTGCCTGTGCCTACAGTAAGCGGTAACAGGACCGATTTACTGGCATTGATCCATGACCCTGAATCCCAAAACCTCATTCCACAATTGGAATAAGATTTACAAGAGGATTTTAAAAAAACTGCCTCATATCGGCATACAATGAAATGACAAGCTTATGCACTTAGAGTTGAGTCCCCAGTGTTGGTGCCACTCTCGAACTAGGCCCTATACACAGAGCAAAAAGCAAGTGCCCCCCTCTAGCTCAGTCTGTTCTGGGAATCTCCTATTTACCTTTTATTCTAGTAGTAGGATGATTATACAACAGCTTGAGTAGTTGCCTATCCCCATCCGACTGAACAGCGCGAAGAGTAAAGGCCACTCTACAAATACCTTCCCTGCGTGAGGAAGCATGGTTGTTGCCTCAATCCTGGGGTCTAGGGCCGACTAGTCCTCTGAGTCCATATGACATTGATCTAAGAGGGATAAACCCGGCTTCGTCTGCTAGGACTCACTTGGACATGATCGGTAGTGGCCTATTTGACAATATCCTGGAAAGAATTTTGTCCGTAGCAATGAGCAATGTCAGGTGATAGCCCACACACTCCCTCTGGTCCTTACAACTTTTGCCAGTACTATAATCAAAGCTTCCTTCATCGTACTCAGCAACACACCTTTTTCTGTTGCATAGCTAAACACGTTGAGGCCGTAAGTTGCAAAGGTGACGCATACGCTTTTATACAATTCGACTGGCAGTCTCTCAAAACTTCGGGAAGTCAATTTTTGATCTTCATCGCCTCGTAAATGGCTGTTAAGAATTGAGACGGATTTAATCTAGATACTAATTGATTGTTGCCCCAAAGCTTTGCTCTTTGAGTATAGACCGAAACGTCCTGGGTTGCTTTGTTTGAGATTGTACCCTTTGTTCTTAATGATGTGTATAAACATATGCTTTCGCTCTACCTTGGCAAGACACTCCAAAACCTTGCCAGGGTTTTACCCCATCCACATATGGCCTTGCCAGGGTCTGATCCCTTGGGTATTTTCCTTCTCGTTGGCCCGTGGAAATGAATACCTTGCAATCTTTTTCATTGTATTTCTATTCCAACCTAAACTCCTCCACCTGTCCAAGGCAGCCCTTATTGTTTTTTGGACACCTACCTTGCCTCACTAGCAATCCAATGGCCACGGATGTAACACTTAAAATGGTCCCACAGCGTAGATGCTGAGGACACTGACCCATAGTTTATTTCATTTCCTTCCTCAGACTTGTCGCAAACACATTGATAAGTGCATCCGTTTTGAACTCTACCAACCTTTCTCACCGCTGGTGGGTCTATACCTACGCTATCAAGATTTGACAAGCTTTCTGGGGAATATGGCAGTCTTTGATCCACCGACACCCACTTTCCGATATCAAGATAGTCTATCCAGGACGACACATTGGGCTTCCTACACCTCTAAACATTCATCAGCCCGTACATTTCACAAAGCTGCTTAATCCTCTGCGCTGCTTTGTCTCCAGGCGTCGTTGTGGACCTGGCCCTCTGGGGTTCTAAAACCGTATTCTAGTGCTCTGCCCATATTACAACGCTGTCCCTGTGGATAACTGCTGGGTAATCAATTCATAGTACTCTGGTATCTGTGTTCGGTGCTTAGCTATTAATGTGACCTTGTGATCCCTGTAACTAATGTTCTCCCATCTGAAGCCTTGGCCTGTTCCATCAAACGAAAGGGGGGGGGGAGGAAGAAGGGGGATAGCCACCCCGAAAAACATTGCAAATCTTGTAAGCTTTTTCGGCCTAAAACTTTAAAGGACTGTAACACTAAATACTGGGCCCATCACGCCATGCAGGCTGAAGCCTCAATTGGTGTGGACGGAGCATCCAGCTATGGCAGTGTAGGCGTCCTAAGTGACACAAAGCGTTGGAGACCTGATGTGTGCAAGCCCCCGATTCATCAAGCAGGCCAGTGGTCCTGTTCGGAAGATTTCACCCGGCGACCCCAGGCACTCACACTGCACGCAAAACACATATCCCATGGCCGACAGTCGACCATGTTGTCGACTGAGGCCCACGCAGTGTCGAAGGGAAGGTCCTCCCAAACATCACTGTCCTCTTGGCCCTCACGCTCGCTGCATGACGGGCTCCCAAAATGGACATCCAAATCGGTTTCCAACACCGCCAACACCGCCAACACCGCCAATAAATTAGACCACACCACATTTCGGGTGCCAGAGAACATGCTTCCATAGACAAGTTGAAGGACCCCTCCACTACCTCGAAAATGAGGGTACTTAAACATGTGCCAGAGACACTCCTAAAGTCCGAGGCGTTTAACTCCCAAAATGTTGACGCCCCTAACGTCAAAAGCCTCTACTTCACAAAAATACCCTATTTTCCAGGCTAGGACCCTTCACTCCCCAAAGACACTTTCAGGTGCCATGTACCATAAACGGCCTACCCCTATTCCCTCAGTGTTCCCTAGCTCCACTCGATGGACCACAAAGTTTTGACAGGATAATGTGGAGAATGTCATGCTTTGTGGACTTACTTGACCGCCACCCTGATCAACTTTCTAGCCTTAAACACCCCTCACAAGGGGATGCAGCTAAAAGTCAACCAGCTGCCAAAAGAGCTCAGTTAGACGCCTCACAGGATGCTTCTCAGGATCTCTACTTTGACACATCAAGCTCTCAAGATCCTGGCTCGCAAGGAGATCAATATGATGGTGACCAGTATTATGATGACTGACTTCTGTTATACAATCTCCGGACTATCATGACCAGCCTGTAGCTGACTCCCCAGTAGATAACCAGCTCCGGTATAATGAGATCATCCTAAACGCTGAAGAACATTTCAAAATTGACACACAAGAAGCCCAGGTGGGTAAGGACTTTGTGGTGGACATCCTCAGACAAAGATTATGCGGCACAGTTCACCCCCCATCTCCCCCCTGCAGTCTATTCAGAGACTCCTTCAGCCTTCCCTACTTATTCCTAAACGTATGAGGACAGTTAGCCCCTGTATTGCGAATGTTCAGGCCAGCCCCCTCTGTTCCCTTGTACATCAGGGGTCAGTTAAACCGGACTCTTGTCGTAACCACCACAAGAAAAAGGGCGCGCAGACCTCTAGCCTCTGCTAAGGCCCCTCCTGATAAGGAGAGTAAAAAGATGTATACATTGGGCAGGAAAGTGGCTTCCTCAGCTACCTACTAAGCAAGAATTGCCAGTAACACCACCAGCTTGGATAGCTACAAATGCCATAAGTAGGACACAATGCTTCAGCAGATTGAGACCGTCCCAGAGCCGTTAAAATCACAGCTCTTATACACAGTGGCTGAGGGTAAGCAAGTGGCCAACTGCATCCTAACGAATAACCTGGATGCTGCGTATAGTGCGAGCCGAATAATGGCAGAAGGCACTCTAACAATGCCAAGGCGGTCGAGGATGCCCTTAAAAGCGCAGAAGAGGTGTACGATGCACTAAAATCCCTTGGCCAACAAACCCTTTGTGCAGAGAGGTGCTTTCAACACAAGGTGTTTTCGGGGACAACCTTCTCGACGCTCCTTAGTCAGGGAGGCCAGGCATCATTTTTGAGTCCCTCACAAGGACAGGCCTCCCTTCAGAACTTTCAAAGGGGCTACAGAAGATCTAGAAGCAGATGTAGGGCCTCCCCTGCCAGAGGCTCCGCCCCCCAAATCAATGTCCTCACCCCAGGTCCCCTCCCATGCCTCTCCAGTAGGTCACGTTTCACACTTCACTCGCGCATGGGAGGGGGATCACCTCAGACAAGTGGGTACTATCAACTGTGGCGGGCGGTTAGTGTATAGAGGTCATACAAAGGCCATCCAACCACCTGCCAAGACAAAGGAAGACACAGGAAGAACTCATACTGCTAGGAGAGGTGCAAGCATTGCTGGAGAAAGATGCTATAGAAATCGTCCCAGAAAACCTGGTAAACAAGGGTATCTATTCAACATACTTCCTTGTGCCAAAGAAAGAAACAATGCGCCTGGTCTTAGATGTGTGTCCAGTAAACGGATACCTCAAGCCCCAAATATTTCACATGACAACTCTGCAGGAGGTAACCCTCCCCCCTATTGAAACAAGGAGACTACATGAGATGGCAACATTGGATATGAAAGATGCATGCTTTCATATTTCAATGTTCCCAGTGCACAGAAAATACCTGCGCTTCAAAATAGTGCAACACTAACAGTTCACTGTAATCCCCTTCGGCATAGCCTCGGCGCCAAGGGTATTCACCAAGGTATAAGTGGTAGTGGCGGTGCACCTGCGCAGAGCATCAGTCCCACTGTACCCTTATCTGGACGACTGGCTGATACCAGGGAATCCACTGAAATTTGCAGGCACAATATCCAAAGAACTATCGACATTCTATTCCAATTGGTGTTTTCCATCAACGAGAAGAAAGTCTCGTCCCCTGCCAAACAAAGCAATTTCTGGGAGCAAACATAAAATCAAGGGAGGGATTTGGCTTCCCCCTCAAACGAAAGTTCAGAACATGCTGCTGCAAATACCTCACTATCTAGCCAGTCGCCAAATAACCGTACGCAAGACAATGCACCTGCTTGGGATAATGGATTCATTTATCTAGTTCCACACGCACGGCTGCGCATGTGCCCAATGAAAGAGTGGTTAGCGAAACAATGGTCTCAGACAAGTGGTCAGTGGGACGATCTAGTGGTTGTTCAGCTAACCCTACAAGAAGCTCTTTGCTGGTGGTGCAAGGAAAGTGTTTTAAAAGGAAACCCTTTCACATGCCACCAGTTCAAGCGATACTTAAACAGACTCCTCAATCTATTAACTTCACCACACAGTGCATGGCCATTGGACACACCACAGCCCCAAACCACATCAACCTTTTGAAGTTACTAGCAGTTCTCAAAGCCTTACAAGCTTTAACTGCATCTAGCAGGTCAGACTGTGCAAATCCTCAGACCACACCACTGCCATGTATATCCCAAAAAAATGTTGAAGTTCACACTCAAGCAGAACATGTTCCTAGTCTAAACACGTTCCAGGGGAACTCCATGCTCTAGCAGACACTCTAAGCAGAAACCCTCTACTGGAGGAGCATGAGTGGCAACTCGACAGAGACATTCTAAACTAAATCTTCTCCCTGTGGGGTTATTCGCCTTAAGACTTGTTTGCCACACACCTAAATGCACAATTCCCATAATTTGCATCCAGGTTTCCCCAACCAGACTCCAAGAGTAACATCCTGTGGATAAACTGGTCAGGGAAATTTGCTTACGCTCCGCCACCCCCCTCCAGACACCACTCCTTAGCAGGATACCGCATAAGATGCACCAGAAACAAGCCACACTAATCCTGATGGCCCCTATGTGGGCTAGACAACCATTGTTTCCGCATCTGCTCAAACTGGCGATGGGCATACCGATCAAACTCGCGTGCTCCTACATGCTCCATCCACATACTCTGTCTATGAACTTGGCAGCCTGGCTCCTGAAGTCAGAGTTGGATAATTTAAAATTACCCCAAAGGTGTATGGATACCCTAAAAAGAGGAACGCAAACCCAACACCAGGGACTGCTACTTCAACAAGTGGAAAAGATTTGTGATATGGTGCTGATCACCATCTTTAAATCCAATTAAATGTTCTCCAGCAAACCTTCACTACATGCTCGATCTACTAGACTCCTGCCTCGTTTTTAATTCCATCAAAGTTCACCTAGCAGTGATGGCCTCGTATACCACTTCTCAAAACAAGGTGCCTGTGTGCAAAGTTTCTGTTATCAATGCTTTCATGGCGGAGTAAAGATACTTTAACCTCCCATTTCCAATCCGCCACCAGGTTGGGATCTTAATGTTGTACCCTCAAAGCTCATGGGTCCCCTTTTGAGCCTTTGCACAAATCCAGCCTCAAACACCTGACCTTCAAGATGGGTTTCCTAGTAGCCATCACCTCAATAAGACCGGTTAGTGAGCTACAAGCATGGTCAGTGCAAGACCCTTTCTTTGTTATACACAAGGACAAGGTGGTACTTGCAACACACCCGAGGTTTTCACTTAAATTCATATCCAGGTTCCATGTTAACCAGTCCATTGGACTACCCACTTTTTTTATATCCATGTAACTCGACTGGGAGGAGCCTCCTTACCTTAGATGTAAGGAGGGCAGTTTTGTACTATGTTAACAAAACCTCTAAGAAAAACCGATCAACTGTCTCCTTAGCACCTGGCAGGGAATGTGATCACATTTCAAAGAACGGCATCTCCAAATGGGATAGTTAAGTGCATACAGCTGTGCTATTCTCTATGAAAGAAAACCCTGCCTTTCACACTAAGAGCTCACTGTACCAGAGGTACAGGAGCTACTTTGGCACTTAATGCAAACGTCCCTCTAGACGCCCTTTGCAAAGCAGTTACTTGGAGTTCCATACATCAACATTACTTTATTGACGCACATTCTGAAGCAGATTCACAGGTGGGACAAGTGGTGCTAAAACATTTATTTGCCGCCATACCTTCTCACAAACCACCTTCTCCAGATACTGCTCGCCGATCTATTCATAGCATGTGATCTAAGCAATTCCATAAGCCTCAGAAGGGATGCACATTACTCACCGTCATTTCTGATGCTTGTATCTAATTAGATTCACACGCGGCCACCCTTCCTTCCCTCATGGATTAGAGGGTGCATAGATGTCTTTCTGGCTTTATCACTTTTTATCTCTTTTATTACATCTGTACTCGCACTTAACTTCATGCTACCTCATGTCAGCAAAAAAATGGGACCTCGATGCGTGAAGGTCCATGGGTACAGTGGATGTCGCACTAGGGCTGGTATTTAGTTTAGAAAAATAATGTAATACCGACTACCACTAGATGTTAAGCTATGCAGATCATGTGAATTAAACAGAAACCATCAGAAATACGATTACATTGAGTAATGTATCCCATATACCTGATCTGTAAAATATGTTCCTCGTTTATCTTTTCTTGTGCCTTCTAAAGTGGGGTGAATGAGATTTAAACACTGTAAATTAACCCTACATCATTTTCCATAACGAGAAGTCTATCTTTTCCTCACTTTCTTCCATAAGCGGTCCTGATAACTTTCAGTCAGACTTCCTAAAATACTTTATTTCCCCAATCCATACTTTGATGCAGAAAAGGGATTGTCCATGACACATCTAAAGATAGGAGTCGGAAGATCTTTAAGAAGTTATTACTGGATCTCCGACATCTAAATCAGTAGTCAAGTAGGTTGATTTTTCAATTTTCCTATTTACAAGCTACCAAATCCTTCCCAGGAAAGCCAAAAGCCCATTGCATGAGGGTGGGTGAGCTGGCTACGGAAGAAGCATTCTGATATCTGAAAATAAATCCACATATTGACTGCTAATTGCTGGCAGGCTTCACATGCTATGCAGGGGCCCAAGTGGGCTGTGCCTCTGACATTTTCTTGTCCCTTTTAGTTTTTGCACTTCTTGTCCCATCCTCCAAGAGATAAAGGATGGCTTTAGTTTTCTATTCAGGGTTTGAAAATATATATGAAGATTTCATGAAGTTGCATATAATCGTAGTACGCCAATGTCTCGTCTGTCTGCCATACTGTAGGCATTTTGTCTGCAACAAGTATGCCCTCTTGAAATCTAGGGCACTTGCCGCAACATACAGACTCTTGTTAATGTAGTCTCTTTCAGGTAAGGAATACCTCCAAAACCTAGGATTTATGGAAGTTGGTATTAATTCTGTGTACAAGGATACACCAGGGGGACGTGGCCTGGCAGGCATGGAGTAGGCTGCACTCAACCTGGGCTCCTGTATCCTGCATCGATCCGTGCAAGAATCTGAATAAAAAAAGACCTGTGGCTGTATAAGATCGTGTGGACCACATTGGGAGAAACTGCAGCCTGATTGAATGAACACTGCCGGAGAAATGGATTGCTGAAGCTTGTGTTCGGACTGCGGACGCTGCTCAAAATGGCCGCTGGCCATAACAAAGGACTTTTAGAATGTCTGAGATATGGCCGCGACCAAGAGACACTATCGGCACACTGACGCCTCTGCCTGAAAGAACGAGAACAGCGGTACGGAATGCTCAGTGCGTTTGCCACATGCCTGAGGAAGCGAACGGCACACACCGAACGACATTTGGGGAAGAGGCCCCCATCGGAGAGCCGCAGATCAGGAAGCGCACTGTCGTGGATGAAGCCGGGACAGAGACCAGATGGCTCCGTGAGGAGAGCATGGCTCGAGTGTAGCTGTGCAGGCCGGTAGGCGGACTGCAGTATTGTAACACCGGGGCGGGCAGTAAGCGCGCGGTTCCATCTGCGTGACGAGAGGTTCCCCCGGGATGGTGGGAAAAAAAGCAGCCTGAAAAAGTGTAATGAACAGCCCATGCGATGCAGAGCACGAATAAAGACACATTGTTGCGCTGCGGAGCGCGAATAAAGATACATTGTTGTGCTTCCTTGCTACACCAACAGTGCGCCGGAGCGAACAGGAAGGAGGCGGGCCACCGGGCATAGCGAAGCTGTGCACAAGGGAGTTGACACTGCTGATAGTCTACGGTACTTATTAAATGGAGTGATCTGCCATGCGCACGAGGCGCGGAGAGCATGTTTGACAGAATTTAAAACATTTTTTCGGAATAAAATGCAGGAGAGACAGCTCTCTGCAGCTTAATGCTAGCAAGTAGTCAGTACGGCTGCACCAACCAAGGGACTACGGAAAGGAGGACACTGCTGAAAAAGACCTGGGGGCATAATAAGGGGAGAAGCAGATGCAAAGGAGAATGTCCAGTATCTCCACTTGAATGTAAGAGGAAACTGTAATAGTACTTGCAAGAGGGGCAGATGGTGGCATGACCCACAAAATTGCACAGTGGAATGACCCAGACGGGGATGAAAATCATGCTGTGAGTGAAGATTAGCTCGTGAAGCACCTAGTGGTCCCATCTGCGGTGCGGTCGGTGGTCACACTCGTCTCAATGAAAGGTATGTTATCGCACTGAAAGAAAGGGGGCGGAGAAGTGGCCCATTAAAGGACTGTAGGACATTATGGTGATACCCCAGCATCTCATCAAGTGGAGTGAGCACTTCTGAAGACCACGGAAAGTGGATGACCTTGGGGAGGTGGGGCACTGCAATAGAAGCCACCCAAAGGGCAACCTTCTAGTCTGGCGGTGCAGAGCTAAATAAGGAAAGTACAAGACTACGCATCAGCAAGGTCGACAGGACGCTAAGCTGTGACGAACTGCGCACAACAGCGCACAGTGGAAGACTGAGGACGGAAAGCTGAAGCAATGGCCCAAAGAGGAAGCAAGAGTAAAATCAAACAACCCTCCATCGACATTTTTGCCAAACCACAAAAGACCCCTAGTACGCCTACACAAGCAATGGCTGCGGCAGCAGAGGAAGTGGCTCCGTTGACGAAGGAACCCCAAATTTTAGTGGCCATAACGGAACTCCAATGCTCCTGGGGGTCTGCGTTGGATGACATGAAAGTGTCTTTGGAAACAAAGATTGATGCAGTAGGGCTGGAAGTTAATCTGCTCAGGCAAGATGTGAGAGCGCTGGCCGAGCGAACCAGCGAGTTGGAGAGCGCAGTAAAAACTAACAGACAAGTAATGCCAACGCAAAGGAAGTCCACATACTGAAGTAGCAAGTAGCCAACCTAGAGATTCGGGCTGAGGAGGCAGAAGGGAGAGCGCGACGCAACAACGTCCGGCTGGTGGGCTTGCCAGAAGGTGAAGAACGATCTGACCCTACGGACTATGTAGAAAACAGGCTCATCCAGGAAATTGGTGCCGGTGAGCTTTCACAAGGATTCACAGTGGAAGGCCAATGAGAAGGCCAAAACCGGGAGCTCCACCCAGAGCGATCATTGCTAAAATATTAAACTACAGAGACAGCGAAAAGATCCTGGAGTTCTTTCGGAAAGTGGGGAGGGGACTGATAAAACGCGCGTCGGCATAGGTCACTGCTTACCCGGATTACACGATGTTGGTACAGAGGCAGCGGTAAAGCTATGTGGCAGTGAAAAGAAGATTGAGGACTTCTGGCTTCAAATACATGTTGCTGTACCCCGCAAAACCTAAGGTCCTGCACAAAGGCAAGGCACACTTCTTTGAGACTCCTGAGGAGGCGACGAATTGGCTAGAGGCTCAAGGGATTCCGGATGTTGGAGAGATGCAAGGAAGCAGTGAACAAGATAAGTGACTTGAGCTGGAACGCAGCTGTGAGAGATGAGGGGGTGCATGATGGAAAGGGTTGCAGAATACATGGCAGGCAGGGGGTGCCGGGAAAGGAAATGGCAGACAAGGGAAGGAAGACCAACCAGCAGCCATAATGATGGGACATTGTAACATGAGACATTTGAATAATATAGACGGTGCAAGGCACTAGGCTTTAGGCGCGCTTGACTCGATTCGAAAAACGGAGCAACAGGGCGAAGAGGCCCCACCCCGGGATTTAGAATAGTAGGAACGCCACTAGGGCTACACCACCCTGTTGGGCTGCGAGTACGGCAATGGCCGAAAAGGGCTAGATGCAGGGGTGCACGAGATCCAGGGATGGAGCTGGGCAACAGTTGGGGAAGGGGGGGAGGGGATAGGGAGTTGAAGGGCGAAGTGAGGAGAGAGGGAGGGGGGAAGTTGGTGAACAGATGGGGTTGGGAAAGGGGGAGGGTGGGGTTGAATTGGTTAGTGGAAGTTTAAGTTGGGGTATGAGCCGACACCCTGAAAAGATGATACATGGACTGTACTTGTGTGGGGAGGAGTTGGAACATATGTCATGGGAGAAGTAGTTACCTGGAATGTCAGGGGACTCAATAGCTATCTAAAAAGGAATAAGGTAATGATGTACATGCGCAGGCAAAAAATAGACATAGCTGTGCTACAGGAGACACGCTTGACACAGGAAAAGCTAGAGTTGCTCTGGAAAAGGTGGAAGGGGACAGTTGCGGGTGCATCATATTCAGCATATGCCAGAGGGGTGATAACTTGGGTCGCGCTGCATGTCCCTTTTCAGCTGCTGCACTATACGGCTGAGCCAGATGGGAGGATGGTGATGATAAAGGGGTTAATGGAAAATAAAAAATGCCCCGAACCAGGATACAGCGGCATACTTTAGAACTCTATATAGCAAACTCAGTGTGAGCCTGGGTGAGGGGGCGGTGATTTGGGGAGGAGACTTTAGATCTGATACTTAAATAGATAGACCCACCCCAGCTGCCAGGTCGTTGCAGTCCCTGTTGGCGGATCTCGGGTTAGAGGATGCATGGAGGTCGCACCATCCACAAGATAGACAATATTCGCACTATTCAGCTCTCCTCAGAGTCTACATACCAGACTGGACTATATATTCGTCACACAAGAACTAATGACAGAAATAGTGCAGGTAGAATATAAAGCGAGGGTCCTCTCTGATCACGCACTATTGATATTAGTATGGCAATATCGGCCCCCGAGAGCAAGGACACCAACATGGCGCCTCCGAGCGGAGGCGTTGAAAGATATTTTCAGGGAAGACAGAAGAAATAAGCTATTTCGAGATCAACACTGGTAGCGTGCAGACAGCGGGTACGCTTTGGGAAGCCTTTAAAGTGGTAGTGAGAGGGATAGCTATAGCCAAGTCCAAGGCGCTACAAGGAGGTATTTTAGCGGACCTACAAGCAGCGGAAACGGAAATGGAATCAATATTGAAAAGGGGGTGGGAATACTAAGGCAGACAACGAAGAAATACTAAGGCTGCAGCAGAAATGTGTAAGATACTGGGAGAGATTGTGTAATCTTAATTACAAAAAATATGTAGAGAGGCAGCATGCAGGGGAATATAAGCCAGGGAGAATCATGGCATGGTTATATAAAAGTGAGACTCCAAGACCCATAATCAGAATGGTAACGAAAGAGGATGGGTGTATAGTAGATACTCAAGAGGCGGTCAATCAGGAATTCGCAGATTACCGCCTCCTGTATAGAGATACGGAAGACATCAACAGTGAAGAAATAAGGGAAACACTGGAGGATATAGGATTGCTGCAAATCACCCCAGAAGAGCGAGAGGAGCTAGATGCACCGATCACTCTGGAGGAATTGGAGGAGGTAGTGAGACAACTACCCACTAGTAAGACCCCGGGCTCTGACGGACTCCCCAGCGAATTTTATAAGACGTATAAAAATTAGGTGCTCCCTCCGCTCCTAGAGATGCTGAATGTGGCATATGAAGCAGGGAGACTAAGAGAGGCTATCATTATACCACTTCCTAAGCCCAATAAATCAGGTTGTGAGTGCGGCTCCTACAGACCCTTGTCGATGTTGAACCGGGGTAGTAAAATATTGACGGCGGTACTGGCTAACAGGATAACAAATTGATACACCCCGACCAGACAGGCCCCAATAGAAACATATCCAACAATCTTAGGCGACTACATAGTTATTGAACATGCAGATGGGGATGCGGGCGAGATGGCAATAGTTTCATTGGACGCAATAAAGGCCTTTGATTCGGTCAAATGGCCATGGCTGATTGCGGCCCTGACCAGTTATGGAATAGGACCGGGGTATTTTAGGTGGGCCAAGATATTGTACAGCGTGCCGCTGGCCAGGGTTAAAACGGGAAACGGTGATATCGGAGAGGTGGCAGCTTGGCAGGGGCAATAGGCAGGGATGCCAGGGGTCTCCCATGTTGTACATCTTGGCCTTGGAGCCTCTGGCGATCTACCTGAGACAGCAATATGATATAATAGGCATCACTATAAAGGGGGAGCCGCACTTAATTTCCTTGTACGCTGATGTTGTATTTACGCTACCCTGAGGAAAATCTTCAGTGTATTCTGGAAGTGATGGAGCGATTCGCAAGGCTTTTAGGGATAGCTGTGAACCACAAAAAATCTTGTGCATTTCCACTGGGCAGGTATAAAGGCATCTCGTTAGAGCAGTTACCGATCCTCCAGATACCATAGGAGGTCAGCACATTTCGATACTTGGGAGTAGATATATACCATATGGTGGAAGCAGAGCACCAACATAACACTGAGAAGGCTATGAAAAAAATCGAAAATAGTATGAAGTTCTGTTCTGGGTGAAGCTCCCTCTGGCAATGATGGGACGAGGGGCGATGTTGAAAATGGTGGTTTTGCTGAGACTGCTGCATTATTTTGGGAACCTCCCATATTTGATACCCAAGCGATTCTTTGCTAGACTAAGCAGCATGTGTAGGGAATTTCTTTGGCACGGGACAAGGAACAGAGTAGCCCTCTGGAAGCTACAAAACTTGCATGAGAAAGGGGGTATAAAATTACCTAACTACGAGATTATATAGCAAGTCAACTTCTATATGTAGCTAAATGGCTCTGAGGAACCAACCTCAGAATCTAGACTGTTCAGATCAGTCTGTGCCCCTTTCTTCCTGAAAGAAATGATGTGGTTGCCTAGATCGAATGTGGAAGGACGCCCAAAGATGGGAAGCCCAAAGATGATGATACTCTGGTGGGAGATATGGCGCAGAGCTTGTCAGATAATGGAAAATCCGTCCCCGTGTTCCCCGCAGGTGCCATTAGTTGCGCTGGCGGGAAAAGATAAGCAACTAAGATTAACGATTAGGAAGCACTGGGAAACTGTAGGGATAGCAACAATGGGCGACATATGGCAGGAGGGGAATATTGTGGACTTTGAAGGGCTAGTGGTGGAAACGGGGTTGCAAATGGGGCAGACATCACACATCATATGGTGGTGAGGCGAATTAGAGACATGGTCCGAAGTAGTACTGGCAGATGAACCGGACGCCACTATAGACACAATATATGATATAGCAGAGGGGGGGGACATGAAATATCTAGAATATATGAGCTGATGACCAAAGCGGGGAAGGAGGTGGTACAGCTTAGACAGGACTGGGAAGAGGAAGCGGGTACCCCAATGAGCGACGGGATGTGGGAGCGTGCTCAGGGATACCACAAGAAAGTGTCAAGAAATGCTTGATTACAATAGATACAATTATATATAACTCATATGGCGTATATGACACCCCAAAAGATAGCCAAATTCAAAAATGTAGGACGAAAGTCATGCCCTAAATGCGACGAAGTAAACGCCGGAATGGTACACATGTTCTGGTCATGCCCAATAATAGAGAGATTTTGGGGAGAAATAGCATTTAGGATGGAGGAAAAAGGGATTACATTGGTGGTGGATACGGTGTGGGCTTGTCTGTTAGGAGGGTTTCCCAGACCACATAAACTCAAGCATGTGAGCAAATTGAAAGATCTGGCGTATGTATTAGCAAAGAGAAGAATTGCTATGGGGTGGAAGGCATGCCATAGATCGAGAATAGAAATATGGTGGAAAGATCTACAGAAATGGGCAGAGGCGGATACTGCAGTATGGCAGGAAGCAAGCAATGTTGGGGGGGGAGGGGCCAAGGGGGGGAGATGAAGAGGCTGAAACCATAATAGCGTGTAAACAACTAATAGCAGAATTATTTGGGCTTACGCATGATGATGCAAGTGACCATGACCAAACCGGAAACGGAACCCCTACTGCAAGATGGAGAAGCAGAACATGAGGGATTGTAGGCTCAGGAAGGGGGGAGAGAATGGGGGGGATACAGTAGATATGGACAACGCGATGTGTATCTAAATATTATATGTACTGTAAGTTTGTGATGTTGAAATAAAATCAATGAAAATTGTTTTAAAAAAGATAGACCATCACTTACTGCTGGTGAATGGGCATGCTCCCCTTCCTCTCTTGAGACTCTGATGCCTGCCTGAGCAAATGTATGTTTGGACTTGGCACTTATCACACTGGTTACATTCGGTTCAGCACACAGCCTGCACTGTTCCGTGCCCCAGTCTACACCAATTGTGTTGCAGCAGACTGATCTATTTTGAGGATGTGTGTATGTGAAACATTTGCGATACCCAGCATTCTGCTACCACTGCTGTCCCCCTCCCACCTACTTGTATGCATAAACACAGTTTGGGGACTGCTGTGGTGGACTGGATGAGTCCTTTTGGGTTGAGTACTGTTCCAGTAGACCTGCCACCGTCCCGGAAGAGACACCATGGGGGAAAGATCCCCTCATATCGCTGGTCAGTTAAATGCAGGTGTAGTGCATTGTGCGAACTGACTTAATGGGCAGTGTAAGAATACCTTTCACAATATTCTACCACTGAAGAGGCAGTGTTTGCTTCTGGTGTTAGAATGTTGTACACAGTTTAGTTGATCCCACCAGGTTTTATTGAAAAGGTACCATCACATGGTGAATTGAAACAATGACTTTCGTTTGACACATTACATGTGCTACCTTGTAAAGCTGCGGAGGACTTTCTCCCCAGAGACACATGGTTTTTAAGGTTCCCATTTTAGGATTTCACTAAGCGCAGACCTACTGTAGTAAGTTGTGATCTTTCAGGGCATTACCACAACTATTTTGTTTGGTCTTATACGCTTACTCCTTGTTTCCAACCTATTCTGCTCTCAATTGTATTTCACCACACACTGCTTCCCTCATTGTGTTCTTTTCTGTATGACTTCTAACGTGATCTGCTTCCCGAAGGTAGGTCCACCCTCCATAAATGGCCTTTTAATAGCAGTAATTGAATCAGAATGCTCTTTTTTTCAACGTTGTGCAGACGGCTACTCCTGACATAGCTGATAGGCTGTGCAGTGTTTCCGTTCCATAGGTGACTCATTACAATGCCTGGTGTTGGGTAAGATTTTCATATTAATGATAAATCTTCCTGTCCTGCCTCAACCCCACAACATTTTGCTTTAACTAGGTAACTATTTGACCTTGTCCCTCGGTGAAGGGGAATCATTTTTTCCCCCCTCACCTAGCCTATTAATCTTTTCATGGGTTACCTTGTTTAGGTCCATCTACAGTGTATGGTTGAAATGAGTTTCCTACACATTTTGGGCTTAGTCTGGGCTGCCCCTACGGGCTCCCCTGTTAATTTCTCTCACGTACTTGGTTGAACTGCAGTTCCCAAGTAGGGAAGAGGGATTTTCATCCCCCTTTACATTTTAATATAGTAAGCCAGCACACCCCACTGGGGGATGCAGTGGATCCCCTTTCTTACTTACCTGGTAACATTTTGTTATAATTCAGTTTTACATGAATCGCTGGTGGCAGTGGTTTTACCTTTTGACTTTTAGTCTTTATTGCTCGCAGGCTGTTAATTCAGCTTCGGTAATGCACAGAAAGGCCTCCTTTTCTTGCCATTTCTTGTGTGCCTGCTGTTTCTGAAGTCTCCCCCTCCCATTCTAGGTGGGAACGACCTCGGTGGCTTTTTAGTCTTCGGCTGGATTACCTGCCCAGGCTCCAGAGTGTCTGGAAAGGCAAGAAGCATGGGAGGAGTCAAACTCTGCAGCCCTTTGTCTACCACTTTGTCTGAAGGGGAACAACTCCCAGTTGGGGAGGCTGGCTGCCTAGACCAAGGAATCCATCTACCAGTTTTTTGACTTCATATCCTGAAGTCTTCCTGCTGCAACACTTCTGTGCAGAGTTACTGTATTGGCGGGTGTATTTAAGTCTTTTGTGAGTCCTGTGTATCCTTGGGGTGCTACTGTGATTGGGAGGTCTCTCGTCCTGTTCACCTACTGCTGGAATCCCCCTAGAGTGTCATCTTTGAAGTCCCTGGATCCTAACATCAAAGTGAACTACTGGTTTGCCCAGTCTTCACTAGAAACTCTGACTTTGCCTGCAACTGAGCCATATCTTACCCTGCCTACTGCCGGTCCCTCTTCTTTTTGAGAGAACTCGTATGCAGTATAAAATTCAAATCCCCCTGCATCGCCAGAAGGCTGTCTGGGGCCGGGGACTATGCTATCTACAACTGGCCCTCACTAAATACTCTCCCTCCAGAGCTTTACTTTACTCCAGCACCAACTCTGTCAAGTGCTTCGCTAAACAGCAAGCTGGTGGCCAATCTCTTTCCTTGGCAGGCTCCTATAGAACAGCTTCGCCCTTCCTCTTCGTCTTGAGCCAGATCTCCTCAAATTCCAGAAGCTCCCAAAGACCTTCCTTTTCGCTTCCTCTTTCTCTTACTCCCTCTGCTGAACCCAGCAGTTGCCTAGATTGGTGACCAGGGCCCTTGTGTCCTCCTGGTTCCTGTCCTCCCACACCCAATTGCCTTAGCCTGCTCCCAGCACTTTCCTTGGCACCCACTGGCATATGCCACCACAGGCCTGGACTTATTTATTGGTAGCTGACCACTCACCTAGTCACTTAACAGCTGCTTACTCTCTAGCACTTCCCCCACACCCTCATCCCTAGTAGGTCCACCATAATCTTTCAACCATAATCTTTCATTGTTGCATTTGCTTTCCTTCCCATGTTCCCTCCCTTTTGCCTTGTGGGTGCTTTGAAACACAATTTACATGAAGTGTAAGCACATTACACATGCACAATAAAATAAATTAAAATAAATTGTGGCATCTCAAGTGACATGGCCATCCTGGTGAAAAACTTCACACCAGCAGAGTTGAAAACCCAGAAATTGGAGTCATACTCGAGGAATATTTATATTCTAGGACTACTTGAACTAGCTGAACCGGGATATATAGAACTCTTCATTGGAAGACTCTCCTGACATGTTTGGCAAACAAGTCTTGGTAGTAGCTTTATTGCTGGCTTGGCCACGATTCCATATCAAATAAGGCAATTCAACAAACAATATAATCCCTATTGAAAACTATATAATTCACTACAACCATAGAAATCTATTGATCCAGTTTATAAAACAAAAATAAACAATGTATTACTCTATCAATAGGATAGAAAATCTATTCAAATTAGACTAAATCTGCTAAAAAGGTGTAGAACATGTATCGTACAATACAGTTACCAATGATGGCAAGACAGCCAGCCAAGATGCATCCACCTTCATTAAATCTTGCCTGTTTAGTACGAAATCTCCATGCTCCCCCTATAAATTCAGTAATTTCAAAGAGTAGGAATGCATTGCACCATAAACCCTGCGTATGTTGTGCCTCCTAAATAAGAGTATTTTCTTAAATTGTTGAATGCGGTCATACCCGCAAAGCATGCTGAATTTCTTGAACATTTGTTTTTGTGTTTTTCTTTTGCAAAACCATTAAATATTTATAAGGCCGCCTCTGCATAAAACTAGAGGTAAAACACCTAATGTACAGTTTTAGAAAAAAGCAACATAGTCCTCAAATTTATCTAATCTTTGTCCAAGTGTACATATCCCCTCAAGATGATGGTGAAATAGCTGTTAGAGTGCAAGAGACTGACCACTTATACTTTCTAATGAAAAACCTCTGTGTAGGTAATGGCATCACTACCCATATTATTCTACATGTCTCCCATTTCCAAAGCAATCTGTATATGAACCAGGCCAAATCACGAGCTCCACCAATAGGCCGTTTTCTAATCCCCTACGGTAAGGTGGTAATGCAGAGTGGTTCCAGATTTGCAGCCAATATAACAATAGTTACAATTTTATATCTTAAGCGATACCCTTTATACCTAGTTTGAAGCAGAAGGGGGAGTGGGGTGGAATCGAAGTAGATTGGCTTCTAGAGTCAGGTGAGACCAGGAGTCAATGGAGAAAAGAAGAAACAGGAAATTCTGGGTATGAAAGACCTGGGTTCCCTGTAATCGTATCAAATCTATTTTTAACAAATTATAAATAACAAAAACATATTGAATTTCTTTGTTACGTTTGACCGACCCCCCCACCCCCCCACCACCCTCCAGGCCCCCTGTGTCCCTAGATTTATTACCCATCCAACCCTTTTTATTCCCTTACCCCACCCCATATATCCTTTTAACAGAAAATTGTGTTTTCCGTTATTTAGGCTTCATTATAAAAGTAATTTGTTATTGTCGCTTTAACATCACTGTATACCAAGAACTTTAGTAGAGAGGCAGAGTGAAAGGTGCTTGGGTGAGGTGCAGAGATGGAGCGAGAGACCAGGCGGATAATGGAAGGTGGAGCATTGTGCTGAGGAATCTACTCTGGTGGTGGATGTGAGTGCAGTCAAGGGATTATCTGTGAGCGCCGAGAGAGCGAAGCTGTGATTCAGCGTATGTGGGAAAGTGTGGTAGGAGACTGGTGTGGGAGAAGAGCCTGAGTGAGATTGGGAAGGAGACGTGTAGAGTTAAACTAGAAGGAGCTGAAGAGTGAGGGGTTCAGTTGGACAGAAGTGGAAAGGAGGACCAGAGAAGGAAAGACTAGTTGGAGGGGCGATGTGGATGATGTTTCTTATATAGCGCTACACACCCATAGGTCTTCGAGCACTGAACTAATGGAAGACATTATCCCACAGTGGTATCGACCTCAGGAGGATTAACAGCTGAGTTGAACCTGCCACAGCAGGTTTCGCACAGATGTCTGAGGTGAGCGCTTGGGACCGGGAGAGGGGGGAGAGACAGGTGGCAGTAAGAGGTCAAGGAGAGGCAGAGCTAGTAAGGGCAGAGTTGGTGACAACGAGTAAGTAGGGGGAGAACAGAGGGAGAGCTAGGAGGGAAAAGATGGGGGAGAGATGGGATGTGAGAGGCAAACCGGAAAGCGTGTATGTGGGCACAAACCCTGCCTTTAATAATATTGATAAGATCATGGGAAAGGGTAGTATACCTGTAGACAATCCAGTGGAGACCGATGGAAAAGGCCATGGCCATAAGGCTCTCACCAGAAACGTAAGAACAGACGGTAGGATTTGCCAATCTCTATTCTTGGCTACCACCATGGGGCGCAGGGTGTATATGCAAGGCCAAGGCAATTGTTTGCGATCCCCATTAGACTGTACCATCAGACAGTGTCCTACAAAGAGAAAATCATGATTATTTTAACATTGTCAAAATTCCTCGAACCATCTCTTTGGAGTTGAGCGATTATATTAGTATTTCAGTATTTCACCCGGCAAGTGTCACAGATGATTAAGTCAACGTTTCCCTGCCGACTTTCAGCTTGTCTGCTCTGATCTCTTCCCCATTCCATTTCCACACTAGTTGACCTACATGAGTTATATTGCCAGTAGAAAATCTTTAACTACCTGCCTTTCTGCATCCCTACGGTATTTCCCTTTTTGTTTCATACATTATCAATGTAATGATGTATGAAGACATGAATTCCTGACCTTCCATTTGTACCTAAGCAGAGGCATGCATCTTTCAATTTTGTGGACTTTACATTGGTTTTCAAATTTGGTTGCCTTTGCAGTGGGTTAGTAAACTCTAAAGCTGGATAATGCAGACAAGCTGGGATATTCCTTTTAAGGTGGTGTTGCTGCAGCAACGTTTTGTTAGCCCTTCCTACATGTAAACTATACTGTAAAGAGTGACCTGTGCATTTTTGAGACTCTAGAGCCTATAGCTGTGGGTTGGGAATCTAGTAAATTGCATGTCGAACGTCCCTGTGGTGTTCCTCTACTGTTGCTTTACGAAACTGCAAGATTTGTCTCCTGTGTTTTTGCTACCTACCAGTAGTGCTACCTTTGGACACAAAATGGTCTAAATTGTGGAGAATGTGAGCAGACTTTGTACAGTTTGTCAGCTTCCTCTTATTTCCCTTTTTCCATCCAACTGCTATACTTCACTGACAAGGAATGTTTGAATACCTTTGTTGCTTGCAAGTAATCCATTTTTTAAAAAACATTTTTTTCCTCAGAAATATGAGCAAGGATTCATCACAGACCCAGTAGTGCTCAGTCCCAAGCACCGAGTTGGGGATGTATTTGAAGCGAAGGCACGTCATGGATTTTGTGGTATTCCGATCACGCATAATGGAAAGATGGGAAGTAAACTAGTTGGAATAATCTCTTCCAGAGACATTGATTTCCTGAAAGAAGAAGAGCGCGACCTTCTCCTCAGTGAGGTTAGTAGACTGGAATTTGCAGCATGGGAAAATATTCGTAGTTCAATATTGGATTATTGGCTGCTCTGGAAACCTCACATTCCATCCTTGTGATCTTTCTGTGGGTTCATGGAATATCTATGACCAGGTTTAAATGCCATTGATTGATTTTTGATTGATATTTCATTTCTATCGCGCTTGTACACAAGTGTTTCAGAGCGCGACAAGGCAAGGGCGGGGAACAGGGAGAACAAAACAGCGATCTTACTAGGCCCAGTGACATTGAGAACGCGCAAGTGGATCGGAGAGGGTGGAGAGGAAAATGCATGGAAGGGGGGAGAAGTGGAAAGTGCGAAGCAGAGGAGAAACAGATAAATGACAATAAAGGCAATAAACAGTGGTAATGCAGCCAGCAATTTGCAAGTGCTAGGTTCAAGGCAGCAGACAGGGTAGGTCTAAGTGCAGGAAGAAAAAGGGGGGTGCTGTATGGGTACAGATACAGACTCCAGTGCAAGGGGTGGCCCGGAGGCAGTGCGGGGGGTTTCAGGATGAGCAGGTATCTGGGCCTGAAGGGCAGAGGGTGGCCAGGTGCACAGTGCCAAGAGAGAACAGATCAGCAGGGGAGAGGGGGAGCAAAGGCAGAAGAAAAGAGGAAGGTCTTGAGGTGCTTCCGGAACTGGAGATGGTTCTCAAGTTTTAGAGTGGCAGGGAGGCTGTTCCAGAGGGAGACCCCAGCCGAATGGGCAGTGCGGGAGGGTGGCAGGATGAGCATTCTGATTTATATTTTCTTGCAGGATATTTGATTGGTGTATGAAAATCTTTATCCTTTCTTCCTACTAGATTATGACAAAACGAGAAGATCTTGTTGTTGCGCCTGGTGGTGTAACCTTAAAAGAAGCCAATGAAATTCTACAAAGAAGTAAAAAAGGTATTTTAACTGAATATAAAGGCCTGTTAATTCTTGGGTTACTATTGAGGGCGGGCAGTCAGGCTGTTTCACCCAACTAGTAAGAGCCACTGTCTTTAAGTAGCACTTAGTCTGCCAGCTCCTGTTGTGGAAAAGGCACCTTGCTGTATATATTTTAAAATATTGTGTAGTTCACGCTTCAATGGGTCTATGTATCTCTTTGCACTTGAGTGGTTTTTATGTGAATCTAAGCCAAAGGTCAACCTCTGAAGCACCATGTATATAGGAATTCCTTTTTCTAGAAGTGAAATTAGTGCAAGTTTCTCGTGTATATTGTAGGTGTGGATTTTATAAAAGTTTAATTCACTATAAAGACCACCCCGGACTGTACATGGATGCCAGTGAGATTCCTGGTGTTCTCAGAAAAGACACTTGTAGAAGTCTTGTTTGTTGTGGAAAATCGTTGTAAATATGTTGCAAAGTATCAGTTGTCTGGATATCTGTATCTTCCTTCAGAGTCTGTCCTTTTCGTGAATTTAGTGGCAGAATTATTTCTACTCCCAACATGTAGCATGTTGGTTCTTGCGTTCTTTCCCATAATGGTTTGTGGACACTTTGGTAATTTTAGTACACATGCCACAGTGTAGCACAAGCGTTCTTTTTCTAGCATAGATTTTGCACACTTAGCATTTTTACTGTCTTCAATCCAGTGTCAGTGGTTTCATAGTGTTTTTCTAGAAATGGCATTTTCTAAGGGCGCATGACTCGAGTTCCCAGAAAGCAGCAGGTCGCTTGTCGCCATCCACTGCCTGCCTACTGATGCAGGTTCTTGGAATTGTCGCATTCCTTCTTGTCTGTGCGTAGCGGTAAATGGAGAGTGGGAGGGCAGGCAATTTGGCAGCAAGGGGATCTACAAGCAGCCATGGGAGGAAACTGTGGAGAGCAGATCACCCAGCCTCGGGTAGGGTAGGATGTAAAGGGTGGGTTATTGGAACCCCGCCTCCTGAACTGTACATGCCGAGGGGGGATGTCGACGGAGGAGGTTGCAGTGTGTGGGGGCGTAAATCTGAGAAGGCCTATCTTCTGGTCCTTGCCCTTCTGTGCCGGCAGAGTTAAGGTCTGCGTTAGGGAGAATTCTAATTCCCTTCTACCTTGGATACATACCCCCAGCTCTTTTTGCTGGACTTTAGGACTTTTAATTTCTAACCTGGAGAGAGGGAGACCTTTTTCCCCACTCTCCTGTATTTTTCTATGATTTGGATTGGTTTCTTTTGACTTTGGAGTCTGACAAACTCCATCAGCGTCAACTTTACATTGTGACACACAGCACCTTCAGTGCAGTGGCACAGGGCAGTCTTAGATTTACCTTCTCTTGGTAAAACTGTTTCCAAGAGCAGTGAAGTGAAATTGACTTTATTTACATTTAGTAACTTTCTAGACCCAGCACACACTTACCATATGGTGCTGGAGGGGTTACTTAGTATCCCCTTTGTCTAGTTTCTCATGTAACATTTTTATGTTACTCTTTCTACAATTAATGGCTGGTGGCAGTGGTTTACTTTTTCCTACCGTGTGTTTTTACCTCGGGCTGCAATCGTCAAAATGGCCCTGGTATTCTTTTTTTGCCATTTCTTGTTGGAAAGGTCCTTCTTGTGATTTACTCTCCGTGCCAAACCAGGTTTGGTCCCTTTCTTAGTTTTGTCTTTGGCCGGATTCACGAGTGAAGCCTGCCTCTGACTCCAGCGCGTCTAGCAGGGCAGGAAGCGAGGGAGGTACCCGTAACTCCCTGTGCTTACTCTCCTTGGTTACAGGAATGCACCCATGGGTGATTGGCTGGAGGACAGCCCCCCCCTGCTGTGTGATTGACAGCTAGGCTGTGAATGAATGGGAGAAACCTACATAAAAGGTGAGGCTTTTTGCTTGGAAGACAGTTAACCACTGGACGAAGGAATCCGAAGAAGAACTTGGAAGAGACGCCTGCGGCAACTCCTGGACCGTTTGATTGCTCAGTGAAGCCCTGCTGCTGTGCTGAAGCTCCAAATTTGTCTAGACTAGAGGAGACCTGCAAAGGACGACATGGGTTGGTGAGACCAATTGACCCCAAGACGAGCTCTTCTGGAAATTCTCTCGGAGCTGGCTGTACTTCCATTGCTGCTGCAGGTACCGAAGTGCCAGGGAGATGATTGCCACAATCGAGTGGGTGCCTTTAAAGTCGGACCCGAGCTCCAGGAAGATACTCCGGACTCCCAGGAAGCAGGACCGACCAAGCCTGAGCCACCTCAACAGAGTGCTGGACCCCAGATGCGAGGAAAGTCCAAAGTGGTGTCCAAGAACCGTAGTGTTGCTATTTGCGAGAGCCGCGAGGAGCTGAAACCGTGAAGTGCCGCTGATCTGAAGTTTGTCCATTGCTGCCGACCTTCAATTTGTAGTGCAGGAGTCCGCAGACGTCCTTCCTCTTGTCCCCACGACTGAGGCCCAGGAACAGGATCCGCAGACCTACACAGGAACAGAAGCCGGCTGGAACAGATTTCTTCTAACCAAAGGTACTGTAAAACTAAGAGGACTTACCTCTTGTTGTGTAGCCTTACTTGTTCTCAGTTGAGACTTGTCCAGGTTGCTTTTGCAGAGTTGCTTGCAGCTTTGCCCCTCACAGCTTGTAGCCCTACAGTGATTCTCTTTTTTTCTTTGTGTAGAAAAAAAGACTTCTAAAACATTGAGACTTTTACTTAATTGCAAGAAGTTCTTCAGCTCACCTACACTTTGTGCAATTAAATGTGGCTGGCCTCGCTCCCTGACACTCTTCTCACCTCTGACATTATGCTTTACATTTCCTCCAGGAAAGGGTTAATTTACCTTGCATGGGGGGGAGAAGGGGTTCAAAAGTACTTGCCTGCTTCAGAATATTTGTGTAACCTTTGTTTTATTCCCAAACCCTTTTCTTTGACATCAAACTCTGTATTGCTCTACTCTAAATGTACCAGTGATATATTAATGCCCACAGTGTCCTAATTATTTAAGTCACTTCAGGGTATAGGAACCATCTGTGTGCCATCCCAAATGGGTACTTGCTGATTTAGAGAAACTAAGTGTATTTTGTAGTGTTTTTGTGTTGTATATTGCTCCCTTCTGAAGAAGGCTTATTCAACCGACTGTTAAATACATTAATAATTGTTTAATCAATAAACTTTGAGTGTAAGAGTTTATTTGAATACTTGTCACTGTGAACCTCTGTGTAAAAACCCTACTGCTCACATTTAACCCTCTTGAGATGAGCCTGGCTGCTCAGCCACATTACCAACCTGTGTAGTACAGACTGTTGCCAAAGGTTGGGTTACCTATTGCCAGGAGGACAAGGTTGGTGTAGTCTCCCAAAGGGCACTGCATACAATCTTGCTTAACAGTCTGCACACATGTCCTTACTTCTGGTGGATCGTGGGCTTCCGGAGATGTTGAGTTTGGCTTCTATGCCGACTTCAAAGGCTTGCTGCAGTTAGCCCACCTTTTCATCGCTTAACGGCTCCAACTGATGCCAGTTTGCTTTCTTTGGTTCTGCAAAGCTCTACATGACTGAGTTACTCAGCCTGTCTATACTCTGCTATGCTTAGGTCGAACGCAGGAGTGTGCTTGCCTTTTTGTAGCGTGGCAGTGCTCATGCCTCACAACCAGGTACTACTTCTGACACTTCTCGGGCCCTTTTACAGCGAGTTTCTCTCTTTGCATCTGCATAGCTGTGTTAAGCCTCTCAGCTTTTTGTGGTAGTCTCTGCCACTTCACCAGATACCAGTCTTAACAGCTCTGCTCAGATTAATCATGGAAAGGCGAAGTTCAGCTTTGATTTGGTCATCTGTTTTCCACAAGCAAATTGTGGCATGTTTGTTTTTCAGGCAGTTGTCTGGTTTTAGTATTGAATCTCCACCACCACCAATCTGTAGCAGTTGATGTTTGAATATATATACTCTGTAGAATATATATTTTTTTGTATTGGTGTGCTCCCGCAAATCTTTTTGCACTTATTACATGAAACAAAATCATTTAAAATAAGATGGAAGAAATGTAGACAAATAGATGGATAAAAGAAAACTGCAGCAATTTTCTACATAATAAATCACCTCTTCCAATCTTGCCATGAGTTACTATCACATCTACTTGTACTATAGCCACTAGACCTAAGAGGTAATCGTGCCCCTTTTGTGCAGCACCTCAGTTCTATGATCCATCTCGTGCAGCTACACAGTAAACCAGCTTGTTGCATTCATCTAGCAATCTAGATGCTATTTCCCGTTGCTTCATGATAGCAATTGTTAATCCCGTGATGGAGCCAGCCATACATCTCCCCAAAACATCAGGGAGGTAATTGTGCTATTATCAGGCAAACTGATTTAAAAGAAACTTGCACTCCTGCTGTTCCAGTGTCAGATTAGAAGAGATTAACGCCTTCTATTTTCTCATCTAAAGGTTGTCCCCTGAGATCAGGTAGAGGTTCACTGTCTACCTCCTCTTGAGCTGAAGCTAGAAGCAAAGCTCCCACTTCTGGTCTTGAGACCTAGGATTTTAGACGGTTGGTGTGAAAGACCCTGGGGCCCTCCTTAGGATTGCTGAAGTCCACCAAATAATTGACCTCCAAGTTTTCCCACAACCTTGAAGGGTCCAATCCATTTGTCCTGCAAGGCCCTCTGCCTTGTAAGTACCATAACAAGAACTAGCTGGTCTTGAGTAAACTCAACCATGTTGGCCTTCTAGTCATGCCAATGCTTTACCAGAGCCTGACCTGCTTTCAAGTTTTCTGAAGCTTCTGTCATCATTTGTGTCATTCTCCTTCGGAGACCTAACACATAGTCAGTGACTCTCACTGGCTTGTAGGAAGGAGCACTCTCAACCCTTCTTTGATTAGGGCCAATGGACCTCCAACTGTATGACCATAGAGAAGTTCAAAGGGACTAAATCTAACCCCTTCTTGATGGACTTCTCTATAAGCAAAGGGAAGGCATGGCAGTAGAAGGTCCCACTTTCTTCTAAGGAGTTCTTCTAAAGCACCTATCATGCTCTTCATAGTTCTATTAAACCTCTCTACCAACCCATTCGTCTGGGGATGGTAGGCAGTTGAGAACTTGTAGGTCACTCCAGTTTTTCCACATAGCCCGCATGTAGTGGGACATATAATTGGATCCCCTTTCAAAGATAACCTCCTTATGAAAACCACTCTGGTGAAAATACCAAGTTGGCCCTTAGCAACTGCCTGAGCAGTAACAGTTGTCCTAGGTATAGCGTCGGGATACTTGGTAGCATGGTCTACCATAACCAATATAAATCGGTTGCCTGAAGATGTGGGAGGGTCTAATGTAGATTCCTATCCTCTCAAAAGGAACTTGCACCACTGGTTGGGGCACCAAGGGAGCCACATTCTTGACTCCACTCTTGCCAGATGTCTGATAAGTGTGACAGTTCCTACAGAATTCATCTAAATCAGACCCCAACTTAGGCCAGTAGAAACATAGAGAAAGCCTTTCCTTGGTCTTCTTTTATAACCCAGTGACCAGCCAAAGAAATCTCATGGGCTAACTGTAGGAACTGAGGCCTCCCCTCCTGGGGCACCACAAATCTCCTGTAGTCTCCTGGGGCAGACTCAGTAGGCTCACTGTAGAGGAGGCCATCCTTCCAGTATAACCTGTGCTTCCCTGGTGTCATGATCTCTGCTTCCAAAAGGTCAGGGTTTTCCCAACCCCCTTGGAAGCAGATCCATAACCCAGGTTCCGAGTGCCAACCAGTCCCAATTGGGACCTTTTGGACCCAGTCCTGGCGCCAGTGGCACCAGGCTCATAAATATGCCCAGTCCCAGCGCTGGAAGCGCCGGGCTCATAATGCTTGGGTGGACTTACCTTCAGCAGACCATGCTGCTTACTTGCCTGCCAGTTGAGCCTCTGATCCTCTTCTGTTTGGAACTACTTTTCCTGTTGGGTGGGGCTGGAGCCACTCCCTAGATTCAGAACACTGGAACTCTTCTGGAAGGCAGGAACTCTTTTCTTACCAGGAACTCTTTTCTTACTTAGGCCTGGCTGTGGAAGGAGACATCTAAGCACTACAGGAGGCTATTTAAACCACACCCGGTGGATGAATCTTGCTTTGCGTTATTCTGCAACCTCTGCAGCAGAACGCTCATCGTGTCTTCTGCATCCGGTCCTGGGCCTAAGGAAAAAGGCTTACCATCCTGAATCCAGTCTTCAGCAACACCTATAAAGACAAGAAAGAACAGGTTAGCATTCCGGCATCTGAAAGGTAAAGGCTTACCTACTCTTCGCACGCTCCGGAGGCCTTCGGCGCTTCATCCCGCATCTGAAAGACAAAACAAGGTGCGTTTAAAGACATTGGGGAACTTTAATATTCACGTGCCATTACTCCTTTCCACATCTAATCCAGTGGGTATTCCGGCACCCTGCAGCCGCTCCGAACTCGTACCTGCAAAATAAAAAGACAGTTAGAGCGCATAGTGAAGCAGGCAACAAGCGCTTACTTACGTGCTTCCAGGCGCTTCTATTCATCACACGGGTTCCATCTTCAACTCACTTCAGCCCGTCATCCGCCATCGCCGGAACCCTGCAAAACAAGAGACATCATTACTAAAGACTTTAAAGACATTTGAATGACTCGAAACTTACCGTTCGTGCAGTAAACGACGGACAGCAGTCCTCTGAAGTCAAGAGGCCTGCGCTACCTATCCAGTGAAGAAACTGGTTACAGCACCCTGCCCCGAGGCAGATGGAGAGCTCGGCATTCACTTACCTAAGGTGAGAGCGTTAACCTTTGGGGGTCTACAGGAGAGGAGAAGAGGAAAGAGATAGGAACACCCCAATAACCCCAGTTCATTAACCCCATATTTTCTATCTGCAGACATCTTACTCTACACGTCAGGCATACAGTGCACAGAGGTCCAGCCCAAAGAGCCAACCGGGTGCTACACATCACCTTTGAAGATACGGTAGTCGCCCAGTCACGACCGGCGCCTCTGCGAGAATCAGGTGAGCGTTACAGAACACAAAGCCTACCGCAAAACTCTCGCCCAGGCGCTGTGGAAACCTCGGATACTGACCCTCTAGCCCGGTTACTTGGGGAACTAAGGGCAGAAGTGCATGCAGCTCGTCAGGAAACGAATGCTCTAAGAAGGGAACTAATTATTTCCAAGGAGAGAACAGACAATCTTGCTAGACAAGTGCTAAAGTCACAAGCCGGACAGACCCCGTTACCCGCATCAGGGGCAAATCTTCCTTCAACATCCTCTATGAATCCAGTGCAGATCAACCTACCTGGGAATGTACCTCTGGCTCCGCCCGAACGATTTTCTGGTGACCCAAAGAGGTTTGCAGTATTTATCAATCAGTGCCGGTTGCACTTCTTATGCCGGCCAGCAGCCTTTCCAACTGATCAAGCAAATGTAGCTTTTGTACTTTCGTACCTTAGTGGCAATGCGGCAGACTGGTCGATCCCTCTAGTTAATGAAGATGATCCGGTTCTCCATGATTTTCAAGCCTTTCAGCTTAGAATGGAAAAACTGTTCGCAAGACATTCACAGGGGCAGGCCTTGGACAATGAGCTTCTTTCGTTGCGACAGGGTAATCAAGACCTTTTGGCTTATATTGCATCTTTCAATAGACTAATAGTGGAAACTCAATGGCCTGAGGACAAAAGGATTACGCTGTTTTATAGAGGTCTACGTGGAGAGCTCAAAGACGTTTTAGCCCAAGTAGTGAATCCCCCACAAGACTGTTCGGATTATATAGACTTGGTCGTTCAAATAGATCACAGGCTGCAGAACAGGAAGGCCGATCGTTCCAAGTTTGATGCTCGAGTATTTTCCAAACCGCCAACTCCTTCCAAAGGAGTAGACTCCTGGGAACCCATGCAAATAGGGGGTCTGAAAGGTCCTCTAACACAAAGGGAGCGGGAAAGGAGGAAACAGTTGCAATTATGCCTATATTGCGGAAACTCAGGGCACTTTCTTCGAGACTGTCCGGTGAAACCTGCCAAGAAGGCAGTAGGAGCTGCAGTTACCAAAGTTACAAACTCTGAGCAGGGAAACGACCTCGCCCGACAAGAATAGAGGTCCTCTTGCCGAGCGTGAAAACCAGTTCCGTGACCTCGCATTTCGTGATACCTATGGTCCTCATTAGCCCTGATAATCCGGATCGATTACATGCAATTGAAGCTTACGTCGACAGCGGTGCCATCGGCAATTATGTGGATCATGAAATGGTTTTGAGGATGAATCTAACTCTTTGTCCCAAGGCTGTAAAGGACGTCATTACTACGGTGGATGGTACGGAGATAGCCTCCGGGCCAGTAACGCATACCACTCAAGAGGTGACGCTAGTAAGTCAAGATGGACACCATGAGAAGATCGTGTTCGATGTGATCAAGGCCCCTCAGTTTCAGATTATTCTAGGAATACCTTGGTTAGAGAAACACAATCCTCTGATCGATTGGCGAGCAAGAACGGTCCAGTTTCCAGAATGTGTCTCTACTTGTCACCCTCCACCTGGTGTTGCACTGGCCGCAATTTCTTCAGAGACTCCCCAGTTACCTCCCGAATACCTAGAATACCAAGATGTTTTCCGGAAGGATCAGGCAACTCTCTACCTCCTCATAGGTCTTATGACTGCCAGATAGACCTGATACCTGGATCTACTCCTCCTTGTAGTAGAATTTATGCCCTCACCGAGCCTGAGAACCTTCACCTTCGACAATACCTGGATCAATACCTGGCAAATGGGTTTATTCGTCCTTCCAAGTCCCCTGCTTCTTCAGCTTTGTTCTTCGTTCCAAAAAAGGAAGGAGACCTTAGAACTTGTATCGATTATCGCTCCCTGAACCAGATCACCGTTAAGAATAGATATCCGTTACCTTTGATCCCTGAACTCCTGGACCAAGTCAGAAAAGCATGCATATATACAAAGCTGGATCTTAGAGGAGCTTACCACTTGGTACGAGTAAAAGAGGGCGATGAATGGAAGACGGCCTTCCGCAGTATGGGCTATTTGAATATCAGGTCATGCCCTTCGGACTTTGCAATGCCCCGGCCGCCTTTCAATATTTTATGAACGATGTCCTCAGAGAGCTCATAGATGTATGTGTTGTTGTTTACATTGACGACATCCTCGTTTATTCTTCATCGGAATCTGAACATCGGAAACACGTGAAAATGGTCCTCGAAAGATTGCGTCAACACAAACTTTTCGCTAAGTTGGAAAAATGTGTTTTCAACGTGACTGAAGTTGAATTCTTGGGATTCATATTATCACCTGGCGGAGTGCGTATGGATTCAAAGAAGGTCGATGCAGTTCCCAAATGGCCATCACCATCCTCCGTAAAAGGTGTGCAAAGCATGTTAGGCTTCGCTAACTTTTACCGCAGGTTTATCCCCGAATTCTCTCGAATAGTCCAGCCCATCACTGCCTTGTTAAAGAAAAACAAACGTTTTGAATGGTCTACCGAGGCGGAACAAGCTTTCCAGGATTTGAAGACTAAATTTATCTCTGCACCAATCTTAAAACACCCTCGCCCCGAACTCCCCTACATCGTGGAAACTGATGCTTCAAGCCTTGCCATGGGGGGGGGGTTCTATCACAAAAGGACCCGGTAACCAATCGGTTGCATCCCGTGGCATTTTGGTCCCGCAAATTCTCGCCTCCTGAAATCAATTACACGATTACTGACAAGGAACTTCTGGCTATCAAGTCTGCCTTTAAGGCTTGGCGGCATTATCTGCTGGGGGCCCGACACACCGTTACTGTGATTACGGATCACCGAAACCTGCAATATTTGAAGACCGCAAAAGCCCAATCCTCTAGACAACTCCGTTGGGCATTATTCTTTGCCGAGTTTGACTTCATAATTACCTATCAACCTGGTACAAAGAACGGTAAAGCCGATGCCCTTTCTCGGATGGGAGTGGAAGAACACTTGGTCAACCCTAAACCTGTACCAATCATTCCCGAACAAAGAATTCTGGGTGTAATCGCCACAGAATCCATAGAGAAATTAAGGATAAAGCCAGGCAACTTGTAACTCCAGCAGACATACAGAATTGGCATCTGCAGGGAAAGGACTTTGCAGTAAAGGACAACTTATTGTATTTCCAAGAACGATTATACCTACCCAGCACAGATTTACAGAAAAAAGTAATCTCTTGTTATCACGACTCTTTAATGGAAGGTCATCCCGGTATAGCCAAGACCTCAGAAAAGATCAAGCGCTACTTCTGGTGGCCGTCTTGGAAAAAAGATATCAGAGACTTTATAATGTCCTGTGGAGTATGCGCCCAAAACAAGAGTCAAAAGGAAAGACCAGCAGGCTTCTTACGCCCTATTGACATCCCACCTCGCCCTTGGCATACGCTTTCTATGGACTTCATCACCGATCTACCTCCATGCTCCGGATACAATACGATTCTAGTAATCGTGGACTTATTCTCCAGATTGGCGCATTTCATTCCGCTCAAAGGCTTGCCAACAGCAGCAACTCTGGCCCGAGAATTTCTCGAAAACATCGTCCGACTGCACGGTTTTCCTTCGGTTCTAATTTCGGATCGAGGTAGTCAATTTATTTCTCATTTTTGGGGAAGTTGCTGTCGGTCGGCTCAAATTGATGTGAGACTATCGACCAGTCACCACCCTCAGACCGACGGACAAACCGAGAGGACCAATCAAACTCTGGAACAGTATTTACGCTGCATGCTGCAACAAACTGAAAAAACTTGGAAAGATATCCTTTGGATAGCCGAGTATGCCTACAATAACTCTGTCCATTCGGGAACTGGGAAAACCCCGTTTTGTCTTTTGTACGGCAGTCACCCTCGAACCTCGGAGTTGGATCCCCTCCAAGATCTTGAAACACCAGCAGTAGACTACCTGCATTCTACAATCACCCAAGCCTTTAAGGAAGCTGTTTCTCACCTTCAAAGGGCTAAAGAACAATACAAGAAAGGAGCAGATCAACATCGGAAGGAAGCCCCTCACTATCAAGTAGGGGATCAAGTCTGGTTATCCACCAAATATCTATCTCTAAAAGGGCCACGCACATTCAACCCAAGATACCTTGGTCCCTATTCCATCACTACCATAGTAAACCCAGTAGCGGTCAAGTTGGACTTGCCCCCGCACATGAAGATACATCCGGTCTTCCACGTCTCTCTATTAAAACCCGTGCAACCTCAAACCCGACTAACCAAATCTCCAAAACCTATCCTAGTGGATGGAGAACTCGAGTTTGAAGTCAAAAGCATTCTGGACTCCAAGATCTCCAAATCTAAACTATTCTACCTAATTGACTGGAAAGGCTACGGCCCCCAAGAGAGATCCTGGGAACCTGCTGAATATGTCCACGCTCCTCGCCTAATCAAAAGATTTCACCGAACATTTCCTGACAAGCCAAAACCCCCGGAGAAGCCCGGTTTGGGAGGTGTCTTGAGGGGGGGTACTGTCATGATCTCTGCTTCCAAAAGGTCAGGGTTTTCCCAACTCCCTTGGAAGCAGATCCATAACCCAGGTTCCGAGTGCCAACCAGTCCCAATTGGGACCTTTTGGACCCAGTCCTGGCGCCAGTGGCACCAGGCTCATAAATATGCCCAGTCCCAGCGCTGGAAGCGCCGGGCTCATAATGCTTGGGTGGACTTACCTTCAGCAGACCATGCTGCTTACTTGCCTGCCAGTTGAGCCTCTGATCCTCTTCTGTTTGGAACTACTTTTCCTGTTGGGTGGGGCTGGAGCCACTCCCTAGATTCAGAACACCGGAACTCTTCTGGAAGGCAGGAACTCTTTTCTTACCAGGAACTCTTTTCTTACTTGGGCGTGGCTGTGGAAGGAGACACCTAAGCACTACAGGAGGCTATTTAAACCACACCCGGTGGATGAATCTTGCTTTGCGTTATTCTGCAACCTCTGCAGCAGAACGCTCATCGGGTCTTCTGCATTCGGTCCTGGGCCTAAGGAAAAAGGCTTACCATCCTGAATCCAGTCTTCAGCAACACCTATAAAGACAAGAAAGAACAGGTTAGCTTTCCGGCATCTGAAAGGCAAAGGCTTACCATCCTGAATCCAGTCTTCAGCAACACCTATAAAGACAAGAAAGAACAGGTTAGCATTCCGGCATCTGAAAGGCAAAGGCTTACCTACTCTTCGTGCGCTCCGGAGGTCTTCACACTGCATTCCGGCATCTGAAAGACAAAAGTTTACCAACTCTTCGCACGCTCCGGAGGCCTTCGGCGCTGCATCCCGCATCTGAAAGACAAAACAAGGTGCGTTTAAAGACATTGGGGAACTTTAATACTCACGTGCTATTACTCCTTTCCACATCTAATCCAGTGGGTATTCCGGCACCCTGCAGCCGCTCCGAACTCGTACCTGCAAAATAAAAAGACAGTTAGAGCGCATAGTGAAGCAGGCAACAAGCGCTTACTTACGTGCTTCCAGGCGCTTCTATTCATCACACGGGTTCCATCTTCAACTCACTTCAGCCCGTCATCCGCCATCGCCGGAACCCTGCAAAACAAGAGACATCATTACTAAAGACTTTAAAGACATTTGAATGACTCGAAACTTACCGTTCGTGCAGTAAACGACGGACAGCAGTCCTCTGAAGTCAAGAGGCCTGCGCTACCTATCCAGTGAAGAAACTGGTTACAGCACCCTGCCCCCAGGCAGATGGAGAGCTCGGCATTCACTTACCTAAGGTGAGAGCGTTAACCTTTGGGGGTCTACAGGAGAGGAGAAGAGGAAAGAGATAGGGACACCCCAATAACCCCAGTTCATTAACCCCATATTTTCTATCTGCAGACATCTTACTCTACACGTCAGGCATACAGTGCACAGAGGTCCAGCCCAAAGAGCCAACCGGGTGCTACACATCACCTTTGAAGATACGGTAGTCGCCCAGTCAAGACCGGCGCCTCTGCGAGAATCAGGTGAGCGTTACACCTGGCTCCTGCCATTCCAGCTGGGAAGCTGCCTGTTGGCAAAGTCCCTCAAGAGAGGGATTCTCTCTTTGACCTCTATTGAAGTCTGCCCCACAGGGGCCACCCTCTGCCAGCAAAGACTGCAGCTCAGGATGGTCTCTAGGATCCAGATCTCAACAGGATCCACGTTCCAGCTCTGAATCCTCAGCAGCGTACTCAACTTCTCCTGGTTGTGTCTCACACTCCACCTCAGCTGGTGGAGCAGTCACAGCTGTGACCCTGGACTGTCCTCTCGGAGATGTCACCGTTAGATGCACAAGCATGCCATTCTACTTGTTTCCCGAGACCCTTTGCCTCCCCCTTCTTGGAAATAGAAGTTGGCTTCTCCTGTGGACTGGGTGTTATATTTATTTAAATTTATATAACGCGCCACATGCCCGCAGACCTCAGGCAGCACACAGAACAAGAGACAAGACACACTAACATAGAGAAGAACAGGCAAGAGGAAGGGAATAAAGCAGAGCGTTCTAAATTGAGATTAAGGCTGGATGTTCTTAGTTTAGATTAAAGAGAGTAGTTCTGAATTTGGCATATAGCCGTCGGAAGTAAATTCCAAAGTATGGCGGCCTGAGAATCAAATTTGGTGCCTCCGAACTTGGTTAGTTTGGATCTTGGCTGAACAAGTACTGTAGCTACAGTGGAACAGACTTCTGTAATTTGGTTTCATCTTGATAAGCTCTAATAGATAAGTAGGACTAGAAAGCGACACGCATTTGTGCGCTAATGTGAGCGCTTTGTGCGTTAATCTGTTTTACAGGGAGTCAGTGTTTTTTCCTGAAAGAGATGTTTCAAAGTGAGCTTTCTGGCCTTCCCTGTCTGCTCCTGCTTCCTTTCACTGGGAGGCTTGGGGGTGCTTGATACAACTCCAGAGTTTCAAAGTCACTCACCAGCAGGGCTCTCCCAGGTATCTCACTTTGTACACTAACAGGTATTCTTACAGTCATGTTGCACTGGATGGGAGCTGGTAGTATTGGAACCATTTGGATATGGCCTCCAGCAAGCCTAGTGGGGCCCCTGGGTGGCCCAGCAACGTCCTCCAGGTTTGAAGAAGCGTTCATCCACCACTGCGATGCTGGCCCCAGTGTCTTCAATGGCAAGTACACTGTCCCTGTAGTAGTATTCTGTGTTATCTGGTATCGAGTTGTACACATCTACATTCTGCTGCTCCCACAGACCCAGGGACAATAAAGAAACAGTGGCAGAGACTCAACTGAGGTCCTCCGCCAAAGTTTCCACTTGCCACATGTACCTCTCCCTCAGGGACGAAGGCCAAGGAGGCAGTGTGGACCCCTGAAGGTCTACCCCTGCATCTACGATCCCACTTCACATGCTCAGTTGACCCACAAGCACAACACCTTTCAAATGCCTTCACAAATGGGTCTCCGCTGACCACTATCTGGTCGGGCATCAGAGTCCTCACTAGACGGACCTGGTTTCCCATGTGGCTTACCCTTTTTCTGTTTGTGGCCCTCTTTTGGATGGGAGGTTTTAGAATTCTTTGTCATCTTTCCTTTGCTGCTTCCCCTCATCCTTTTTGAGTGGCCCCAGAATCCTTGTGAGTAGCCCTATTGGCAACCCACAAGTCAGCAGCTTTTGCTAGCTTCTTGGGATCAATCTCTTTAGAGTCAGCCAAATGCTGTCTCAGCTCAGGAGAGCAGGCATCAAAAATAGATTCCAACAAAAACAGATCTCATTCCTTCAAAAGAGTTCTCTGTAACCCTTAACCCAACCATCTAAGTGTTTCAAACATTCACACACCCAGGTAGCCCAAGGGGTACCATCAGTCTTTTTGAGGGTCCTAAACCTCTTAACGTACTGGGAAGAAGTAGCTATCAAAGCTAGCTTCACATTTTCATACTCCAATCTTTCAAGTTCCCCCACCTCCATTACAGCATCAGTTGCAACTTGGGGGAGCCTAGACAAAAGCCCAGTAATCAACTGATTTCCTGTGAAACCCTGAATCCCCTAGTTATATTCAAAAGCACCCAACCAATACAAAATATCAAGTTTCACCTCATGCACACTCACAGCTTCCTTAGGCATGCAAGAGCATGTTGTAATCCCATTTCCCTTAGTTTGAGATCATGTTTGTCTTCAGCTTGGATTTGTAATCTTTTTTAAACAATAACTCAAGTCTAATTTTTTCAATAGAGACAAATTCTGGACTCAGTACTGGACCTGGTAAGGGTCCCTGTGGCTAAAGGTTGAGGTATTATAAGGGCCTGTTGAGGTAAAGGGGGCTCACATCCTGAGACTCCTCTAACTCTTCAATAGAATCATCATCATCCTCATCATTTTCCACATTTCCTGGATTAGTAGGTACGACAGGCCTACTACTCTGACTTTGATCTTCAAACAACCTTGCAATAAGTTTCTTTTTCTTTTTTTATTGTGATTTTTTTGTTTATACAAACTTATCACCAAGTCTCCATCTGTTCACATTCATCTCTACAAAACATATGTTTCCACATTGCCTTTATCCAAGGCTTGCGTTCTGTCTAAGAGTCTTTTAGCATCACATCCAGAAAGTCGATTGTCGCGCAAGTTATTTTCATATTTTGACCTGAAGTCACGCACAACCCCCATTCCTCAGTATTGCCGTTTAGTGGGAAACAAAACCCCAAATAAAAAGTCCTTTGAGGTGAAATTGCCTCGCATCCTATAATCAAGTGATGCAATGATTCCGTCTCTTTTTTTACAGTGTCTGCATAAGTTGTTTTGTATATCCGGGTCCTTTCTTACCCATCTCATCTCTTTTGTTTAGAGCGCATTTAGCGGGAGCTGCAAAAATTGGTCTCGGTGATGCCGTGAGGGACATTTTAAGAGATATTTTGGTTGTACATTTAATCTATTTGTTGTCAACCCTAGTGGTAGGGTGTTTTTAAAGCGAGTTCTTTTTTCGCTATTCAAGATCCACTCCCACCGTTGGAGACGTTTTTTAACCAGTTGTGGGTGGTATTGCAAAGAATTTGTGTCAATGTCTGCCGCCACCATAATTTGGTCTACTTTCAGTGCCCAGTCGCTCATAATGTGAGGAGTTAACTCAGAATTGTTCTCTTTAAATATTTTATAGGCTGGTTCGCCAGAATGTTCTCATTTTGCGCAACAGTGCACAGGCTTTCCAGATTGTAAAACTATATAGAGAGTTGATTGCCAGTTTGTGACGCAACATTGTCATTGGCACAAATCGGGGTAATCTTAAGGCTTTGCGCCAAAACAACCCTTCCAGTATATCCCATACTTTAAAGTCAAGATTCCACGCGCACTCGGCCCCAAATGAGATGTCAGGTATTACTTTGTTCAAATACAATGTTAACAGAGGACGAATTGAGAATTTTCCATATTAGTTATGTAGTTTTAGTCCTTGTAGAGCATATGTTAACATTCTACTTCTCAGATCTTGATACCAGGGTCATTCGCGAATAGAAGTGCTGAAAATGACTCCGAGGTATCGGATTGATGTTGTTATTTCGAGTTCTTCATTTGCCACATACCATTTGAAATTCTTGTTTTTTTGCCTATTCAAATTCGTCATTGATATTATCTTAGTTTTAGCTGTGTTGATTTCGAGCTTATTCTTTGTTAGATAAATATTTAATTTGTTCAGCAAGCGCTGTAGACCTATTGCTGTTTGATCAGCTAGGACAATGTCATCTGCATAGATAATGCAGTTTACCGCTTGGCCGTTTATTCTCGGAGGAAAGCATCTTACTACTTTTAGCTCAGCAGGTAAGTCGTAGATGGCTTAAATAACAGCGCGGCCAGTGGGCAGCCTTGTTTGACTCCTTTGGAGGTGGGGATTGAATTTGTCAAATCGCCGTGCCGATTAGTACGAATTTGCACTGAAGTTTCTTCATGTAAGGTTCTGATTGGATCCAATAATTCTGACGGAAAATTCCACTTTATCCATTTTTGCCAAAGGAGTTTTCGATTTATTTTATCAAAAGCTTGCTTCATTCCCACAAAGGCTAAAAAGAGGTTTTCGACCTTTCAGCAAGGCTAATTTCAAGAGATTTAATAGTAATAGGTTTACTTCAGTACCTATACCTTTTGTAAAGCCTGTTTGGCGGCAATCGCCAATTCCCGCCTTTGTTACCCAAGCTGACCATTTTTTTTGTAAAATTAGGCGAATATTTTGCCGATTGTGTCAAGCAAAGCTATGGGACGGTAATTGCCCGGGTCGGATCTCGAGCCCTTTTTGTGGATTGGCACTATTGCAGCTGTTCGCCAAGTTGAAGTAATTTGTTGATGAGTTGCTATTTTTCTAAATAGCAGTGCGATGAACTGTGCCCACCGTTCTTCCTCTTTTTTGAGCATCACGTTTGAGATGTTGTCGGGTCCTGCAGCTCTCGAGTTTTTCAATTGCTTGATTGCATTCCTAATATCGCTAGATTGTACAACCTGCCATAGTTTGGCTGGTAACCTTTGGTTGAGATCTTTTTCAGCTTCGCCGTCATTAAAGAGATTGGAGAAATAAGCTTCCCACACTTGCGGTGCAATTTCGTTACTCAGTAGTTGGTTACTTTTGGTGTTACCAGATTTCTCTCGAGTTATGTTTTTGAAATGACTCTAGCAGCATTTCTGCCTGTTCTTGATCTCGTTGAGTCTTAAAAGATTTGACCCAATTTCGATAAAGTTGTCGGCGATGTCGTAACAGTTCATCTTGATTTCTCTTATTTGATTTCTGAATTTTCCTTACATCTTGCAAAAGGCTTTTTTTTCTGTCACCAGTTGACTGCTATATTTATGCTGATGTAGATGACCTGCTGAACCTTTTGTATTTGTCCTCACCAAGAATTTACTCAGCAATGGCATATAGTTTAGATCTTTTGAGACTGTGGTCTGATCAAGTGTGTTAGTCATCTGGGAGATCTGACTCCCGTTAATACGCAGACGATTTCCAGTTGCATTTGAGCAAACAGCATTTGTGTATTTCGACAGAGACCTCTGCTTGATCACCTGCCAGGTTAACTTCAATGATATGATATGATATGGTATTTGTAACGTGCCTATACACAGGTGTTTCAAGGCGCGACGAGGCAGGGAGGGAGGGAAAACAAGGGGAAGACAGACAAACGATCCTACTAGGCCAAGTGTCATTCAGATCGCGCAAGTGCAGAGGTAGGGGGAAAAGGAGAAAGTGCAGGGGGAGGAGGTGGGGGGGAAAGTGCAGTACAAGGTAAGTAGTGTAATAAATATTAAATAATAAATAATATATAAAAAGGGCCAGCTAGTGGCAAGTACGAGGTAAGTGCAGAGCAAGTGCTGGGAAGTGCAGGGAAGGGGGCTGTAGGGATACAGTGACAGTCCCACAGTGCAGGGGGAGCCAGGGAGGCAGTGCAAGTGGAGAGTGGCTGGGTCCTGGACCGAGGTCGCTGAGAGTGGCCGAGATGCAAGTTTAGTGCAGAATTCAGTGGGGAGTTAAGCAGGTTTAGCAGGGGAGAGGGAGAGAGAAGGCAGAAGCGAAGAGGAAGGTTTTGAGGTGCTTCCGGAACTGGAGATGGTTCTCCTCAAGTTTCAGGGAGGCAGGAAGGCTGTTCCAGAGGGAGGCCCCTGCTGCGGAGAGAGATCTACCCCCAGCTCGTTGCTTAGAGAAGCGGCTGACCATGAGGGAGTTGGAGACGGATGAGCGAAGGGCTCGTGAAGGAAGATATTTAGGAAGAGAGAGTTGAAGGTATTTAGGCCCCAATGGGAAATGGTTGCTATTGAGCGCAGTTGTCACATTGAAGTTTGTGACCTTTATGAATAGATTATGACATCCAAATATAATCTAGCGTTTTCTTGCTCTGCTTTTGCTGCCAGGTTATGTTCGCTGGTGTATCCCCTTGAACCTGTCCATTCACCATTACGCAATTTCGACTCCTCATTGCCATTTGCCACAATTTTGCTTCTGCTGACAGTTTATCAAACAATATGGCCTTTTGATTGATTTTGGTATTATCAAACTCGTGCCAGTTATTTAAGTCTCCACATATCATAATTTCAAGATTTTTGCTTAGTGTTAAATCAGTGTCCATCATTGTTGTTACTGATGTGACAAATTTGTCAGAGGTGATCATTGCCGAGTTCCAATAAATGTTTATCAGCAGCATCCAAGATTTTCCAAGAGTTGAGTCACTTCGCTGCTCCAAAAGAACTCCTTGTACAAATAAATTTAGAGTTAGGACTTCTTTCACCTGCCAGTATAGAGTGTTTGATCATCGTCAATAGGCCTGAGAAAGGACGTCCATTTCGATTTTTCCCTGCTGGATTCAATAGGATTGTATAACCATCTTTTATCGGGGGTTCACGCAGCCACGTTTCTTGTAAACATATGGCAAAGTTTGCATCAAGGTTTACTGGGAAGTTATTAAACAGATGTACGAAACCTTGAGTATTCCAAGAGATTAGATTCTGCGCTTGCACTTTCCATTTGGTCCGTGGCTAATTCCCAGTGATGTTATGAAATCGCCGCCTTGACACGTGGGATTGTGGAGACATCATCAGTTTGTCTTGCATTAGCCCCAATGAATAGGGCTTCAAATGTGCCCTTCTTTGTTCTAATCGTTTCACTGGGACAAACTGTCCTTTAGGTGCATGATCGTTATTGATTGTTTCCTGTGGTTCAAGAGAAAGATCAAAACCATATAATAGGAGGGCGTCTTTTGCATCAAAAAGCGTTCTCCTAACAGCCATTGAGTTGATGTGCAATAGCACTTGATCAGAAGATCGTTCAGTAGCATAAGTTCATTTTTCTTTCTTTAACAGGGAGAGACGTGACTTTACACATTTCTTTCAGTTGCTCTGTCAAAATGATCAGGGCTTCCTGTCTGAAGTTAACCATATCTGGCATGTTACAATTGCTTTTCTAGTGGAGCATAGCCTTGTCAAGGTTACTATTTGAACAAAGGTAAAGTAAACTCTAAATGTAACAACTCTACAATATATCCTCACCGCCTGCCACCAGTGTTGGACAAGGTTTGTATGCAGTAACCTCTGGTAACACTACAAACAACTATGACTACAGATATAGGCAACCCAACCTTTGGTATAAGCTTGCACAGTTCTGGTAGCAAGTTGAGCAGCCAGGCTTATCTCAATAGGGGAAATGTGAGCTGTAGTGGAGTTACACAAAGATTCACAGTTACAGGTATTCAAATAAATGTACACTCAAGGTTTCTTGCATAAACAATAATGTATTGATCCTTCAGTTATAAAACCTTCAGAAGCGAGCAATAGAATAGTAACACACAAATATACTTCAATACTGTACCCTCAGTTTCTGGATCAGACAAAGCCCTTTTGGGTTGGCCCACAGACACAACCTACACCCACAGGTGACTTCAGTAACAAGGTTGCTGGGGATATTAATACCTTAATGTTGGCATACACAATACTCTTTAAAAAGTAAGGAAAAGGCAAAAGTTATTAGAACACAAGAAATACAAATAGTCATAAGCAGGGCAAATACTTTTAGATGGCTCTGAGAAGAGTCATTCGTTTTTACAGTACCTTAGTAAAGAAGAAAAAGATGCAGCTGAAGACATCTGTTCCTGTACAGCTCTGCCGATCTCACTGTTCCTGTGCCTCAGTCGTGAGGACAAGAGGGAGGACGTCAGGACTCTTGCACTGAATTGGCACAGTCAAAGCTGGCAACCGGCAAACTTTACTTGCAGTGGCTGTTTTGCGTTTTAGCTCCTTGCGGTACAGCAAATAGCAATAAGCACAGTTCCTGGCTGTCAAGGTGGACATTACTCACATCGGAGGTCCCGCACTCGACTGAGGGGGTCAGGCTTGGACAGTCCTGCTTCTTGGGAGTCCGGAGGATCTTCCAAAAACTTTAGGCCAGCTTACAAGCAACGCACACAATCTGGTGTCCTTCTGCCTGGTTCTACAGTTTCCTGCAGCAACTCTGAGAAAATTCAGGAGTAATTTTGCTCCCTATTCTTATTTTTGTGGAGTACTTGCCGATTGTTAGCGAGCGAAAGTGGCTGTTACTTCCCTTATCTATACAACTTGACTAGGGTTACCCATTACAACAATAGGCAAATGGGCAAATGAGCAATAAGTAGTTGCAACTTATTGTGTATTTGAGCAACTACCCCTCCACCCAACCTTGGTTATGTGTATGCAACTTGTATTTCACTAGAATGTTTGAAACTTATAATCTTCAAAGAGCTATATCTTTTCTAAAATTTCAATTAATTCAGTTTTATTGTAATTTTTAAGTGACTGTTCATAATCCTATTCTTCCTTCTTTAAGGCAAGCTACCAATTGTGAACGAGGAGGATGAGCTGGTAGCCATCATCGCTCGTACAGACCTAAAAAAGAACCGGGATTACCCCTTGGCTTCGAAAGATGCAAAAAAGCAGCTGCTGTGCGGCGCCGCAATAGGGACCCATGAAGATGACAAGTACCGTTTAGATCTTCTGGCACAGGCAGGCGTAGATGCCATTGTACTTGTAAGTACCTTGCTATTCTTGCTTTAACAGTTGCTCTTTCCATCATCAATCCAGCATCTCCGGTAATAAGATTAGTTTGGATAATATTGAGAAACCCACGCTGAATGGGTTGAATAACGTTTGACGGTAAGTTGCTTTCTTGTGCCACTAGATATTGCCGGTTTTGTTTTTGTTCAGCTTATTCATAAATATCAAACAGCGGACATTGATCAAATAGGCCAGAAAATTCAATATAGTTAACCAAAGGTTTTATTAATAAATGTGCAGATTTGGTCAATAAAAACAAATGGTGTCCGATTTTACACTCTGTTGCCAGATTGATTCTTCTACTTGGTGTTATTGTGCTGTGGGAAAACATATCTAAAGAAAGTGTCTTGTGAGAATAAAATGTACAAACTAAAGTGCTGCCTTTCTCCATATGTTCAGGGACTGCATGTCCCCTAGAATTTCAACCAATAATTGTGAGCTCAGTCCTGGGTTTAAGGGTTCGCGCAACAGTAAGCAATTTAAGGGTGTTGAGATGGATTTCTAGAATCTTTCCTGGTAGACAGATTTTAGGCAGGCACCCTAGTTCTAGTGAACTGGGGGAACTCTGAGGTTAACCAAACCCAATCAAGGTAAACATGGAGTGGTCAAGGCTATTCTCAAAGTATGCCTAAACTCACGGGTCCACACAGTGAAGCAAACAATTCAATTTATACAGGCAAGTACAAAAACATTACATTTTTTCTAGGCTGAAAACAGATACTAGGAAATGAAACGAGCAGGTGATATTACACAACACTCAATTATAAGACCTATATAGTCACCTTTAGGTTCTTAGAAGAAGGTAAGTAGTGATGCTGTAGAATGAAACCAATTCACAAGAATTATACCCCAACGTTAGAAGTCCAATCTTTGAGCCAGGCCCTGGGCCCAAAAATCACAAAGCTTCTTCGAAGGAAAAGGGGCTGATGTAGGAAGAGTTCTTCTGGTGGTGAAATGTTCCAGAAGATATTCAACAAAATTACAGGTAGGTCAAATTATATTGCTAACTTTCAAGATTCTGACGATCCAAAAGCGAAGGAGTGGAATAACCAACGTTTATTCGAAGGATTAGGGAGAGGTGAATGTATAGCGATTACTTAGCCCCCCAGCCCCACCCGACTGATTTTTCAAGCCGACTAGATGAGTCGACAGGGTCGCTGGAGGTGGGTTTTCCCACTGTTAGTTCCATTGAGAGGGGCCCAGGAGCTGCAGGTGCAAGGATTCCAGTCGGTTCCAGGAGCAGTGCATAACCCTATGCGAAGAAGAAATGCAGAAGGCACCAATGCAGACATCTTCAAGACACTTCCTCTAGACTGGGGAAGGCGAGTTCCAGCAATTGTCTACCACACACAGGTGACTACATGCGTCCATCCAGAGCAGAACCCTTGACGCTGGGAGGCTAAACTTCTGTAGGAAGGTGACTTGCATCACAAGCTGGCAGCTACCGAAGATCCGGCGGAAAACTTGGAACTGCAACACTTCTAGCGAGGTACCCCACTGGAGAGATGGCCAGTAAACCGGTGTGGTCCACAGACAACAGAACAGCTGGATCTGGTGTCGACTAGTTAGTCTCACCAGTCCAAGGTTGTGTTGGGGAGAATTCTCAAAAATGTGCTAATTCCCTTCACCTTAGAGACCCCCAGCAGCTTTGCTGGATTTTGAGGACTTGTTTTTTTTCCTGAAAGAGTGTGAGCCTTTTTTCCCCACTCTTTCATATCCTTTGTATGTTTTACTCTTGTGTTCTTTGACTATGGAGTTTTAGGATAACTCCATAGGCATCTTTTCATGTGTTAAATAACACCCTCATTGGATTGACACAGGGATGTCTTTTTAGACTTCCCAAAGGTTTAAATACCTTCTCTGGGATAAACTACTGTTTCCCAGAAAATGTAAGGTTAAATTTACTTTACTAGTATTTTTAAATTCCTAGACACAGCACACACTATCTTCCCATAGTGCTGGAGTGGCTACCTAGTATCCCGTGTCTAGAAACTCATGTAGCAGTCAAATTCTAGCCTTTTCCATCGAAATGGCTGGAGGCAGTGGTTTTACAACGAACTACCATGACCTTTCCTGACCGTGAACACTGGTAGCGAAAAATCACTGAAGCCATGTTTTTCAAGATGGCGCCTTAAGCCCCTTTGTTTAAACAGGTACCGGTCTTCTTTTTTCACCATTTCTTTTTGGAAAGGTCCATCTAGTGTTTGTCTCTGCGTGCCAACCCAGGTTTGGTCCCTTTGTTTCTATGCCTTTGGCGGGCTTCAGGACTGAAGACTGCCTCTTTCGTCTGAGTGTCTGGGGTGGGCAGGAAGTGAGGGAGGTGCCCGAAACTCCCTGTGCTTAGTCTCCTAGGAGACCCAAATGCACTCTGGCGTGATTGGCTGGCTGACTGTCCGGCAAGGACAGCCACCCTGCTGGGTGAGTGGCAGCAAGGTTGGAATGAATGGGAGAAAACAGTTCAAAAAGTGAGTCTCTTGGACTGGAAGGGAGAGTCGACCACTGGACGAAAGAACTGAAGACGAGCTGGAAGAGGACGGCTGCTGCAAATCCTGGACCATTGGTTTGCCCGGCAAAGCCCTGCTGCAGGTCGAATTGCCAAGTTCACCTCGACAGAGAAGCAAGCCCCTTCAAGGACGACTTCTTCCTTTGAGTTGTTCTGACCAATCAACTTGTAAGCCACCTGGATATCATTCTCGAAGCTGGTTAGGATTAACCAGGGGGAACGACACCAGCTTGTGTGCTTGAATTACAGCTACTAGAACTGAAGTGACTTCATTCTGTCAGTGTTTTCTGATGATCCCGTGCAGTGCAGGGGTCCCCCGACGTTCTCCCGCTTGTCCCCGCGACTGAGGCGCAGGAACAGTGAGATCTGCAGGAACTACCAGGAACCAACGTCTTTTGCATCTTTTGCTTCATACTAAGGTACTGTGCCAACCCGATTGAGAGAACGCATCTCTCGTGGTGAAAGTTTGAGAAACTTTCCCAACTTGCAGACCTAATCGGCTTATGATTCTTTTTTGTACAAACTACTTCTGAGAACTTTTTCAAAGACTTTAAAGAACTGCTCTTTCCTATCCAAGACTTTTGCCTAGGCCTATTGGACTGAATCGAGTCCTCTAGGGAACTAAAACTACTTGCACTGCCTAAGAAAATATTTGTGGTCTATTTTGCTAACTTGTGCCTTTTTACTCCCATTGAAAGTAACAAATGCCATTTTGCTCCTATTTCAGGGGAGCCTAATTTGTTCAGAAACTCATTGGTTTGTTATTGAAGTTTGTGTATAATATTAAGTTGCTTCCTTCTAGTGAATGTTTTCTAAATGATTGTGTAATAAATTAATAAGTGTTTTACCAAGAAACTTTGAGTGTAAGTGTCTACTTGAACCAATGGGATTGTAAGACCTCTGTGTAACCTCTTGTACTGATCACATTCCCTCTTGAGATAAGCCTGGCTGCTCAGCTCGCTACCACAAAACCGTGTAGTACAGACTTATACCAAAGGTTGGTTTTGCTTACACCTGTAGTCCTCATTGTATGTGGTGGTCCCACAGGGTACTGCAGGCAATTTTGCCTAACAGGTTGAAGCACCTCACAGGGCCTTCACAGATCAGGTAGTCCAGCAGGGCTTCTGTGCCAAATGCAGGAAGGGACTGCTGGGCATAGTTGGGAGTCATCCACAGATCTTCAATCGGCTGATTGTCTATACAGGTTACAGGATACGCTAGTCCTATTCTTATCCTAAATCCTGGCTGGACACAAGTTCAAGCGCACCAATGGTAAGGATCTTAACCATTCAAACCGCCATCATTAATCCATTCGGGGACTACTGTGGGCTTCACTCATTCCACACACCTAGACTCTCATGCACCACAGATGAGGAATGGAACAGTCCCACCCTCATCCTTGGCCAAGCACATAGGAATCACTAGCAGGCAAAAGCAGCATCTTGCCCGGGCAAGTGCATACCTTTTATGGGATTTCCTGACCTAAGAAGGCAGGAAGGGAAAACCAATATGGCCAAGAACAAGCAAAAATCTCATGGCACAGCCATTTTTAGGGCATAAGACACGTTGAGTAGCCAAACGACACGTTGAGTAGCCAAACGTGGTAAACTTGAATGTGCGCACAAAAAATAAAGAACCTTTTTAAAAATGCAAAACAAGATGTTGTTCCATGGAAGATGTGCTTTCACATATATTTTGTTGAACGAGAAAACAGATCGCACAATTTGCAGTCCGTGTTTAATCACAACAATCTGCTTTGTTTGGTACTGTCTTTGCCAACACGCGTTTCAACCACTTTTGGTCTTTTTCAAGGCACAGCTTATTACAAAACAAATTGATGTCCATAAATGATCACATTACATATGTCAATCAAAACCATCAAAGAAAAGCAAATGAGCAAATACATTGCATGGAAGGGAGAGGAAATATCCTTCGCATATCCTGTACTTTTGCGCCCTCTTACCCTCGGGTCTGGTGCGCATTATAAGTGAATAAAACAAAGGATTGGACATATTCAAAAAACAGATGCGTTGAATACATTATGGTAAGTACCATATACAAAAGGAAAAACAATACGAAATATAGAGGAGAAAATCAGAAAAAAAACACTGAAAAATCTAAGGTAACAACTTTGCTCTCATTCTTGTTCAACTCATTTGACGTGCTCAGTGTATCATGCTAAGTTGCCATGTCAACCAATGTAACAACCCCCATTGGACTAAGAGTAACAAGTTGCATAACTAAAAATGTTATCATGCCATATCCTGACATTTGACTTCGGTGAGATGTTGAGAGATACTTGAAAAAAGACAATGACAAGCAGTTCAAATCGATATTATATAGACACTGCAAATGCAGTAAACCAAAGACTCATTTGTAACCGGGGTAGATGATGGTCTCCAATGCAGAGGATACCCTTTCGTTATTTAACAATCGGTTGTCAAACATTTGTGTTGAGAAACTGCTAAATTTGAAGCACCTGTGTTAAAAAAAATGGATTACCTTCAGGCGGGTGCCGTAAAGTCCTATAAGGGTTCATTATTATATGTGCTCCCAATAAGTATATTGGCCACCAGTTTGCATGCATTGTGCGATTAAGTTAACCTTCCTTATGGTGCGCATAAGGAAAAGGTGAGATACCAGTTAAATTATCTTATCACCTTTCCCCATTAAAGTGTTGAGTCGTAAGACTGTAAACAAAGGGAATGACCCTGTTTTATGGTCAGTTCTTGTGAGAGAATAAAGCAAAAGTATATTGTTGCTCATATTGTTCCGTGAAGGACTAAGATTGTTTGCGATAAAGAAATCCATGGAAGTTATACTTCGGCTATATTAACCTGAGTCCTGTGTAATTCTCATACGTTCGTGTCTTCTTGGTAACTGGTTATCTCGTATGTGTCCCAATAATAAGTCACGTTGCAGAGTTCCTATAATTGAATATAAGTGAACAATTTGTCTCAAGATTTTTGTCACAAAGTCTTGCAAAGAAAAGATGGCAAGTACACACACATTGTGAAGAAATGAACAAAAGTTACTGTGTCAGAGTTTGGATTCCATGGATGACCAGCTGCCGGACTGCTGCTACTTGTGACCTTGGAACTGTTAAGGGCCAAATTCTGCGTGTCCCCCAAGCGTTTAGGTGGTCTTATGCATAATCAATTTACAGGTGGGTTCCCATAGGGTGTGCTAGTTAGCAAAGTACCTGTGTTTAAAAAGAAAAAAGACTGGATTGTCTCATTGTTGAATCGACGGAAACCACAGTAAAATCGGAGTACATGTATGATTTGGCAATGTTCGAAATGGATTACCATGTGTCTGCAGGGGTAACGCTTGTGATAATGTCGGTGCACCGCCTACTAAGTTGAATCAGATTCTCGTGTTTCCGGTTGCTGTCAGATCCTCGGGAGCTAGATTCTAGTACTGCTAAATACAAACTTTGCTAGGTCGTGTGACCTAGAACAGTCACATGACACATAGCGCGGCACTGTTTAAATAATTGCTTCCTGTAATTATTGCTAAATTAGGATTAAGTCCACCAGTGGCCACAAGCGATATAAATTAAGTCGCAACAGTTTCCCATATTGTCAAGGAACATTACCCTGACCGGGTAATCTCCCTCGGGTGTTGAGACGGCGCTTTCTGTCAGGGAAGCTTGCCATACCCTACAGTAGGGTCAAAGGTACTGAGTTACATGTTTGTCCAACAACTCGCCTGTTTGTGGAAGGGGATGAGCAGCTGTTTTGGTGACCGCATTAAGAGCTCTATAGTCCGCACAGAATCTCAAATCTGTGGGGACTGGACCATGGACTGTTTGTTCAATCACCCCTAGACTCAACTTCTTGTTGACCTCCAGTTTGATGTGTGATAATCTTGTCTGACATCCTGTATCTCCTACTTTTTTGTAGGAGCACTATCGCCAGTGTCATTTGTCATACGGGCACCAAGCTGTCAAGACTGGAGTCGGAGAAAACCAAGGGTTGAGAGGGAAAGCACAGGTTTCACTGCTCCCTGAGTTGAAGGGGCACTTTGACGCCCTCAATGGAGCCTTCTGAAGGATTTCTCTCGAACAGATCATGGTGAGGTTCAGATTCCTCTTCTCCCGATGTGAAGCCAGAAGCAGTTTCCCTTTCAACCCTTGGGACGAATGGTTTCAGTCTGTTTACATGAAACACTTTAGGAGACTGATTAGGCCTTCCAAGGTTGACTGAATACTTTACCTCGCCTGGTCTTTCAATTATCCAGTAAGGAACAGCCCATCAGGATTTCTTACCCTGGTGAAAATGAACAAGTGAAGCTTTCTGGTCATAATCATTGTTTCACCAATGCTTGTGCAGCCTTCAACTTGTCATTGGCCAGGGCCATCTTTCTTAAACCGGTACAGTCTTTTCCATTTGTGGTAACCGGAGGAGTGGGGGACTCTCAACCGTCCTTGACTAAAGATGAGGGACCACTGACTGGGTGACCAAAATGTGCAAAGGTAAAGCCAACCACTCCTTGAGGCACCTGACTGTAGGCAGAAAGTAAGCATGAAAGAAGGTTCCACTTCCGTCTCTCGTGCTCCTAGAGCTCCAATCATGCTTTTGATAGTTACTAGATGATTTGGCTGCAGATGGTAGGCCAATGGAAATTTGACACCCCACACTCCTTCCACATGGCCTGCATATAATTGGTCAAAGTGTTTGCCTGTCGGGCACAACATCTTTAGCCAGGCCAACCCTAGTAAAAATGCCTAATCATGCTTTAGCAACTGACTTGAGTCACTGTTTTCAGTGGGATGGCTTCTGGGTATATGGTGGCATGGTCAGCAGCCACCAGGATAAACCTTCTGCTGAAGCATCAATGGGACCAACCACGTCCATTCCAACTACAGTAAGTGGTACCAATGGAGTCTGAATCATTGTTCAACGTTTGCCAGACAGCTGAAAACTCTACTTGGACCCCTAACTTAGGCCAGTAGAAATGCATGCAAACACTCTCCTTAGTCCTCTTTACACCAAGATGACATTCATGTGGGACTTCAGGCACCAGCTGCAAGAGTAATAGCCTTGAATGCTTAGGGGCCATCTATAGTATAGTAAATCCCCTTTCCAATAGATTATATGCTACCCAGAGGATGTACCCTTCACTGGGAGTATGCCTTCCTCCGAAGACCTTCCACAGATGGACACTCCGACCCTTACTAAATGCATCCCTAGATGGACCCCCTTCTGGAAGCAAACTTTGAAATTCAGGATGTTCACGGGCATTGAACAATTTTCCTTGTCATGTTAAGGGGTTTGGTCAGTTACCTCATCCTATTCATACCATCCTATTCTAGGTAAAATAGGGGAGCCATTTTTCTTTCCCTTTTTAGGAATCTTTGACTCCTTGGGTGTGCATTTCGGCTTCCCCTTAGGTTTGGCTATGGTAGCCTTTGTTTGAGACCTAGTACATGGTAGCTATGCTGTATCCCCCACAAGACTGAAGTCTGAGGTAATTTCCCATCCGAACCCTACCTGGGAATTGCCTCTGAACACTTCCGGACCACTCCTCCATTTACTGCTAGAGTGACTGACATTACCGAGATGTAAAGGGAGTGAGGGGTGGAGATAGCTGCCATCTTGGTGGGCATCAGAGGAGCTGTGGCCAGAGATTTAGGGTTTACCAACGTTGAATCCACCAAAGATCAACTTGTCCCTGATGGCAGAGGTTTCCACACTATCTACCAGTGCACTGTACTTGATACTAAGCATTCTTTCATCAGGCATGGAAACATACGCTTCACCAACTCTAGGATTCCAGGTACACAAACTACTTCTGATCCAATGCCACTGGGCAAGGAGTGAGAAAAGAAGGCTGCCCCTTTGAGTAGCTCTTCCTCATAAGGGAATGCTAGATTCACAAAATGGTCCCCCAAGTTCTTACCCTCACTTCGGTGATCCCCTTTTCACATGGTCACTTGCTCCACAGGTTACATAAGAACTTGTGGAACTTTGTATGTAGACCTGCCCACTTCCTCGGTTAGGATGGCAAGTCCCACTAGCGTTTAAATGATCACCATGAGACTTACTCCCCTTTTGGAACTTTTGAGAGTCTTATTGAATGCAGGTTGTCAGTAGACCCACCCTCTTTCTGCTTTTTGGTCCTCCACATGCTTGCTCGAATACTGTCCTTATGGGTCACCCATACGTAAGCAGTAATTGCCATTTTCCTGTATCAAACTTCTTGAAATCTGAATGCTGTTTGAACCGTGGGGAACAAGAAGCAAGAATATGTTAAAGTATAACCATATTTTCCTATCATTAAAAGTGGTTAATGAATGACCTTCAACCCAGCCACTCAAGGTCTTCAGAGTAATACACATAGGCCACTCCAGTCTTTTTTTTTCTTATGGTCTCAAACTCAAAGATTAGGCAGGATTCTTCCCTTGAAGAGCAGAGCCCGCTTTAAAATGTCTTTTCTTTTCCTTAGGCTTTGACAACTACTTAATTGCACTGCAGCCGTACTGGGCAAGTCTGCTGAGCAACCAGGCATTTTTATCAGACTCGCCTCTTGTGCTTGAGAAGCATACTCCAATGCAGGCAACCAATCAAGGCCATTCTTGTATCATAAGCATTCAACAGATCCTTAGGAATTCTGGATGAGGGGAAGATGCAGAACCATTCCCAGATGCTCTGGAAGAGCCTGAAGACCCTTGTAGTCTGGCAACTCCAGCTGGAATGCTCTGTTCTTCTTTCTCTAATATTTTTTTAAATTTATTTATTGTGCACATGTTTAATAAAAACATTGCACAAATGGTACCATTTGTATATAAATAAGACATCAGAAAAGATGTACAAAAATACTTAAGGAACAGTGTTCTTTGCAGACCCAACCAGTGTTCCCTCGAGTGCCAAAGGGGTTTGCTTTGGTGCACACACTGTTCCATGTGCACAACTGACTAAGTAATCCACTTTGTGAACATTTGTATTTAGTGAGCTATCCTCTCTGAAGGGAGTTTGGAAGAGAATGTCCCCTTCCTGACCACTACAATTCTTTACAAATCAGTGTAAAGGGTCATCACTTTCTTCAAATATATAGGCTACAAGCCCAAATGTTTTATGTGATTACAAAGGGAGAATGTTTAATCAACCAGTTAAAGATTTAAAGATCTGCTGCAGTTCTAGCAAAATTACTTGTGCATGTCGAAAAAAACAAAGTATGCTCAGAATTACCAATGGGTTTAGTTGTGGCTATTCATTTGTCAACCATGCTCCAGGGGGTCAAAATTAAGATTGGATAGGCAGGCGCAAAAAGGAGATCCTGGGTATCAAGCATTAACCTGTGAGTAGGAGCTACCACTGGAGAAAGAGTAGCTAGTACATAGTGTTTCTTAAAGCTAACTTTCACATAAATAATAGACAAAATGATAGGTTTACATCTTATGACCCCCCCTTAGTCATCAAATGTCATATAGATGTGTCCTAATGTTTGTCCCAAACAGAGTTAAATTCACGTAGGTGTTTGTTAGGTACCACGTGGCCTGGGCATCCAAAAGTAGCTCCTGGTAGCTGTTGTCAAGCTAAGCAGGCACTTCTAGACTACATGCAGGTGCTGAATGGCTCCCAGCTCACCTCCATTTCAAACCCTTCTGCTCAGACAATGCTGATCAATACTATAAAGATGAGAAAGGAAGGTAACCATGTACAAAAATCGATTCATAACATTTTAAATGAATCCATGTCGCTGCTTATAGCTGTAACCACAAAAGTGATGGGTGGAAGGTTTTGAATGAATCTGTACCACTGGCATTGCTCTGGGCAACCTTCCACACCACCGCTTTTTAGCCGTCTGCGCCATTGCAAAAGAGGTCCAGCCTTTTGCAAATCAGTCAGGTACTGCCACCAATCATAGCAGCCCAGCCGAACTGCTAGGCCAGGTCCCCCTCCCCCCCGCACCCCCCTCCTGCACGGAAACACAAGCAACCCCAGACATGTTTCGGCCTTGTTGGGTCTCCTCAGTGAAGTGCAGCTTGGTTCCATATGGCACAGCGAGCACATAGTGAGACAAACTGTAACCGGAAAAGCTGGCCAGTGACTGTAAGGCAGAATTGCATGCAGTACCCTCTGGGACCACCGCACACAATTCGGACTACAGGTGTAAGCAAGACCAACCTTTGGTATAAATCTGTACCACACAGTTTGTTGGTAGCGAGCTGAGCAGCCAGGCTTATCTCAAAGAGTGAACGCGAGCAGTACAAGTAGTTACACAAAGGACTGTCAATCACAGTGGTTCAAGTAGACACTTCTACTCGAGGTTTCTTGGTAAAACACTTATTAATTTATTTACACAATCATTTGTAAAACATTTCACTAGCAGAAGGCAACTTAATATTATAAACAAATACACTTCAATACGAAACTAAGCTTTTGAGGCAGTTTGAGCTCCCCTGAAATTGGAGCAAGATGGCAGTTCAAGTACTTAGCAGTGAGCAAAAAGGACAAAAGTAAGTCAAATAGATTATATATACTTTCAAGGCAGTGTAAATAGTTTAGTTCACCAGAATAGTTCAATTCAAGTCAATAGGCCAGGCCAAAGTCAATGGGCTAGTGTTCTGGATAGAAAGGAGCAGATCTTGTATCAAACGTTAAAGTCTTTGCAAGTGTTCTCAGAAGTAGTTTAGGCGGAAAAGGATCATTTGTGGGGCCACAAGCTGATTAGTCCTGTAAATTGGGAACGTTTCACAAGCATTCACCGCGAGAGTTAGGATCTCTCAACCGGATGGCACAGTACCTGAAAGTGAAGCAAAAAGATGCAGCTGGAGATGTTGGTTCCTGGCAGTTCCTGCAGATCCCGCTGTTCCTGAGCCTCAGTCGTGGGGACAAGAGGGAGGACGTCGGACTCCTGCACTGCACGTGATCGTCGTCGGAGCAAACAAAATTGAATCACTTTGGTTTAAGTAGCAGTTACTTAAAGACACAAACTGGTTTCTCTCTCCCTGGCTAAACCTTAACCAGCATTGAGAATGGTATCCAGGTGTCTTTTGAGTTGTTTGGTCCCACCAACTCAAAGGAGGAAGCCGTCATTGAAGGAGCTTCTCTGCCGAATGGAGTTCTGGCGATTCGGATTTGCAGCAGGGCTTTGCCGGGCAAACCAACGGGCCAGTGGTTGCAGCAGCCGCCCTCTTCCAGCTCCTCTTCGATTCTTTTGTTCCAGTGGTTTCCAATCCGAGACTCGTCTTTTAAACCGTTCTCTCCCTTTCATTCCAACCTAGTTGTCACTCACCCAGCAGGGTGGCTGTCCTTGCCGGACAGTCAGCCAGCCAATCACACCAGAGTGCATTCGGGTCTCCTACGAGACTAAAAACAGGGAGTTTTGGGCCCCTCCCTCACTTCCTGCCCACCCCAGACACTCTAACGCCAAGGGCAGACTTCAGTCATGAAGCCAGCCAAAGGCACACTAACAAAGGGACCAAACCTGGTTTGGCGCACAGAGACGAACACTAGAAGGACCTTTCTAAAAAGGAAATGGCAAAAAAAACCGGGACCCGTTGGCTCCCGTGATTTTTAGCTACCAGTGTCGGCTGTCGGGAAAAATGATGGTAGTTCGTTGTAAAACCTCTGTCACCAGCCTTTTCAATAGGAAAGGGTAGCATTTGACTGCTACATTAGTAGTTGGACACAGGGGATACTATGTAACCCCACCAGCACTCCACTGTAAAATGGGGTGTGCGGAGTCTATGAATTTGGAAAAGACTAGTAAAGTCAATTTCACTTTACATTCTCTGGGAAACTGTAGTTTATCCCAGAGAAGGTATTTAAACCTTTGGGAAGTCAAAAAAAGACCTCCGTGTCACTGCACTGAGGGGGCTGTTTAACACACATGAAAAGATGCCTATGAAGTTATCTCAAAACTCCAAAGTCAAAGAACGCAAATGTAAAATGCACATCAAAATACATGGAAGAGTGGGGAAAAAAAGGCTCACTCTTTCAAGGTAAAAACATCCTCAAAATCCAGCAAAGTTGCTGTGGGTCTCTAAGGTGAAGGGAATTGGCACATTTATGAGAATTCTCCCTAACAGTGATGTACACAAGTTAAAGAAGAAGAGACAGACCTACAAAACAGTCGATCATAACAAAAGCATAATGAAGAGGTTAGTGCATGGATGTAAAAAACAAAACGATGAAAATGAAACCTATGACATACATTTATATCCTGTTCAAAGGGGTTCCTTAAAGGAATGGTTCGCCCAAAATGTTGTATTGCACAAAAAGATGGGCAATAATGAAACAAATACTCACACTTTTTTTTTTTTTTTAGTTCCTATGTAAAATTTTGAGCAATTCAAGCTCAAAATTTGCAAAAGCAAGCACAGGGGGGCATCCATTTAGTGAAATGGATGCCCGCCTGTGCTGGCTTTTGCGGCACTAATGAAGGAAAAGCCAGCCAGCTGTAGTAAACAAAAGGTACCACTGGGTGGCTTTTCCTTCATTGGTGCCGGGACTCGGAGGACGCGGACCGGAGACTACAGGCAGAAAAGCTGCAGCTGCATCTCTGTAAGTGCTATTTATTTTTAAAAAAATAAGCACTAGCTGTGGTTTTTTTCCTAAGTTTTCTGGGCTGGAGGAGCCCGGAAAACGTAGAAATAAAACCGCAACTTTAAAAACGTATTTATGTTTGCGGTAGCTTTTGAAGCGACCACAAACATAAATACGACAATGTGTTTGAAAACGCTGCGGTTTTTTCTTTCTAAGTTTCTCAGGCTCCTCCGCCTCCGAGCTAAATGCTGCAGTGTTTCTGCCCAAATCTGCTTTCCCATTTCCCAAATGGGAAAGCAGATTTAGGCAGAAACACAACGCGGTTGTGTTTGAAAACGCTGCGGTTTTTCTTTTTCTCAGGCTCAGAGGAGCCTGAGAAACTTAGAAAGAAAAACTTAAAGCTGCGGTTTTATTTCTAAGTGTTCTGGGCTCCTCCAGCTAGTGCTCATTTTAAAAAAAAAAATAAATGGCACTTACCGAGATTCAGCTGCAGCTTTTCTGCCTGTAGTCTCCAGTCCGCGTCCGAGTCGCGGCACCAATGAAGGAAAAGCCACCCAGTGTTTGCTTTTGTTTACTACAGCTGGCTGGCTTTTCATTCATTAGTGCCGCAAAAGCCAGCACAGGCGGGCATCCATTTCACAAAATGGATGCCCCATGTGCTTGCTTTTGCAAATTTTGAGCTCGAATTGCTCAATTTTACATAGGAACTTAAAAAAAAAAAGTGCCAGTATATTTGTTTTATTATTGCCCATCTTTATGTGCAATACAAAATTTTGGGCAAACCATTCCTTTAATAGCAAACCCTCTTGATTCACAATCTGACAATTGAGTCCAAATTGAGTGGGGGGGCAAAAAGCAATGTCCGTGATTGCCTGTGAGACCAATTAACGGGTGACCCTGGTATCCGGTCTACTAGGTGAGACAATCTGGATCTAAACGATTGTCTTCCAATGTATAAAAATCTTGAACACTGTGGTGGGGGTGGGGGCGGAGACAAACTGTTCGCCCCAATCCTAGTTTCAACTAAAGCCAAAGATGGGCTGGTTTTATTATATGCCACTAAAGACTGGTATCAAAAACCATGCGCTGAATAACAGGTGTATCAAGCATAAAAGCAATCTATAAGAAAATAAAAATGGACCACCGGGTGCAATTTGATGCCATTCAAGTACGTGCACGGTATACTCTGGCGTCATGTGTCGATCACCCACAGTAAACTGAAGAAATGCTGAAAAAAAACCCAGAAGGGTTAAGGTTAAGCATGTAGAAAAAGCTTCGCCTAAATGTAACACTTAAAGCAGGTAAGTAAGGGAATGTACTCACTTGCTGGTTAAAGACTTGGTGAGTTGTGTGTTTGAAACAGTATACCTGGGGCTACACTGCAATAGTGAAGGAGACAGTGGGGGAAACAGCACAACAAGGAACGAAGGATAGACAAACCCGCGTTAGTGTGGCTGGAACACGCTGGGAATAAGGATGCCGGTAGGAGGCCAAGAAGGGTATGGGGAGGGGGGGCCAGGTTGATCCGTTGCCCTCTGTGGGCCAGGGGTTACCTAAGCATGAGGGTCCAGGGAGACTGCCTCGGATGGCGCTGCCTCGAGGGGTAGATAGAGGAGCCTAATGGGGAGAAATTTCACTTAAGTGCTAAATTCCTCCCACCTTGGAGACCCCCAGCTCTTTTGCTGGATTTCGGACTTTTTAACTTTAACCCTTTTCCTCTCTCTCATGTGTTTTTACCCGATTGGTTTTGGAGTCTGACAAACTCCATAGCATCTGCTTTTTGTATGACACACAGCACCTTCAGTGCAGCGTCACTGAGAAATCCTTTGAATTTCTCTTAAGGTTTAAATACCTTTTCTTGTGTGAACTACAGTTCCCAAGAATAGTAAAGTGAAACTGACTTGACTTCATTTTTCTCTTTGTAGGTTCAGCGCACACCATCTTATGTGGCAGTGGTTTATTTTTTCCTACCATTGTGCTTTTCTACCGCAGGCTGAACTCTCAGCTGCAATACAGTACCATGGGTGACCATTTTGTCAAAATGCCCCATCTCCTTTCCCCCCCCCCCCCCACTTTCTTGGATTTTAATGTGCATTGACAGGTTTGAGCCCTTAGTTTGTTCTGCCTTTGGTGGCCGTCAGCCCTGCGCCTGCCTCTCCTTCCAGTGTGTCTGGAAGGACAGGATGTGAGGGAGGGCCCCCAAAACTCCCCTGTCCATTGTCTCTAGGAATGTCTGAATGAAACTATTCCTGAGTGACTGGCTGCCTGTCTTCAAAGGACAGCCACCCTGCTGTGATTCACAGCCTAAGCTGTGCATGAATGGGAAAAAACGACTTTAAAGGCAAGCGTTTTGGGACTACAGGCAGTCGACCACTTGAACAAACATCTGATTAAGAAACTGAGAAGAGAAGCCTGCTGCAACCTCCTGGACTTTGAATTGCCGGGGGTAGCCCTGCTGCTGTGCTGACCTCCTTTTCACCTCTACAGAGAAGCTCCGGACAGAACGACTTCTTCCCTTGGGCTAGTGGGACCAACTAACCCCAAGACAAACTCCTCTTGTGCACTATCCCCGACTTGCTGTTTCTCTATGTTGCTACAGAAGCCCAATGCCAGGGTCGTAGGTCCATAGTTGAGTGCAACGTCTGCTGTGGAACGAATATGGCTAAAAACTCCAGGAGCCTCCTAAGGACCCCTCAGAAGCAAGACCTCCAGTTCCAGAGTCCCCTCACCAGAGTGCCCGGACCGAGGGAGCAAGGAAAGTCCAACCGGTGTCCATTGTTCTACATCAGTGCTGTTTGCTAAACATTGAAACCGCAAAGTGCCGCTGACCTGAAGAAGACGACGATGGCAAGTACCGCCACAGAATCCCTACAGACGTCCTCCCTCTTGTCCCCACGACTGAGGCTCAGGAACCAGGGCCTGCTTGGCTGTAGCAAGACGTAATCCAGCTGGACCACTTTCTTCTAACCAAAGTTACTTGTTCAAGCTTGGGGGTACTTACCTTTTCGCCTTAAGTCGTTCTGTCTCACTTGAGACTTGTACCTGCTTACATTCTGAGTTGATTCCAACTCCCTTTGCGCAGGCTTAACAGTTTGTGTTCCTACAAGTGTTTTTTTTCTGAATTCTCCAACTTTGTGCAAGACTTTTTATCCAAGAAGTGCATCAGATCCATAGACTGTCCCAATTACTTTGGCTGTCCTGGCTCCCTAAAGACACCCTTTTAAATCTGTTAACTTTGATATTGCTTGTCCCTCCTAGCTTGTGTAATACTGTTGAAGGATTTTGTTGTCCTAACCTTTTTACTTACTTAACCCTTCCTGCAACTCAGGGTTTATAAAAAGTATTGGAGTGATCTAGAAGTGCAAATACTATCCTTGTGATTGAAGTCACTTCAGGGTGTATGAGAAGTGTATCAAGCATATCCAAAGTTTATCCACTAGCTTTACAAATTCAGAAAAATAATTTCAAAGTTAACTTGAATTGTTACAATCATTTGCCTTTTTAAAGATGTTTATTTAAAACTGATGTTAAATAAATAACTTTTTATAGCTGAAACCTTGAGTAGAAGTGTTACTTTGCTACTTGTATTGACTTCATCTGTACAGCTCACATTTACCCCTCTTGATAGGCCTGGCTGCTTAGTCACACTACCAACTTGTGTAGTACAGACCTATACTAAAATGTGGGTTACCAAATACCAAGCAGGTAAGACTTGTGTAGTTTTAGTGTGACTGCACCAATTCTTACCTAACGGAGCCTGTGGGTTCGTAGCCGAAGGAATAGTGGGGAAGGGGCACACCCAACGAGACACATGGTGCCGTGGAGGCCAGTGGCGCACTGAGGTAACCATTGGATTGGGTACAGGATGGCAGTAACCAAGGAAGTAGTTGTCGGCATCATGGCAACACTGCCGCGAGAATAAACGGCGGCGGAAAAAACCGCCGGTGGAGGGGGCTACCAGAGATGGGTCAACCCACATGGATCAAGAAGCACAAGGGCAAAATTATGCGCCGCTGGAATGGACACAGACACCGGGGGTGACATCTGGTTTGTAACGACGGGCTTCAAAAGGCACACTGGGACATGCCATCCTGATGGACAGGGGCTGGACAAGGTAGTGGATATTTACAAAAAATGGGAATGTGTATGGATTAAACCCAGACAGTGTGGGTAGAGGCACCCAACTGTTGCCATTCTTCTTGCAAATTAAGGCCAGTGTGAAATGTGTCAAGAGTGTTTAACCAGAATTGTTCTCTTCTGGCTCGTTTGGTATCAATTCGGATGGTGTTGGTTCCCTGTATTTTATCCACCACCCACCATTTGATGTCATTTTCATTGTGGTTCATGGACAAAACAAAATTCCACCAAAGGTGCAGAGATGTTCTTGGTCCTGATTTTAGATCGATATTCAGTGATCCTAAATTTGACTTGCCTTGAGGTTTTCCGTACATAGGATTTTTGGCAGGGACGCTGAATCACATATTGCATTGCCGCTTTTGCATGTACTGTGAAAGTCCAGATGCCAAACTTTGAGGGCTACTTTAAAGTTAAGCATTTTCACTGTGAATTTGCAGATATTACTGCTACCACAGGGCAACGGTTGGCTGATACTAGTGTTATGCTCACCTGGTCTCTGTGGGGGTGTTGAGGCACGGTTTGAGCCCTCCCTTGACTTGACTCCTCTGAATCGTCTCCCCCTCCAGGTTGCTGCTGGGCCTGCTGCTCGAGATACTGGTGTTGCCCCTGAGTGAAGATGAGGGGCAATGAAAATGGAGTGGGGATATCGTGACTTCCCCCAACCCTTTCGTGCCAAAATACAGTGTGCAAGCACTTTCCCATACAAGCTCACCTGTTTTGTAATGTTGAGCCATCTGTCCTGCTTATCAGAGCAGGGGTGCGTAGAACGGACAGAGTTAATTCACTGGTCCGTGGAAGTGTTGATCCAGACCAGCTGCGACCAATCCACTTAGAAGGTAAGTCTTTTAGTTATGACTATTGTTTGATTAGACTGTGTATTGTCAAACAATAATTCTTGCAATGTCTCATTGCATCCCCATAGGTACGAAGAAGTAAATCGGAGCCGAGGAGGGTCCGGGAAGCCCTTAGAGACTGATGGAGTTTCAACAGTGACAGGTAAATTGGTCTTAATAAGGAAACTCTAGTCTCTTGTATGGCGCGGCCAAGCGTTCGTTATTCGCATGAGCTCTAATTTGTTGTGTTCTTTATTTCCTCGCAGGTGCAGGCCGACGGTGAAGAATGGCGTCCGGATGCTCAATGAAGATTCACGGTTACAGGATGAAGATACTGCTGAGAAAATGGAGAGAAGAGGAGCTTGGGGTAACTGGGCGCTCGGATTAGGTAAGATGAAAACTCAGACTCCGGCCGTGATGGAATGCAGGTAAGATGCGCGCACAGCGATGTAGCGGCTGGCAGCAGGTAATGAGCACCCTCAGAGATGTCTTCAGGAATGGAGCTGCAGGAATCCACTGATGCACAGGTAAGCACAGCGGAGAGAATTGTGTTTTTTTTAAGGCAAATGAAATGAAAGTAGTCACACAGTCCTAGATGTTTCTTTTTTTTTATGGGCCGACTTGTCTGTTTTTTTTTCTATATTTTCTGAGAGCATGCCTGGGTTAGCCCCTATCAAGGAACCTTTAAACAATCACTGCTTCCTTTTTGCAATCCTCAACGAGGGTACAATTTCTTCAGACCCGCAGAAACTGTCCAAATGGTATGTTGTCCCAGAGGGCCTTTGGGTGGAAACTCTGGTGATCTACGGTGGCATTTCGGTCATTGGCCTTCTAAATAGGCTGGTACTGAATGTGCCATCAATCAACTGGATTGTCGAGTCTAGAAAGGGAAAGCTTTGTGTTTTTTTACACATAGTGAATTTCAAGTTGGTACTGAGATTGACCCAATCAAAAAAGGTTTGAATATTAGCTGTCCCATACAATGAGGATGTTATCTGTCTTTTGTATAGACACAATACTGCATAATGGGGGTTAATGGGCATTTTTTTATTTTTTTTTGTATTTAGTTAATAACACCTTTTACAAAACATCGTACATTCATTATTAAGTCCATTACATATTTACAATACTAAAACAATTTACTTTCCAACAGATAAAACAAGAGACCAAAATTATCATATCCACGATATGTAAAAACAATGAAAATATCGAATTCATATTTTTCCGCATAGGTCATCCTTAGACATTCAAGGCCAGCTTGTTTTCGATGATCCTTATGAGATGGCCTAGTGCAAATATTATCGGATAGTAATTGCAATTCATCAACCTTTTCCACATGTATTCTTTTGAGTCAGCAAAGTCAGAATTTGCAAATTTCATTAGGAGCATAGAGCGCGCTGATTTGAAGTGTGGACATTCCACACTTGTTTCAGTGTCTACAAGGCTCGTAACAATCAGGAAATCGACAATTCATACATTGCATTTCAGTTGACATATTGGCCCAATTTCTACATCGCGCCTTTGTATGATACTGATTCAATTTGAAGCGCATATAATATGCTCTTATGGTCATACTTGGAAAAATAGATATACTTGCTACAGGGAACTCGCTTATGGATAAATTTGGCATATTCAGTATATGTTGAATACTGTTGTATTTGTTCGATAGTATAAATCCAGTCTTTCTCAAAGTTTTTTTTAAACATATGCCGGTCTGAGGTAAAGATCATCCTGGGAGACCAATAGACCATCCAATACATTCTGCATACGTGTTTTATACTGATTAATCGAAGGGACCGTTTGTGCCTTAGTCAATGCTTGCAATTCAACATATAGGCTGTTACTCGAAGGATTTAACATTTTTGCATAGTTGCATAAAACACGCCATAATACCCTACATGATGATTGAATTATCCCCAACTCATGCCTAATGACACAATTGGGTATAGCGAATGCTAAATGCAGTGCTCCTTTAATTAAATGGCCCTGTAACATGTCAAGGAAAATGGTTAGGTCGAACAAACACATATCTAAAAAGTCAATTAATACAGTGTGTACTTTCATTATGAGAAAATACTGCAACGGGATTAAAGAGAAACAGTATTTCGCAAAGATGATTTTCATTTGGCTTGCTAGGGGCCGTGCTTTTTGATTAGATTCTTTCTTTCCAAAGGCTAACCGAGGAGTTGCTACTGAGTTGGTAACCTAAATAGCATATCTCTGGTGGCTGGGGCACCACCACGTCGCCCAATTTCCATTTAAATGTCTAACTTCTTTCCTGCATGGAGGACCAATATACTTGTTTTTGCTGCGTTAGGTGCAAGATTGATCTCATGAGCATAGTTCTCAAAAACATACAACTTTGCTTGCAGGCCCGCTGGCGTAGAATCCATAATAGATTGTCAGCGAAAGCCAGCCACTGGATTCTTAAACCACCCATTCTTACAGGGTACATACCCATCACACTCCAGATATAGGCTCAGTCGTGGCTCCCTCTTTATTAATTCTCGCACTGTATGCTGTTCATGAGTATAATCTCATGATCCATTATATTAGTCCTGCTGGAATGCTGAGGTTAACCATTTTTTCCCCAAGTAGCTCCCTCACCACATTGTCAAACGCTGCAGTCATATCAACACTTGCGCTATAAACCGGAGCCACCCCATTTATTTTTGTATTTGCCAAAAAGTGCAACATCAGAGTTGCATTCAACTTTGGTTTTAGAAAGAATATGGGAACAATCTGTGCTTTGGATAAGATGTTCTTCTTTGATATATAGTTCTCAAGTTCGTGCAACACTAAGGATGCAAATATTTTTGCACTAGTATCGATTAATGATATTGCCAGATAATTCCTAGGATCGCTACAGTTGCTTTTTTAAATCTGGGAACTATTATTGATGTTCCCCATTGCTTGGGGGTGTTCCCTATCGTTCGTATTAAGTCAAATTTGATCTTCAAAATGCGAGCCCATATGGCAGGATCGGCCTTGTACACATACACATGGGGGACTCCCGTCCGACCAGGCGCTTTGGAGTGTGAAAGCTTTTTTTTATAGCCCAAGAGATGTCAGATTCAGAGCAAGCGAAAGATTCCCACTCCAAATTGGTGATAAGACACTGTTCCACGATTTCGAAGCGCGGGCAGGAAAGCACATTTTTCAGATATGAATTTTTTCCAAGTTTGTGCAGCTATATATAGTATGGTCACTATTTATTAGCTTAATATCTGAGGTACTCCGTATTAAAATCCATACTGACTTAGTATCATGTTTACAAATCTTTCCTATGAGCTCAGAATTGAGATTGTTCTCTTTAGTAATACGCAAGAATACCAGTTTATTTTTGTATCTCTGAAGGATACATTTTTTAAGTAAGCATACTGCCCAGGATTGCTAGTTTATTTTTGAATAAGACGAAGATCTTTATTTTTATTTAATTTTAGCAAATGGATCTCAGGATCAAAATGCAGGGCTGGAGCCATTGGTTTGAGGATCCATTTTTCAAGAATAGTTTTTATTCCATTGGCAACAATCTCATTGATCATATTTTCATCTTCATATATAGAGGCCATTTTTAAGAATTTACTTAAATAATTTCTTACTAACTCCGTTATTTTCAAACATAAAAATGGATTCCATCTTATCGAAGGGAAAGGTCGATCAGTTTCAATCAATACGAGTAATGTGTTAACTTTATGACAGTTAAAGGAAATGTCCAAATGTAGCTGTATAGGGGCGTGGGCACCACTCATTATCGGATGAATTAGAACAGGGTCAAATGCATGCATGCATCAGAGTGTTCGACACTGCAAAAAAATCAATCATTCATCTCGAATCCCCACGACTCCATGTAAATTTAGGTGAGACTTCTACACATGCTACAAAAGAGAGCCCAACTTTCAAAATATGCAATCCACTTTCTTCCTCTATTCCAGGCAGTTCTCTTATTTCCTACTAAATTACAACTCAATTCACCAGACCCTGGAAGACACATTGCATTAAAATCACTGCCAATTAAAATTTTGCACATTGGCATTGCGATAAGATATTCGCTAAACATTGATCTAAATCATCAAACATGGCCTCCAAAAGAACTTTCAATGGGTTCCAATATATTGTGATGACTAATAATTTCTTCCATGTTATTACCCATCTTGAGTGATACTGCAAGCACATTGATGATCTATATACAATTTCAGATTTACATTTCACATGATTGCCGATAGCTAATACAAGTCCACCCATTGGACGACCTTCTGAGTCCCTACTTGCAGGACAGCAATAAGTATTAAAACCTTCAAGCGTTATCATCTGTACACTCATAGTTTCTTGTAAAAAATATCACATTTCAAGTTGAATGAGTTAGCTGCCGACCACCTTTGTAGCATCAAATGCCCACAAGTGTTCCATGAAATGATATTCAAGCCCAACTTGCATTCATGCTAGGCTGAAGGTTTTACAGATTTCATATTGGAAATTGAACGCAGTAGCGGTTCCACCCAAGCCAATTCCTAATTACCCGCTGCAAAGGCTAGTAAATCAGTTATACATTTTTGTTCTTCACCTGAACCATTTAAATCAAGTTCACTCTTTTTTTTAAAGGTTTATGAAGAAACTCATGTGCTTCAGTTTCATATTTAAATGTATAGAGGAAGAAGCCCATCTCCTTTAGGTCAGATCTAAAGCTCCAGATATGTTTTAGAACACGTGCGTTGGTTGCGTAGCTTAGCATACAGTAATTATTTTTTTGTGCTAAGGCAATCCTATCAAAGTTATTACTCTTGAGAATTTGCAATGTAGGAATGAGTGCCATTAGGTCCATAAAATATCTCTGATTAATCCTTTGACCTCGTAGGACCTCGGGATCACGCTCAAGACCAATTATATCAAACTCCTTTGGGTATTCTGTGGTTCCACTTGAGTGTTAGGAGCAAGTGCTACCTGTTGGTTTGAATCTTTAGTAGGAAACAGGAGCCTTATTGCTCATAGATGGACCCCCAAAAAGGCCTTCGGCATGAGCCAACATTTCCACCCGTGGCACAGCGGCAGATAGTTCTGCAGATTTTGCTACTTCGCTTTTGTAAAAGGTAACTACTGCTGTTTATTATTGGGATTCCATTTTCTTCCAATGTACACCATTTCCCACCATGGACATTCACTTCATTTCTAAATGGTTGTACGAGGGATGAAACACCTCCCACCTCAATATTAGGGGGTAGCTCAATACTTAAATGATCAGTTTTTGAGGTCGACAAAGATTTTGCATTCACAATCGGACCTAAGAGAACTCTTAACGGATCTCGCCCATATGGAGTCTAAAGGATTACTGGTGCCATTGAGGGGCATGGTCGGAGCTCATTAATAGTACTAAAATCTATTGGAGAGCTCCTCGTCTCTAATAGATTTGCGTTCCTCTACTACAGGTATGTGTCTACATTTACCCGAGCCACTATTTATAACATAATCATTTTGAGTGGGTGGATGTGTTAGAAATTCCTTTTCCTGTGGACGATTGCACATTTTTGGCATAAGAAACACCATTATTGGAGTTTACCTTTGCCTGGATGCATACTTGGTTGGCCTTTATCTTTGTTTCGGTCTCCAACAAGGGAGTCTTTGATTTGTCTCCCACTAAAGCCACCTTATTAGTTAGGTTCTCAGTAGTAGTCGGTAAGCTCTTAATATGCTTCTCGCCTGGAAAAGTAATTCAACATACTATTTCGAGGTTTATCATTCACATTTGTGTATGGGATGAGGGGTCCAATCGAAACCTTTTTGGATATTGCATTTCCCTTAATATCAGGGTGAATTGTTGGCTTTAGTGCTACGGTTTGTTTGCATTTCTTCCCCTTGTTAGCGCAAAGGGGAGCAGATTCAGAATCCAATACAGGACTGGGTAGGAGAAGCACACAGCTTTCTTCCAATAATTGCTCCATGTCAATTATATCGTCATCCTGTAATAGTATTGGAAGAGTAATCTGCCCCTGATCCTTGTTTGTCCTTGGAACCGTAGGCCCCTCTTCTCCTTCCTGTGGAGTCGGCTCCTTTCCCAAGGACTTTGCGCGTCTCCTACGTTTCTCTGCTCGTTTAACGGCTTTGAGATGTTTTTTTAGCCTATGGGATAGAAAGCCTTTTTTCCTTTTTGATTCAGAATTGGGATAATCCTCGAGGTTGGTTTCTTCTATTATTTTTACCAACGCAGAAGGACTAGCTGGAGTCGCATCCTCCGTATTTTGCGTGGGGTCCACAGGAACAACTAATCCTGGACTCAAACTGGTTTTTATTTCCCTGATGTCATTTTTTTTATGGCATCAATATCCTTTTGCAAGCATTCATATGGGAATGTATAGGGAGTTGCAATATTGTCCACCATCTCACCTTCTGGGACCAGCGTTTGAGTGTATTTCGTCGATTTTTTTTGTCTGAAAGTTTTTTTTCATTATTTGACCCAGATGGATGCTTCATACAATCATGGTGACAAATTGCTACTGGTGTAGCTTCTTTTGCCATCACAAAGCCTTCCAACCGGTTAGGTTTTTGGAGTAAATCATTGGATATTGCTTTTAGTTCCCTTAACTCTAAATGCGTAAAATTATGTCCTTTATCTAGGAGATCCAGGATTCTAATTATCACTGGGAAGGGAAGGAGTAGGGACTAGGTGGATTAGAGTTTTGGTTTGAGTCGCCATCCCTGTTTACTTGCTGCATGTCGAGGTATGTTCTTTGTGGGTGTGAAGTTACTCACTCTCTTCAAGAGGTGCTTGTGAGATATCCCACTTCATATCCTGAGTCTTATTTGTCGGATATAAGAGTTTTGGATCCATATTGTATAGAAGCTTGTTATGCAAAGCGGCGCCTCTGAATGGTGTAAAAGATGGAGGTTCATAGTGGACATTACGGTGAACTATGGGCAAGCAAAGTGAGCAAATGGAGAACAGGCAGCACTCCAGCCCAAACACTTTCGATGTCACTTGCGAAGGGCGCGCGATGCGCGATCATCGCTTATTTGAAGCTAGTTCCGGGAGCAGGGTGGGCGTGGCTGAGCGGGGGAGCGAGTGAGTAACGTTGATGCACACCAATACAACCAATGCATTGAGGTTGGAGCGTTCAGGCAGTATCCACGTTACGCGGCAGTGAAACTTCTTGCTGACTTGTGAAACAAGAATGGGCAGGCAAAGTGAGGAAATGGAGAACGGGCAGCTCTCCAGACCAAACACTTTCGATGTCACTTCCGATGTTCATACTTATTGGGCATTAGTATGAACATTTCTTCACATGTGGAATATACATTTGTCAGGTTTGGGCAAATGCAGCTCCCATGGCAGTTACTTTTTTATTTTTTTTATAATTTTTTTTTTATTTTTGTTATTTTATGTGGACAAAGAATTGGGTCTTTTAATAGTTCAAGAATAAAGTCTGTGGGAACTGAATGCGGCTCTGAGATAATCTTTGCATACTCGTATGGCTCCCCCCTGGGATATATTGGAATAAAGGGATTCAACATCCAATGTCATCAGATTGTCGTTGGAATCAAAGGAAAAACCTTCAATCATGTTGATCACATCGGTAGTGTCGGACAGAAAAGCAGAGCTGGCAGTCACCAATGGCTTGAGAAAATAATCAAATGTCCCCACTTGTTCAAGCACCATGCCACACAGTGATACTATGGGTCTACTGGGGGGTTTTGTACGACTTTTGTGTATCTTAGGTAGGATATAAAAAAGTAGTGTCCTAGGATTGATGTTCATTCATTCATGATCTTCGTTGGTGATGAAGCCTGCTTTTCCTGTCGTAGAAATTTCATGGGTTCAAGCTTGTACAATTGGGGTGGGATCGCACTCTAGTGGCTTGCAAGTGTCAATGGCATGGAGGATTCTATAAGCTTCAAGGTCATAAAAATCACTATCCATGATGATGATGACTCCTTTGTCAGCACTTGTTATTCCAATACTGTTGTCTTTCTGAAGATTTTGCAAATTCGTTTTGGGGTTCTGTCCAAAGTTGTAGTCCCCTTGAACTCTGAAAATGGCATCAAAACATCTGCGAATAACTTTCTCAAAAGTAATTACTTCCTCTGAAATCATACTGTTGGGTGGGGGTCAAATAATGGCCGGAAGGGCCTCTTAGCCATTTCCAGATCTGCATGATGGCCTTCAAAACAATTGTGCAGGACGATTTTGCGAAAGAATTGTCTTTATTCTTTTTCGCAATTCATTTTAGAGCTGCAACGCATGGGTACGAAGGACAGGACAGTCCCAATTGGAGGACTGCTTCAATAGTCGGAATGTTTTTAGAAACGTTGAGGACTGAGTCTTTTATCTCCAGTGTCCCGTTTCTGGTTTCCATGCCATGTGGCTTGTGTAATGGAGGTATCTGTGTGGGTGGTGGCGGTGGGGCCATGTCTCCCCGCGGTTGCATCGGGAAGAAGTGTTGGACTTCCCCTACTGTTCTTGCCCTCCAAGGGCCTCTCACTGAAAAAGGCCTACTAAAATGTCTGCGTCCTTGTTTCCCTCGTTCTCAATAGGAATCTTGTTCAAGGTCTGTACCAGACAAGGAATCTGAGGTTATCCATTTCTTGCGGTCCCCCTCCTCTGAAGCCTGTCCCTGTCCAGATGTCCACTGGGCTCTGCCCATTTAGTCGTCCTGCAAGTATGCATAGACATTCTGTAAATAAAAAGAGCCAGATCCTTTTCAAGTTTGTCCATTTTACGATTGGCAAGGGTTTTGGTGAATTAATCTCGCTGCTTTTGGTTTATTTCTATTTTGTCTTTAGCCTTTTGGATTGTGCCATCATTGATTTTGCACTCACATTAAGTGCTATGTTGATGTTCAGAACTATCCAATCTCGACTGCATTTGGTCTCGATGTTAGAGATTGACATTTTGTATTTCTCGTTTAAAAATAAGACAGGTTCATTCTTGACTTGTAATCCTACTGGAATAATGTTGCCTCTGAGATATTCCTTGAGTAAATGACTATGCATCAATGTCCAAAAGTGTTTCTTTTTAAGTTTGAGTAAAGAGTCACTGTTGATTCTGTTTGAGTAAGGAGTCTGAGTTGTCAGAGGGTTCTATAGCAAAAAAAGAAGTGCTACTAATGGACTCGGCTAATTGTTCTTCGGTGAAGGAAAGAACTTCCATATTGGCAATGTGTGGAAATAGCTTGGTGGGTGGGGCAGTCACAAAGTGGTCAAATGAATAGAGTATATAATTCGGCCTACTCTGCCCAACTCGCTGTACTTGTAGCTTACTATAATGTAGGGAAGCCTATAGATCCTCTCATTCAGGGCAAATACAATATTAATACTACAAAGATGAGAAAGGAAGATAACTGTGTACAGAAAATGAAGTTTATACCATTTTTAATGAATCCATGTCGCCACACATAGCTGGCCAGTGACCCACAAGATAACCCTCTTGATAATCTTTACAATTGAGTCCGAATTGACTTGGGGGCAAAAAAAACAACTGTCGCTGATTGCCCGTGAGACCAACTAACAGGGGAGACCAATGCGAACATGTTTTGTCATAACGTTACTCGCCAGACTACCTCGCCACACCCATCCACATGCCTGACTAGCAGGGAACTGGCCACCCCTACCTTCATATTGGCTAAAACGAACCCACACGTTCTAGAACGATGACAAACTTACCATACCTGGACTTCTGTACCCTCCCAAGGGCGTTTATCCTACAGCGCATTTGGTCCATACCAATGGTCAAGGGCGTTATACAAATGACAATTACATTGGAAAGAAACACTTGTGTGTATTACAAAGCATAAAGTGCTTATAACTGATGTGACATACAAAAACTTCAGACATGATACATAATTTGCCAGCTGGAATAAAAGGAGTGTGCCAGAAAACATGCCACTAGGAGTTCTTGTGGCACTAATGAAGTAATTGGGCCAAGAGAATATGCCTCTCATAAAATTGGGCCCGGGTTATAATTGCACCAGAATAACTACACCAGAGTACGATTTGCATATCCGATTTCCTGTGGCATTGGATACCAATATTACATTGTCCTGTGAACAGAGCAATGGTAACTCATCAAAAACATGCCTTACTGCTAAGCATACATGCCACCCAATCTAACTCCCCTTAAAAGGGAAAATGTGTCCAAGAAAGATGCGAAATAAAAACAATCTCCAGAAATTGGGAACAGCAAATCCCTTGGTATTTTTGCATCCGTGACCGGCAGATCAGTTGCATAGGAAGGAGCTCTAATAATTTTCCAGCCCATCAGATGCATAACCAGTAGTATAAACACCCGCCCAGAGAAAGAACAACAAACACCCAATAAAAGGTAGACCATTAAAGTGAAATGTTTCCACTCCAACATGAAACACTTCTTTCTTCAACATCAAGTGGTAAAATTATGTTAAAACCTTTTAGTTGCAATCATGTTGAGGTTTAGTAAGCACTGAATGTCAAAAGGTAACCATCAACATTTACAACCCTTTGACCAAACCCGTTCTAAGAATTGAACACATGTCCTCATAAACGACATTCAAAACCATACTGATCAGTAGTGATTTCTAGTTCTTGAGGGCTAGCCCCCTTGGCAGTCTCTGCTTCCTTAAATGTGACACACCTATATTAAATCTCATGTCGGATTTGTCCTCCGGTTCTCTTCTCCTGTAGATTTCTGCATTGCTTCCTCCTGCACTGATCCATGGAAGTCGATCTTGAAGTCCAATGTGCAGATGATCAGGCCTCTTGCGTAGCTCGGTCCTCGTTTGTATCCACCATCCACAAGATTGTTGCTTCACCATAGGTTGTGCAGTGCTGCTGTTTTCAATTATAATGAAAGACTAAAGGGGTGGCCCCATTTGAGGTTATCCTTTTTTACCCATGGCCACATCCTGAGGACCCTGCATCATCGGAGGGTTCTGCCTACAAGACAAAGTTCTGTTTACCTAGAACACCCAGGACTCTTCCCGCAAGTGTGGAGCCATCTGGAACACTTAATTTATGTTACATTTGTATAGCGCGCAGGCAGCCCTTGGCATTACAGCACTGTTATTTGTGAAGAGCTTCGTTACAAGGGAATAGTTGCATGGTTACAGTATTTGATATACACAGCAGTTACATGTCATACAGTATACATTTTCATAAAGGTATCATTCCAGGCTAGAAGAGTGAGGTTGAAGGTGATCGGGTGAAAATATCCACATTTTTACCCTGTTTTGGAATGCTAGATGAGTTTTCCGCTCTCACGGGTGGTGGTTAGGGCATTCCAATGTTTGGCTGCTAGGTAAGGGAAGCTGACCCTTCCTGCTCGGTCTCTTGATTTTGGGTAATGTGAGCATGTTTGTGTAGGGCATTCTGGTCGGTCTTGTGGGTGTGGAGCAGAGAGGTAAGGAGGGGCAGTTAGAGGGACGCACTTGTGGGTCAAGGCTAGGGCTTTAAAGAGTACTCGCTCTTTGATTTGGAGCCAGTGTGCTTGCTTCCTGGCGGCAGCAATGTGCTCCCTTTTGGGAATGCTGATGGCTGCGCGCAGGGAGTTGTTTTGGATAATTTGTAGTTTTTCTATGTTTTTTTGAGATGTGCATAGGGAGAGGGTATTACAGTAGTCTAGTCTCGACCCTGTAATGGCTCTAGCAATGGTGATGCCATTGTCTTTGGAGAGGAATGGTCTGACTGAATTTAGATTTTTGGTGTGGTAGGCTGCATATGAAGCAATGGCGTTGACATGACTGGTCATTGATAGGTTGGAGTCAAGATAGACTCCCAGAGTTTTCACTGAGTCTGCAACTAGGATTCTGATTCCATCGATGTTGAAGTGGCTGAATTGAGGATCGAGGTTTGAGTGTTTCAGTAGATCCTATCATGAGCAGCTCGGTTTTGTCAGTTTAAGACAGTCCGTTTGTCACCATCCACACTTGGGTGGTGGCGTAGATCTTATTGAGGGTCTTGGAGTCAGTGTCATAGTATCCTATCAGTGTGAGAAGGATTTGTGTATAGTGTGCATAATTGGTGTAGGAGATACCCAGTGAGTTGAGAATGTAGAAGAGAGGATGTGTAAAGATATTATAGAAGGTGGGCGAGATGCAGCATCCTTGTGGTACTGTGCATAGTATGACGGTGGGCGAGGCAGAGGCTACGTCAGAAAACCTGCATGCTCCTTCCCTCTAGGAAGGATGAGATCCATGCAGTGGCTTCAGGTCAGAACTTGGCTGTGGAGGTTAAGTGGTGGCATAGGACATTGTGGTCCACAAGGTCAAATGCTGCTGAGAGATCAAGGAGAAAGGAGAGCAGGTTTGTCAGAGTCTCTTGCAGAATCATCTGGTTTTTAAAATCAAGTAAGGCTGTCTCAGTGCCGTGTCCTGGGTGGAAGCCTGATTTACGAAGCCCAAAGAGTTTGTTGTGCTCAATAGATTGTTGCACCTGTAGGTAGGCAGCTTGGTCCAAAATGTTCAGCAAAAAGGGGACAGTGGAAATGGGCACATAGTTATTGGGTGAGGTAGGGTCTAGGATGGGTTTTTTGAGAGGGCGCACCCAGGCTTCTTTTTTGGCAGGACAGAACTTTTCCGGTGGCGAAAGAGGAATTGGCGAATGCAGTGAGAAATGGGGTGAGGGTGCCGGCACAGTCCTTGATGATTGCGTCCGGGCAGATGTCTCCTTTACAGTTGGATGGTTTAATGGATTTCATGATGTTGATCATGTCTTTCCATCGATTATCTTTGAAAGAGAATGAGGTGGCTGTGTCTGTGGGTAGGAGCTGCGTGGTAGGGTTGTTCGTCGGGGTCTGTCAGGTTGTTCGGATTTTGGTTTTGGGGGTGTTCAGTTTGTTCAACATAGCCGTTTGAATTCCATCCCACCAGGTCTTGTCTTTAATAAGATTCTGTTTTATCGGCCAAACTCACACTGTCACCCAACAGCACCATCAACATTCACCTACTATACCACCCCCACAGGCAACACCCCAGACTCCCAGGACAACATCATTCACATCCTCAGCAATAATATCAAAAGCTCCACCAAAACCCTTCTACTAGGAGACCTCAATCTCGGATTCAACGATACTAAGGACACATCTGTAGCCACTCTCACCAAGGAACTCAATGACCTGGGCTTCACCCAAAAAGTAGAAAGTCCTACTCTCATCAAAGGCCGCATTCTTGATTGGATTGCAGACCATAACTGCCTCTCCACTATTGCCTCTAACTCCTCACTGCCCTGCACTGACCACAACTGCATCAAGTTCTCTATTCCTATCACCAAAAACCACAAAACTCTGACCCATGCTAGCGCTGCACAAGTCAGAAGCTCTAAAAAACCCATAGAGGATAACCTGCGCCCATACCTCAATATCCCCGAGTTAGCTCTCTGTTCGCTAATGACCCCAATATCCTAGCAGACATCTACAAGGATGTCATCACCAAAGCTATCAATGAAATAGCACCGCTCAAATGGAAAAAAGAGAAGAAATCCCTACACACCAACTCATGGTTTACTGAAGAACTGCACTCAATGCGATCCCACAAAAGAGCAGCACTAAAAAACTGGCAATCTAACCTCTGCACCAGTACCAAAAACAAATTCAATGTAATCTCCCACCAATACAAGATAGCTATCACCGATGCCAAAGCCAACGCTTTCAACACACGAATCTCCAATGCCAAATCATACTCCAAAGAGATCTTCGCCATTTTTAATGAGCTCATCTCCACCCTAATACACCGGACGAAATAATCAAAGATGAAGCTTGGTGTACCAGCATTCAAGCTGCCATGCTACACAAAATTGACCTTCTCCAAAAGAAAATCAAAGACCACTGTAAAGCACTTCCTCAACGGACAGGAACTAAACCTACCAACACCCCACCCACCTCATCCAAGTACACCATACCTGACTTCTCATTCAGAGATGTCACTGAATCAGAAGTTATTAACCTACTAAAAAATCTCAAACCCTCCCCCTGTAAAGGCGATATTTGCCCACCAAACTCGTCAAAGACTGCGCAGACTGCTTTGCGCCGCTCTTCACGGCTTTCATCAACGCGTCCTTTAAAACAGGCATCATCCCAGCTAACCTCAGAGGCCTGGGTCCGGACTCTCCTTAAAAAAAAAAAAAAAAAAACCTACTCTCGACCCCTTACAACCAAACTACAGACCAATAACCACGGTGCTATTGCTGCTGAAATTACTGGACAAAGCCACACACTGCCAAATCCAACACTTTCTGGAAACCCACTCCATCCTCGTGGCTAGGCAATCAGGTTTCCGGAAAGGACATGGCACAGAAACAGCCCTGGTAGATCCGAAGAGTCAGATCACCCAAATCATGGACAAAGGCAAGCCTGCTCTTCTGCTCCTTTTAGATCTCTCAGCCGCTTTAGATCTGGTTGATCACAAGACTCTCACTTCACACCTCACACACTCAGCCAACTTCTCCAAAAAAGCAGCCCTCTGGATCACTTCCTTCCTAGAGGGAAGAGTCATGAAAGTCTTCTCGGACATTGCCAACGCCACTCCCACAACAATCCACTGCGGGGTCCCTCAAGGATCTTGCACTGCACCCACACTCTATAACTTGTTCACCAAGCCCCTCTTTGACAAACTTGACTCATATGGCATCACATACACGAACTACGCGGACGACACACAAGTACTGCTACCCCTTTCAGGATCATACAACGAAGACGCCAAGGCACTCCACACAATCTACTCAGTCATCAAGGTATGGATGGCAGTTAATGGCCTCTGCCTCAATGGTGACAAGACTGAAATCATATTAGGTCAACAGAACACCCAAGACAAACGTGTACGCTAACTTCTCCATTGACAACTCCATCATCCCTGTATCCACAGCCGTAAAGACACTGGGAGTATACCTTGACTCTTCACGATCTATGACTAGACAAGTCGGCACAATCACCTCCGCATCCGCACACACCACCAAACTCGTAAACGGCATCAAGCCCTACCTCTATAAACCCAACTGCCTCTCTATAGCGATGGCAACCATTGGAGCCAAACTGGACTACTGAAATGCACTACTAGCAGGCACATCAGCCAAAAACATAAACAGACTACAGGTCACGCAGAACAATGCTCTCCGGGCCGCTCTTAGTATCCCAAGAAGAGAGCAGATCACCCGGGCCAGGCACTCAGCCCAATGGCTCCCGGTCAAAGAACGGATCACTCTCAAAATCCTCACCCTCACTCACAAATGCCTCTCTCTCCGCCCCGTCCTATCTATCAGAAACCACCCTCAAACCTTCCTCCTCCCACTCCCACCAGGACGCAATACTCCAACCGTATCTGCATCCCACGCATCAAAAAAGCCAAAGCCGGAGGTCTAAGTTTCCCCTACATTGCAGCCAAAACCTGGAACGCTCTCCCTGCAGACATTAGAGCAGAAAACTCACTCCTTATTTTTCGCAGGAAACTGAAAACCTCATTCTTTGCAAAATAATTAGGAAACTCAGGAATCCATGTAAATATACTGCATTGCTAATGTATACATGTCTACTGTAAATTCTGTATTGTATGTAATTACTGTATCCTGTGTAACGAAGATATTGTCTGTAACAAGCGCCATGATGCCCCCGGGCTGACTTGCGCTCTACAAATCTGAATAAATGAGGTGTGGGAGTTTTCTAGGTCTCTGAAAATTGAGAAAATCTCTTTGGTGTTGGATTGTGCTTCAGTGATCCTTGTTTCAAATGAGGTGGCTTTAGCTCGAATGATGCTTCCGTGTGGGTAGTTTAACATGGGGATAGTAGGGCTGCTCGTTTCTTAGTCCAGAGTAACAGGAGGCCAGCAGTGAACCAGGCATTAGTGTGGCTAGTGGGTTTGGCTTTTTGAGGTTTGAGTGGGGCGATTGCTTCCACGGCTGATTTGATAGCCTTATCATAGTTAGGGCGAAGGTTTCTGGGTCAGGTGAGAAAGGGGGGTCTGAAGGCTGGACCTTGTAGGTAAGGCAGTATACTTTCTCTTAGTGAGCTGCCTGGAGTGTCTAGAAAGTGTTTTGGGCATGGGTGGTGGTGCAAGGTGCTTGTTCCTGGCAGTGGGAATGTTGAAGTGGATGGCATGGTGGTCAGACCATGGAATAGGGGCATTGCTGGTGATGGTGAGGGAGCAATTGTGTTGTCTCCCAGAGGAACAAGTGCCTCCCTTCCACTTAAATGTTTGTCTCAAACAAATACTGTCTGTGCATGCATTAGGCTTTCCTCACAGCATCATTTTGTGTGTGTGACACTCTGCTGTCCTTTTTTGTGCTTTTCTCCCTCTAGGTGTGGCGTTCCTGGTTGTGCTCTGCACACTGCTTCTGCTGTGCTCTCTAGGCCTTTGTTACCTGCTCTAGGTTCCTACCCCATTTCTGTATACTGGTGACTACTATTGGTGTCGACTATGCTTTTCTCCCTACTCTAGGTTCCTGCTCTGCAGTACGACTACTGTGGGATACTGTTGGTGTGCACTAGGCACTGTACGTGATGGTGCTGTCTTCTGTTGCATTCTTCTATCACCTTTCCTATCCCTCTCACAAAGTCTGGAAGCAAGAAGTTAGAGGATATCCTGGTCTCCAATCCAGGCCTTCCCATCGCCGATGCCTACATCAGTGCCTCCTCCAGACACACTCGACGACATCCATCATTCCCTTTCCTGACATATGGACCCTACATATGGTCACAGTTCTCTCCCCTTCTTCCTCCTCACCCATCAATGGTGGCAGAAGATGGAGGTCCTCTGGGCCTCCTTCCTGTCCTCCAAAGCCATCATTGTCCGTCCAAATGGCACCGTCATGGCCAGGGCACTCGACCCAACATCCTCCTCTTTGATGGGCGACTCACGCGTCTCAACTTCCTCCCTTCTCCTGCTACTCAATCTACCACACTATAGATCCTGTGCCACCTACCTCCTCTACCTCTCTAGCTTCCCAGCCACTCCCTTCTGCTGCCTCCTCGATCCGCCACCCCCTCTTCCTTCACCCTTGGCCCATCGCCCTCTCTTTCCACCTCTGCCCCCTCTTGAGCCCCCCTGCCACTTCCACTGGTTGTACCTCTCTCCTGTACCCCTCCCCCGGAAGTCTTTCAAAAGTGGCAACCTGCTCCACATAGCTACTCTAAACTCTCACTCTGCTGTCGCACTCCTGACATCTGCCACCTGCTCGATGACCTGGATGCCCTTGACCTAGATGTCCTCATGGTTCACGGTCAGCTCTGTCATGAGTTTTGAGACTCGTACCTGAGGGCTACAAGATACTCAGAGCCCAGGACCAATCGGCCCGGGGCTGGAGTGGCCCTGATCTGTCCTGAATGGGGCCCTGCCTCTATCATTCCCACAGACCTATTCCTCATTTGAATGCCTGGTTTGCAGGCTCTCCATGTTACCCGTCCTCTGACTTTAGCCACCTGGCCAGGTCACCCTCTATTTATCTGAATGGGCTGATCACGCATCCACTCTCCTGGTCTCTACCGCTCAGATTCTCTTCCTTCGGGATTTCAACATCCACTTGGACTCCTCTGACCCCACCTGTTTTTTTTTTTCTAGGACATATGTAACTCTTTCCTGCTCTATTTTTCCCTCTGGTCCGACACTCAGCCGTACACACCCTGGATGTTCTCATCTCTACAGACATCCCCCGCCCCTTCTCTAACCCTCACTACTCGATTCTCTTGGACTGACCACTTTCTGCTTTCCTCTCCCCTGAAACTGCTGGTCCCCCTGGCAAAAACTACCTCAGCACCTTCCGTCGCAGTCATTCAACCTATGAAGCGAAAGTCAGTGACCGCTTTTGCCTCCACTTTCTCTCTTCCTACCCCTGTGGCTGACTCTCATTCTGACCCAGCCCCTTTCAACCTTCATCTCTTTATCTCCAGCCCTCTTGATATCCTTGCCCCCATCATGAGGATACACCTGAAGCCTGCCTCCAAGTGCAACTCTTGGTATGACTCTGAAGTGCAGAGCGGCTGAGTGGAGGGCTTCCAAAACATCCTCTGCCAGGCCAGTTTATCAGGACTGCGGACGCGGTCGTCTCCTCCAAAGATGAGGAGGGCCGCTATTTGATGAGCACAAGGACTCGAGCAACTACGATCACGCCACAGCAAGAAGACTCCTGCACGTCGGCAATGCTTGCCACGCTTTAAACGCCCGGTAAGCAGAAAGGGATGGTGAAAATTCAACCTACATCGAGATCATTGTCGCCTAAACCTGCCTTATTAGAACATTTGCAGGTTAGCCCCCCTAACTTGCTAAATTCAAGCATTAGTGTGGTTACGCCACACCTAGAAAACATCAGTGACCCTGACCAGAGACTTGCAACAAGAAATAACATGTCTCACCTAAGTGACGGAGATGCCGCCTTAACGGTCCGCTCACCTGCCTGATTACAGCCTCGGTTTGCGCCTCGGCCCCTGCCAGCTTATGCTAGGCTCCGGTGGCCCCCCGGGGACACTGTTTGAGCGGGTGGCTATTTCGGGGCGTAGCGCCGAGCAAGAGTTCTGTCAGACCAGGAACATCAACCTCAAATTTTTTCAAACTGTGCCCCAATGCAAGAAACGAAAAAAGAAATGACCATTTGGAACTTTCAGGCATGAAAATCCTGGAGGCAGTCAAAGAATGTTTTCCGCTCTCCAAACAACGTAGGATGGAGAACGCCTCAATAAAAATGTCTAATGACGCGCTGCCTCAGCATAGTAATGTATAGTTTCACTCAGCCTTTTTCAAGAGCAGCCAGAACAAGAAGTTTTTAAATCTGGCAGCACCCTTAGAAAAGGACTTGTTGTCAGTAGCCCAGTAAAAGGCAAAACAGTCCATCAACCTGCCAACCAGCCTTGAATTCTCCAATTCCATCAGCAAACCTGGACTCCTCTATTATGCTGGAAGGGTGCTGCCCAAATTCGACTGCTCAGAACTCCTCTTCAAGAGAAAGCGAGACCACAACTGAAAAAGACCAAAAAACTGGCAGTCAAGGGAGACCAGCCCTACCAGTTATTCACCAAATGAGTGACCAAGACCATAACACAAGTACTGGAAAAATGGGACTTAAAGCGACCAAACAACAAAAAGACAGAACTCTGGTCTGGGACCTGAACAATCAGCTAGCAAGCCAAATTGAAGACCAGTTTTTACCTCCTTCACAATCTGGTGCAACCAGAAGGTACTTGCTTGACACATACAGATCTAACAAACCTCATTGATTGCAATTTACGGCCCGCCAATTAGAATCACCTACCAAAAGACCTTCCACAAACTTAGTCGCTGAACCAAACAGACTTCTACCAAGAAACCGGATATTCTTTCCATAATGTCAGCTGTGACGATTGCTCTAGCTCCGTTCACCAAGCTCTATGGAGCTGTAGCCGACACTTTAAAAGATCATACAACCCTACAAGTGATGATACACACCACGTTAATGTTTCTTGAAGCCTACGTCATGGCTCTTGAAGCGAAAACCAAATCTCTGCCAGTCCTACAAGATCAACTTCCGATGATGACGAAAGTGGCTAAAAAATGTATAGAAACAGGAACACAAACAATATGGATAGACCTGACAAACAACCCAGAAACTTCGATTTCCAGCTCCTACCTTGTTGGCAACCTCACCCTTGAGAGTCCCTAGACTGCAAGAAACAAATCACCTGAACAGTTGAAGCGGTAGGAAAAAAGGCTGAAACTTGGACTCTGGCAACGAAAAAAACAAGTCCATCACTACTGGGGGTAAACGCGAACCTGAAAATCTTCAGTTAAAGCGCTGGGAAAGCCAAATAGTCTTTAAGGACGGAACCTATTTTTCAGATCAACAGCTCCTCAAGGAGAGCCCAGGACCAAATGGTTACTAACATTGCTAATATAGACTCCATTTTCTCTAAGAAGCACATTCTAGCCAGCGTCTCTGCTGCCAATGACAGCATGGCCAGACTTTTTAATCTGCAAGGAGCTGACCAATCTGCAGTCTCTACCTCTCCTGCACCCTCCCAGGCCCTCTGTACGGCCCTGACTTCTCATTTCACCACTAAAACCCTGGACATCCTGTGCTCCCTTTCCTCTTCTCATCGTTCTCCCTCTACCTCGCTCAGGCCCCCTTCCACCTCCTCTCCTCTCTCTCTCCTATAACACTGATGTTTCTAGACCATGCCGATCTATGAAAGTTTCATTCATCCAAACAGGTGCTCCGCTGCTCCTCCAGAACCATTAAGGACAACATTGTTTCCATTTCTCCAGCTTTGGCAGATTTCTGTAATCATTCCTTTGCTACCGGAACTTCTCCTCTCTTATCAAGCACTCCCTTGTGCACGCTCTTAAAAAAGCTGTCGATTCCTCAGTGTGATGCAAAGATCTTGAGTTTGCAAGAGCAATTCCCCTAAGATTGGCTTGAGCAGCTGGTGTTGAGTGCATGCACTGATTCGAAGAAGACTGCTTGGCTGCAGGTGAATACAATTTGGCCTTCTACAAAACCTAGCGATTTGCTTCTTTTTAATTTAGCTGTTCCTATTGTTGTAGATCGATATTCAGAGGTTCTGGCCACACTTCTATATGACCTATATCTTCAACTTGGTGAAAGGCGAATCTAGGGAATAAAGCATTAAACGTCATTTTTGGAAGTTGAATTTTCCACAATGCTGAATTTAACTTGTTATAAAACCTTGTTTTGTCTTTCAATTTTTCTTTTCTTCCTTATTTTTAGGATTCTTCTCAGGGAAATTCCATTTTCCAGATTAATATGATCAAATACATCAAGGATAAATACCCAGAATTGCAAGTCATTGGAGGCAATGGTAAAGAATATTAAAATTGTATACTTTTTTTTCTCTTAACTATTGTACCATGTAGAATATGCAGCAGCTGTGTAACAAAACACTTTTTTACTGCAGATTCTGGGTAGTCAGTGTGGTTACTGATGCATAAAATTATAGTATTTAAACGTCCCTTTTCCTTTCCTCCTTAATCATGGGACCAAAGCCTTTTTGATCAACAACTATTTTTGCAGTTCAATATTGGTTTGTGTGCCCAGAATACTGCCCCTTTGCCCTGCTGTATGGCTTCATCTGCCAGTGTTTTCAAAAGGGTGCGGTGGAACTAGATCCCTTTCAGCGCGCAGGACATTTACTCCTGTGTTGCTCCACGCACTTTCTTGTTTAAAAATGTTTTCCTTCGGCCTCATGCAAGTTGTCACTGCTGGCTTCTGCTGCAGCAAGATGTTTTTCCTCCTGTAACCTGCGCAACACACATTTTTCTTCAGCGGATCTGCGCCCAATGTGTTTGGGATGTTTAGGTCCAGATGTTTAAGTGCAGACCATGCATGCAATCTTTGTGCTCTTTGTAGCGGTCTTCCGTCAGATCCCCGAAGGGACTATTGGGAGGCCCTATTTTTCAAGGCTCCCCCTTAAACTCTCAAGCAGCTCATGACGAGCAGCTATAAAAGAAAATACAAGTTAAGCCTAGGGACGTTTATTTACATACAGGAACAAAAATGCTCTTTTGATCGAAAAAGAACATACAATAGATATGAAATCAGGGTGAGCTTCTCACAATTGGGTGAGTTTGAGGGACATTTTGACTAGGTTGTGGAGGGGAGTAAATGGAACAGTCACCAGGAACAATGCAGAAGTGAAGATGCATAGATTAAGGACAATCCAACATTTGACATTTTTAAGTGTAAGTAGGCGGTACGGCCAGCTGTGCTCAGGATGCGACCATGCTCGGTGAAGTGCAAGAGTGGAGGCGGTGGAAGTGAGGGACAGGCCTGTTAGAGGCAAGGAAAAATGGTTAGCTGTCAGGCAGATGAGATAGGTTAAGAGGGTAACTCACAGGTGAGGAGGTAGGCTTTTAGTTTGGTGTTGAACACTTACATTTATTTATATCGCGCTCAATAGACCCGCAGGCATGATGGCACATAAAAGATATTAAAGAAAAAAACACAAAATAATATAACATAAAACCAGATGGACACAAGGGTTAGAATTCTAAGACTGGGAAAAATGGGCAGGATCTGATTAAACAGATCAGTTCAAGACAAAGTTCATCTCAGAGTGTAATGATGCTAAATCCGGTTAGTTAATATATGCAAGAACTGGGGGAGACTGCTAGATCCGCACCCCACCACAATGCAATCAGTTTTGTCAAGGCTGCACCAGTTCTCAATTTGAGTTCTTCGGAAGACCCTAAAATCCTGTCGTCCAATACAGTTAGGGGCCACCTTTAAATTTAGCCAAGCAAGAATTTTGTTTTTTAGGGACTCCTTAGATTCATAGTGGTCCGGTTTCTCCACGTTTGTAATAATAGTCTTTTATCCAGAACGAAACTCCTGAGGTTAGGGTTTATAATTTTGGCATTGTTGATTTAAGTAGGTCCTTCTGATTGTCAGATGGTATAGCGGATTTGGCGGAAGATACGGACCCAACCAATGTAGTTTCAACTTCAGGATGTTGGGGAGAATTCTCTTTATGGCTAATTTCCCAAACCTAGTGAGTCCCCCAGCAGCTTAGCTGGATTTTTGGGGTTTGTTTTTTTCTCCTGCTAAGAGTGAGACTCTTTTACGCCCACTCTTAGGCATGATTTGAGATACGTCTTCGACTTATGTGCTTATGGGCTTTGGGGTTTCTTTTTACTCCATAGGGTATCATCTGTTTTCCTGTATGTGTGGTACACAGCACCCTCAGTGCAGTACCACAGGGGTGTCACAGTGACCCCCAAACATAGACTCCATACCCTCGGACTGACTACTGTCTCCCAGGGCATGTAAAGTCACCAGTGGCTTTACTAGTCCAAAATTGTCACAGAACCAGTACAAACCATCATATTGTGGAAGTACTGGTAAGGGGTAATTCGATTGCCCCTGGGTCTGTTTTCGAGGGTGCACTGTCCCGTCCCCCTTCGTCGAGTTTCTGGCTGGTGGCAGTGGTTACCACGCGAAATATTACACCGGAATATTCTCTATGGGATTTTCCCATTCATTTTAAACGCACCACTTTTTGGTGCAATGTTAAAGATACCGCTATTATTTAATATTAAATCAACGGTTGGGTCTTTTTGCCAGAACTCTGTTCTAAAATGGCGTTTGTGTCCGCCTCTGTAACTCTGACCAAGGTCGAGCCCTTTGTTCCACTATTTTGCCGGGCTTCCCCACAGAAGCCCTCCAAGTGGTGCCACTCTGTCTGGGTTCCATAGGAGGGGTGGAGGGGGGAATAGGCACCCTGGACTGCATTGCCTTAGCAACCGAAGTCGCACTCCACTCGGATTGGCCCAGTGGTGAGCCGCCCGGCTCACCACTTAGCATGTGTGATTGACAGCTAGGCTGATGAATGGGGGTTTTTCCTACATAAAAGCAGGGCTTTTGGGACTGGAACTTCAGAAGTCGCCACAGGACATAAGAATCCGAAGAGGGACAAAGGTGAGCCATCTGCAACGACGACACCACCGGTGAAGCCCTGCTGCAGCTACCTCACCACTTTCCTGACAAGAGATCTTCTGCTGGACGAGTCTTCTTCCTCTGAGCTGGTGGGACCAACCAGTTCCCTTTTCGCCTTCCAAAGACGGCCCTTGGTCGAATCGCCCATGCCAAGCACCCCGGCAGCCGGATAGCCAAGCTCACCACTTTTGACCGCGAACAAAAGGACTGCACCTTTTAATCGGGAACTCTGCGGCTGGTGGTATCCCTGTGCAGTGCAACGACTCCAAGTTTCCTCCTCGACGAGATCCTCTCGTCCCCTGGTCGGAACGACGAACTGCAGCCACTGCCAGGAACAACTGCCCCCGCTGGAGCTTCCTTCCTCTTTAAGGTACTGTGTCCTGCCTGGCCTCCCCTTTCTTCAGATTGCTAAAGGTGACCCTTAAATCCTTGGCTTCTATACTGGGTTGGCTCCAGACCTCTATACCTTTTTGAAGCACCCCAACCTCTCTTTGAACACTCTGCAAAGACTTTCAGTGCACTTTAAACCGTGTGATCCTGGGCACATTTCGCTTTGCTCCATTTAAAGTGGGCCTGGCCTATGAACTTTACAGTATAACCTGCCTTTTCTCCCCTTGCTCTGAACTCTTAAGTGTTGGGAACTGTTTTATTTTATGACCTGGCTTTTCTTTCCCTTTTTAACCTAAACTATTGGAGTGCCATCTAGGTTAAGCGCTCACTCCTGTCGTAACAAATAGTTGTGCTTTAACCCTGACCTGTCTGATAGTTATCAAGGGTGGTGTATATACTTACCTGCCTACGTTTTAGATTACTTTTCATTGAGTGCTAGTGTATTACCTAAAGTGTGTTTTAAATAAATAACTATATACTTTTTATACGAAGCTCTGGTCAGAGTTTGTTTGCTCTACTGTGTTTTGGCCCTATTGTGTATACTCTGCCTACTGCCCTACTCTTCTTGAGAAGTCTGACTGCTCAGCCACAGCTACCAGGTCAACCTGGGTGGTGCAGACTGCTACCAATTGGGTTTACTGCTGCTCCTGTAGTCTTAATCTTTTTGCAGTGTTCCCCCAAGGGAACTGCACAGGATTCTGCCTAACACAGGACAAACAGAAGCCACTAATTTGTCTTGTACTGCTGCAGTTGGATTATTCAGTACCGAAGAGGATGTTTGACAGGCTTTGTGAGGCCCATACTGGCCGGGCGCTGTTTGAGAGGACTTTTCACTTCCATGCTGGCCGAGTGAAATTTGAGAGGACTTTTCACTTCTTTCCACTTCTGAGATGAGTACGTTTTGTGATATAGAATGGGGACACTTGAGGAATTCATGACCCACCGATAACACCCAGCGTTGCTAATCCTCAAAGTTTCAGCAAGACTCCAAGTCTAGCATTAACTTCCCCTTATATGGCTCCCAATTCTGATTGATCTTCGGGGTAACAAATTCCTTGTCATACTTCTCAACAGATGTCCCTTTTTCTCTCCGTGTACTTGCAAAAACTTTGCAGAAGAGGGCTGTTCATATATAGGAGAGGTGACATCGGAGCATAGCACCTCAACTCCATTCTTGATTTCAACGTTGAGCTTTACATTGTTACAGATAAGTTTAGATAGAAGGTGCTGCTCCTTCTACAGCATCTGCCTCCTCTTAGCTCTAAGCGCTAAAACCTCAGAGGCGACTGCTTCTCGCCTGATATTCCTGCGATGTGCAAGGTATACAAGGTACAGGGTTTAATGGGAACATCTCCATTCTCCCCATGATCGACTGGTCATGGTATGGCGGTGGAGTGGATGTTGGGTCTGCTTCCAAAGAGTGGACTGTATCCCTGTCCATACAGAGCTTGTGTTTTAGCCTTGTGTTGGGCATAGCTATATAATGAGGTGCAAAGCAGTTGAAGAGCCGAATCGTAAAATAATGAAAAAGTTGCAAAGGTAAGGAGAAAGGGACACATTACCCACCTATTGGGAACAGGACCGACATGACTCCAAACCTGAGCGTGATACCGGCTATCAGGGGCTCCCACGGAGTACAACCTTCGACCGGCCGCCTGCAGATGACTGGAGTAGAACCTCTTGTTTGTGAGAAGAGGGCTCTATGCAAGTGGACCAAAAAGAGCAGAAGCAAGAGGAAGCACAGAGATCTAAGGAGGCGGAGCCGAGATTAAAAGGAGGCTTTTGTAGAGCTGGATAGAGGATAAAGTGGTGCTTTACCGTGAATCGATTTGGAAACCGGGAGAAGAAATGTAAATCTGGTCCTGTTTGCATTGTCAACCATCCAGCTTGGTGACAGTACGAGGAAGTAGGTGTGAAGTGTGAGTTCAGATTCCTGATAGCGAAGTTAATGATGCTGGCACACTAGTCCAGTTTAGAGAAGACCAGGGTGGTTAAGAGATGCTTGGTGGTGTTGAAAGGAATGCAGTTCCTAATTTTCCTAATATTTAGGCGGTTGCAGCTAGCTGCTGGTTCCTGTTTTGGAGATTAAATTGGAGAAGGTGTGGGAAGGGTCATAGATGTTGCTGAGGTATGCTCAGGCTCGCTCTCACTCTCATTGTGAGCCTGCCAGTAACATTCACTGGCTGGTATCTTTCTTGAATGTTAGCATGTGCCACACTTAGACAGAATTCTTAACTTTAGCCTGCGTCGCATCTAGATATGATTGTGAATGTTAGCATGTGCCACATTTAGATAGAATTGTGATCACTAGCCTGCCTCACATCTAGATAGGATATTGAAGATTAGCTAGTGCCACACTCGGATGGAATCGTGAATGATGACAAGCATCACACCTAGACATAATTGCAAGGACAGCAATCCCAATTAACCGATATAACAATTTCACCCATCTGCATTCCCCTCTCAAACTCTAACCAAACACAACCACAAGCCTACAACACCACAATCCGCACAAACTTCACTACACTGCAACAACAAAACAAACCACACATAGACTCGCACAACAGCACAGGACTACCGACCATAAAACACCCCAAACGTGGCCAACGGACCCACCGGGCTGAGGGTGCCAACAGCACATCACTGCTCTCTTGCACTTTTCCAGCTTATTCCCACTAACTCAACCCCCACCCCTCTTATCTCTTTCAGAGCCGCCAGGGGACCACTCTGGTGGTGATAGTGCACGGTACAAATCTCCTTTAACATTGATATGGCTTTTGTGACTCCTATTTTCTCTTTTCCCCAATTCTTTTGTCATGGCTCATGTCTGTCCCATTCCTTGGTTTATTCCAGGAATAACTTACTACTTGTAGGTGTACTTGCATCAGGACTTTTGTCCTGACCACCACTGGGACGTGTGCAGGGTCTACGACTCTCTAGTAGTTAAAGAAGCTCTTCCTATGATAAGAGATGTTATGATCACTTCATCCTGGGCATCTACAAATGCCCAAGGAAAAAAGTTAAGGGGCCCTCTGTATCAGGGCATCTTCTGGAATCCTTCAGCGTCTATGACTCGTTGCCACTTTACGAGGGGGTTTGGGCGTTCAACCCAGAGGCTTGTATGCTTTCTACCAGCACATGCATCAAAGATCCGATTGGCTCGCCTACTAGTGGGAGCAAGGACGCATCAGGGTATCACCGGTGGTGTCACTGAGTGTCCATCTGGGCCTCCGGGCACTTGCTCACATTCCAAAGGCTTTAGACCGCCTGCAGCTTGCTCCACGTGGCCCAAGCCTATGTCACAGGACCTAGGAAAGAACAAGACCTCTTCAGTCCATAATTGTTTTGAAGCCCTTACAACAGTGGCAGCTCAATCTGAGGCATGGGCGGCTGCTGCCAGTGACCACTGACTGGGCTGGATCCTCGCCTCAGGACTGATGGGTAGTACCTTTAGGAGACAGGTTGTGTCTGTGGCCTCGCTAAATAGGAGTTTGGGCTTGTTTAACGTCTTCTTATAGTTCCAAGTTGTCTTCTGTGCCACGTGTTGGTCATCTTTGAGCACAGCTTCATGGTCCATGTCCAGGAGGATCCCTAAGATTCTTGGACGGTACACCATTGACTCCCACCTGTTCGTAGACGCTCCTCCTCCACTTCGATGACTGCCTCTATCTTATTCTTACTGCTTTCAGGACTGCATGGTAGGATCGTTTTTTTCTTTTTATTTAAACGTTCAAGTGCATTATACAGTTAACGTCTACAATGTCCTATTTAAAGGGCTTTATCAAGGAGATGTTGGAACAGGCTATGCTGCGTCCTCACCCTCTTTCTCCACCACAGCCAGTTTCGGCACAGACTGCCACATTGCCCTTAGCACTTGGACCTCTAATAACATTCAAATGCCTGTGGACCCAGCTCAGAGTACCCACAGATTCATTTGCTCTGTTACCATTTAACTAATTGTTATGGTAATGTGGTGGGGTTGTGCTTATATTGGAGTCCAGTATATTGCATTTATAAACTATAAATCAATGTGAAATAAATGGAAAATAGGTATTGAAGAAAAATGAATACATACTGAACTCAAACTGCCTATTGAAATGTGTAAGCATGTGGCTGCTAAAGCTAAGAAACATAATTATGAATTTGGGATTATATTGGGAATTCTTTTTGTTTACCTTAGTTTTAGCCCCCAGTTCCTGACAGTTGGGTGTGGTCTCCCTTTCGTATAGCAGTTCTGTTAGTTTTTACGGTACTAGGGACCAATGTTCCTCCTAATTCTTTCTCTGTGCGGAACTGGCCTGCTGTTGTGCGCACATTATTTTCCATGTGCGCAACTGACTAACGAGGTAAGCTACTTTGTGAGCATGCGTATTCAGAGAACTACCGTTGCAGAAGAGAATTTGGAAAGGAATTACCTCTTCCCAGCCACTGAAATTCTTGACAAATCTTAAAACACTTTTTACAAACTCATAGGCTAAAATAGAATGTCATATCTGATTAAACAGAAAACTCATCAACCAGTCCAAGACTTCATCATCTGCCACAGGACCTTGCAAACGTTTTATGCCACTGGAAAATTACTCACGTGTAATACAAAACACAAATATCTCTAGTCCTAAACTGATGTAACTGCCAAAAAATTCAGACAGACTACAACATGTACTGATGAATTAATGGCAATGTGTCAAAAAACATGCTGATAGGAGATCAAGTGCCACTTTAAGTAATTCAACGTCCAGGAGAACATGCCTCTAATAATTTGTGTAAGGTTGATAATTGCATCAGATTAACTGCATCTCAGAATATGATTGATCAAATATTCATGTGCCTCTGCTTACTATCCACATTATGTTGTCCTTTGGGTAGTGATGACACCAGCCTTACAGCTAAGAAACATAAACATCATCCATTTGTACTCCCTAAATATGAAAATGCGCCAAACAAAAACGAGAAACAATACACATTTTGTTGCTTCAACCCACAAAGCTCCACTGATATTTTTTCAAATTAGTGACCAGTAGAGCAGTGGCATAGGGAGGAACTCTAATAATCATGCCAGAACTCAACAGGAATTTTAAGGGGAAGAACCACTTTTAATAAGCAGAAAGTATCCCTATTGGCAAAGCAAAGTACTTTTTTACACCCTGAAAAATCATTTGATTCCAATTAGGGAGCAAAATCTGATTAGAACCTTGCTTGTAACCTTGACGTAGAAAGTGAAATTACAGAGAACACAATGTAGTCTATAGTTTTGCCCACCCTTCCTCACCAGAGCGTAGACAAATTAAACAAGAGCTTTATTGAGGTTTATTATGGATCCCTATGTAAGAACAATATATATATTTCTGATGTTTGTTAATCTGCTTAGAATCACATGCTGTGCATAGGTCCGACATCCAGTGGTCACTGCGGAGTATTGCATTTTGTTTTTGGTAGTCGAAAAGGGACGTCGACAAGGCGTGTCTGAAACACTATCCCTATAGTGACGTGCGTTGTACCCACAATCCCTCACGCGTCGAGGTCCCTCAGATTGTTTTTTTCCGCCCAGCTACTGGTCGCCTTTACGCGGAGCTCCTCGAGAGACATTGCAAATTTCATCTCCTCGACCTTTGGTCGTTTTCTCATTAATATTAAACATATACTCCCTCCCTCGACGCAGTTGTGAAGCTGTTCTCCGCCGAGCAAGATCTTCGACGGAGGGTCGAGCGGAGGAGATCCTTCGGCGTTGCCGAACACGTGGCCTGGCCTCGCAGGCCATATACAGTAGGGAGAGTGGGGTCGTGGGACATCTCTGGTTCTTTTCTGAGAATGCCTTTCCCTTTCCCCTTCCTTTCCCTTGGGGTGGTTATCACGATTTATTACCTCGGCTATGGAGAGGACACCATTTAGATTTTGCCCGCTTTGCAAAGGCAAATTTACTTGGAAGGACAAGCATTCACGGTGTAACCGCTGCTTGCCCCTCGATCACAAGGAGGAAGGTTGCGCGGCTTGTCGGCTTCTTAAGCCTAAAACTCTAAAAGACCGTAGGGTTAAAAGGTGGGCGGCCTACGCGATGTCGACGGCCGAAGGTTCACCCGCCGCTGCTACCACCGACAGTGACGAGGAACGCGATAACACGACCTCCGCTACGGAAGTCGAAAACCCCTCTAAGGAGCGCTCGCGCACTTCGTCGTCTGTCCCCGGCCCCGACGGGCTCGGCTCACGCCCTGCTTATGGGGATGAACACCCCGGCGACATTGACGCACACAAAAACACACTTAAGCACACAACCCACGGCTCTTCTTCGTCTAAGACGAAGAGAGCTTCGGCGCCCAAGGAGATGCGGGTTCCACCGGCGGCCTCCTCGGACCGTTCGGGTTCGAAGCCCCTCTCGCAACCGCAGCCGCGACCAGCGACTGGGCTTTCGGCAAATAAGGGCGCCGCCCCCAAACCATCGGCCGGCGCGCATCAACAGAAGGCGCATACCGCCGTAGAGCGATCGACACCCGTAGCGTCAAAAACGCAAGCTTCCGCCGACAAACAAGTCGCCGACAAACAAGTCGCCGAGAGCTTGGCGAGGATCGCTGTAGCAGACGTCCAGAAGCGTACGCCGAAAGTCACGTCGAGCACAAGTCGAAAGACACGCCGAAAAAGCACGAAGGAAGGCAGGGACTACCCCCTTCAGTCGGGGGGTCACCCAGCACACCTAAAGGCTTTTCGGAGGGCGACGGGACACTTTCCTCGACGCTTTGGGAGAGGTCGAGCCGTTTCCAGCTAGATGACTCTATTTTTCCCCCGCCAGACCGCTCTGGGGTACCCCATGAAACCATGGAAAGACTCCACCTCTGTATGGAGAGGATGGAAAGGTACCAATTCTGGTATATGGTGCAGAAAATGCCTTTGGTTCTCAGGCTCATTATTAACCTGCGTTCTCTTTTAATTTCGCTTCGACAATAGCCAGAAAGGAAGTCCAGGGCAAGATTAGTTTCATGTCCAGTCCATTCCACATTTTCCGCCACCACTCCTCTGCGCACGCAGAACGATTTGCATCTGACCATTGGCCCAGATGTATTGATCTAGCGTCTCTTAGAGCTGAGCAGAAGAGGACTAAGTGTTTTAAGGACTCTAGCTCCTTATTACAAAAGCGACAAGTAGAGGTTAGTCCCGCATTACACGCCCAATAACTGGTTCGCTCTTTGGTTCTTAATGCATTCAACCGGAACAGTAAAAATAATCTTCTTGCATTTGCGTTTGGAAAGCGGGACAAGTATTTTTGCAAGATGTTGTACCCTCTTGCTTCCATAGGAGAGTCTGTCATCGCGTTAGCCATCAATCGCTCACATGTATTTATCCAGTCAGCACGCCATAGTCGCACTTTTGCGGCCGCAGGATTACTATGGAGAATTTGCAAGCTGATGTTGTTGATCACCAGAAGATCTTCACAGCGTTTTATCCATTGAGAAAGGATATCTGGACTTCCTGATGCCGCCTTATGAAATATCTGGAATTGAAATATTCCCGCTTCTACACACGTTTTTCGAAATAGTGCAAGTTGATTCCAGCATATTCTCGCATGCAAGGAGATTAATGCTAATTCGTACCGTATACAGGCAGTTGGGATTCCAGGTGGTAGATTTAGGGTCTTTGACCAGAACATATGTTCTAGTGAGCTCCAATGTGTTTGTTCATAAAAGTTGCGTAATGGTATCATTGAAAATTGCCCATATTTTTTGTGTATTACCAGACCTTGACAGGCCAACTGGCCACATTTCCTTTTTGAATCGGCCACCCAAGGCTCCTCACAGATACTGGAAGCCCTGAGGACCGAAGGGCTGTGGATCTTGCTGTTTGCTGTGGCGAGTGGAAGGAGAAGGAGAAGAAGGTGTTGAGGTGCGTGTGCCTATACCTTTAACAGCAGCTGGCCTGGTCACCTGACTTTGGTCACAAGGTATATAAGGCCGCCTCTTTCACCCTTGTGGCGCTAAGCCCTGAGGACCGAAGGGCTGTGGATCTTACTGTTTGCTGTGGCGAGTGGAAGGAGAAGGAGAAGAAGGTGTTGAGGTGCGTGTGCCTATACCTTTAACAGCAGCTGGCCTGGTCACCTGACTTTGGTCACAAGGTATATAAGGCCGCCTCTTTCACCCTTGCGGCGCTAAGCCCGGAGGACCGAAGGGCTGTGGATCTTACTGTTTGCTGTTTGGCGAGCGGCGTACGGCGATATCGCACAGGTTAACTGTTACCCGAGAAATGGATCCATCAAATCTATATACGTCTAAGGTGCTACGAAGGACTAGAGCACAAGTAAGACAAACAGCAATGACTACCATGACCCAAGCAAACATCATCAGAAGCAACAAAAAAGTGAGTGAATACTTTTCTTGTGGGTCGCAATCTGGTAATACTGACTTAACTGATGATAACGCTGCCACACAGTTGGAAGAGGTGTTTGAACCCGTGCAATTCACGGACGAGGTTGCACCCATTAAGCAGATCTCGCCATCGTCCCTGGCTCCTCCAGTGTTGGCTGAACTCAATTCACCCCCCCATCCGCCCCATTTTTCCATGTGCATCAGGCGGAGGAAGAGGGGTGCATAGTTATAACATCCTCGAACGAAGCGAAGGGGGCAAAGAATAACCTTGATTTGTCGAGTAATACGAGCACATCTAACCTGGATGAGCCGACTAGCAGTGGCGCCATGCCGCCAGCGATGTGCGCGTCGGCTGTTGCCGGTGCGACTGGAGGCGTCCCGGTTACAGAGGGGGCCGCAGCGGCCTGGTGGTCCAGTGCTGCGTCTGACTCTCCTGCCGCGGCGCTCGTTGATGACGCAGGTGGGCCGGCTGGGGGGGCGTGGCCTTCAGCGGCAGCCAAGGTCACGTGTGGGGAGCGTAATGTGGGCGTCCCGGAGCTGGTGTTGCGCCTGGGAGATCTGGCTGCCGCGGTGATTGACGCAGCAGCGTCTGCTCGCCCCGAGATCCATACGGGGCTGTCCAGTGGAACAGACAGTGCTAGGTCTGCCATTAATAAAGCTTTGAACGACAGCCCTTTTAAGGAGCCCAGTGGGACGACCGTTTGGCATCAGAATTTGAGCCCGCTTACACCCCACGTTAAAGAAGCTGCCCCGTTGGGCAATGACAAAAGAAACTCACTAGAGGTCGTCTCGGCCGTGTTACAGAATCTGATTAACTTAAATAAATCTAGATCGTGTAAACGGCCATCTGTATCTACCCTAACAGTCGAAATATCTCCAAAAGCCCCTCAGAAAAGAACTTGTATGAATGTCACCGAATTAAATCGTGATATATGGGGATCGAGCAACTACAAAAGAAGCAAAGCATGCACTGCTGAATCGCCTGAGAGCCTTATTCAATCTCAAGTTGGTAACGTTGTCGATTCCCAGAAAAGAATACCGATCCCACACACGAGCGGTCACTCTCATAACAGGAAAACCCAGTTCGGTGTAAGGGAAAGTTTAACTTGTGAAGAGTCGTCTGATGATTCGGAAACGTCAGATTCCTCAATGGGAGACCGTCCCTTCCCAAAGATAAGGAGGAAATGGGCCGGAGGGAGGCGTTTTGTTCCTGAGACAGAGAGGAAGATAGCAGAAGATCGAACCGCTCCTTGTGTTCATGTGCCCTCTAGCGATCTCATGATGGCGCTTACATCGGCAATGGCAATCTCGATGGCACCCTTTACTAAGTTATACGAATCCTTGAGCGACAATGTCAAGGACGTCACTACGTTACTAGCCTTGTTGAATTCAAAACTGATCCATCTTGAATCAATGCAAGAGATGGAGAGACATAAACAAGAAGATGTATCGCATCAAATTTTGGCTGGTATCACAGCAGTAAAAGAGGCAAAAAAGAATGACATGATTGACAAAAAATTATTCGCTGAGGTTGCAAAGGAAGCCTTGTCCTTGTTTCATAGATCACATGTTATCAAAAAAAGCGAAGACCGGCTGGGCGACGAAAATCCAGAAGAGCCGGGAAGTAAAGCCCTGCCCACTAATGTGAATACATTTGCAAGTTCCTCACCGTTGGCTAAGATGTCGCCTCTATGTTCAGAACCAATCCACCAATTGAAGCAAGTCCTCCAGGATGATAAGGCAGTTGATGCCGTATCAAGTGAGGTGATTAACATCTCACATGAATCACTGAAGGACAGACCAATGACTGTGAGTGAACCTCGGGATAAAAACGTTGGCCAAACACCTTCTCTTGATATTTCCTTTAACACAGCATTTCTGCAAACAAAAAATGCATTCAATCCAGCTTTAGGGGACGTGCAAATGGCCTCCGGCACTTCTATAGTACAGAAAACTACAGAGTTGGCCCCCGAGCTGCAACTCGCAAAAGTGGCAACTCCAAAGCCTGTAGGCTTGTTTTCCATCTTCGGAAGCTTAGACAACGAAGTGCATTCGCCTATACATGCTGGCAGAAAGTCTTGTAACGTACAATTGAAAAAGCAAAAAAACATGCCTGCCAGAAAAAAATCGCAACTAAAAGGAGCTCGCAAATTTCTGCGGAACTTAAACATGTTCCAAATAGTTGACAAGGCTATTACTACCAGCTTGAAATTAGCGGACACTATTAAGGAGACTCAAAATGCTCATCACGAACTGGATGACTTAAAGACCAAGGTGTCGCAGAATCCGTCGAACGTTGAGGACTCAGTCATACAAACAGAACTCTTGAACATGTCAGTTTATGATGATAACATCGATCCTGATGATGAGGTGAATAAAACTACTGATGACACATGCGCCGTTCAAGAAGTGGTTACTTCTTTAGCTGGTAAAAACATAAGTAATAACTCTCAGAATCCAGCACCAGAAAACCAAAGCTGTCCTAAATTGGAAGCACAGCAATGTGAAACTCCTTCAACTTGCCCCATTCGAGTAGCCAAAAATAGAATTTGCGAGATTATGCCACAGGTTAATGATGAGCCTGACATAATCAGAGAGCAGAGGAGTCCAGTTTTCCTGACCTTGCATGCGAAAAGGGAAAGACAAAGGCTTCAAGGCCTACTTAAGTCTCAAAAATCTGATCTAACTGGGCCACTTGCCAAAAAAAAAAGAATTCTGTTCAGAGGTGTCCCCCGTTTTTGACGCCATTACAGAGAAATCCCAGAAACTGGTCTTTCATAAGGCCTCCCCGGCGACACTAAATCTGAAAAATAAGACAGCGCCGCATGCTCCTAGACAAACAGAACCCTCATTGCTGATCAAATTAGTGCTTGAGCGTCTGGAGGGCGAGGACAAACTAATTTTGAACAGAACCAATGTGTTAAAACTGCTTCACTATGTACCCCGACTTCGCTCTTTGGAGTCGAAAGACTTGAAAATAATCGAATTTCCTGAGGAACGTCGCACCGATAAGGTGATTCTACATGTAAATTCCAACTTAATCGCAAATGTAATCTTGGAGGCGAATGAAGAGCTACTATCAATGGGTTTCGACACGTATAAAGCGAGAAACCCGGAACAACGAGAAAATGTTAAAGATGCGACGACAACTGAGCTTGGCGATATCCAGCTTCCTATGAAATGTACGTCTAAAGCTCACAAAGAGGCGAGAAAACCAGTTCAAGGAGAATTAAATCGGCAGGTCCATCCTGAACAGATCGATCTCTCTTGCACGGCCCAGTTTCCATCTCTTCCGTCCCAAGGCTTTATGGCGGCAGAAAAGAACCCGCAGAGTCGAATTGTCCCAATTGAGAGAATTAAAATTACCATTGAAAATGGGAGATGCCCAGGAAATTACGTGCCACCACAAACAAATAATCAAAGGGAACCCGAACGGGCGGAAGACTGGAAATGGATGGCTGTGGCCTTGAATGCTCATTCGATCAGCTAACGCCCAAATACTATTACCGAGCAGGAATGTTCCTTTGCCTCATGGAACACACGCGTTTTTTTACATCTTCTAAACAACAATTGGGCACAAGACCTACAATTTATTTGTTTACAGGAAACCTGGAAGCGCGAACTACCAATAGCTCCAGAGTACGAGTGTGCGCTAAATCCAGCGATTAAAGCCGAGAAGGGCCGTCCAGTTGCAGGCCTGTTAACAATGATCAAAAGATCATCGGGCTACCAACTGCACAACTCAGTCAATTACACAGCATTCATTCAAGTCTGCGAGATACGTAAAACTGCTGCTGCTGCCAATGCTTGTGATGTGATCTATATCATTAATGTATACTGGAACCATCAACGGACTGGTTCACTGCCATTCGTCGACCAAATTACTGCAATCCTTGATAAGTTGCTGGAATCAAGCAGTGGAAGCGCAGTGATAGTTTGTGGTGATCTAAATATCGATTTCTTCAAACCTCAGAATTCCTCTAAAAACCGTTTGGCAGAGATATGGAGAGAAGAGATGGAAGTGAGAGGGCTCGCGATGTTAAACGGTCACACGCAGGGTGACATTCCAGCTAAGTCCACATGGCAGCGTGATGGGCAAAGTTCCACTATCGATTACATGTTTGTATCCGATACGTTGCACAGAAAAATAAAAACTATGAAAATCCGCTCAATGCCCAACAGTGATCACGATATGCTGGAACTTAGATTCCTTGACACGAAAGGCCCGCAATGCAATAAGTGGAACTCCAAAGTATTGGTGGAAACCAATCGCCTTCGCTTAAAACTGAAAGAACACGACGTGATGAAGATAAGCCGCCAGTTTAAGGCAACGACGGAAGAGGTTGAATATACGCCAATTCTGTCTCAGTTCAAAAGCAGGAATCTTGGTCTCAAAAACCAGTCATTTACGAAAAAACATAGCTTTGAGCTTATGATAATGCAACGGAAAAGATCCATGAGAGCAGAGATTCGAAAAAACAATCAGGGCACCAAGTCTGAAATAACTGCAAAAAACAAAGCGGTTAAACAAGCCTATAAAAACTGGCTTAAAAGTCATCGAGTTGTACTACAGCAAAACGACGCCGAAGCAATGATGAAGATTCTCAGGAATAAGAACAGTGGCGAGTTCTGGCGTACCATCAACTGCATGGAAACCTCGCAAATGGCTCTGCAAGCGTGCCCAGTATTAGAAAAGGAGTGGGTCAAGCACTTTACAGACCTATACTCCAAAGACGTTGTTCCAATTGTGCCAATCTCCAACATAACCTCATGGAACCTACACTTTACCAAGGATGAAATCCGAGAGATAATTGTGAGAGCTAAAAACTCTCGTGCGCCCGGTCCTGACGGGTTATCTAACTGTATGATCAAACAATTTCCTGACCTATGGACTGACATATGTTTTGATCTATTTACGAGAATCAACCAACAAAAGCAAGTCCCAACCTCTTGGAAGACTGGCATTATTGTGCCGATCTTCAAGAAGGGGAATAGGGCATCACCAAAAAACTATCGCCCGGTGGCCTTGCTTGATGTGTTGGGTAAGATTTTTGCATCTCTTTTGCAAGTGCAACTGACTAACTGGGCCAAATCAGCAAAAAAAATAGATGAACGACAAGCGGGCTTTGTGAAATTTGTTGGATGCTCGCTAAACCTGCTGATTCTAAATCTGCTTAAAATGGAAGCCCTAAGAACGAACACGAGAGTGTATCTTGCCTTCGTCGACTTCTCTATGGCCTTCGATATGATCGATCGTGAACTGTTGTGGGAAAAACTAGAGTTGTGGGGTTGCCCGGTTGGCCTACTAGCGGCAATTAAAGATCTCCACACAAACACCTCAATTGCCATTCGGCTGGATCCTTCAGGAACGTTGTCCACCCAAATCAAGACACTGAAAGGAGTGAAGCAGGGTTGCCCACTAGCAGCCGCGATTTTCAGTCTATTCATCTCCGATATCGGTGAAGCGATTCAAACAGTGAGATCCTTTCCACCTAATCTCAATGGATCGAAGATAAACTGGCTGCTGTACGCAGATGATTTAGTAATCCTGGACTTAACATCTATCGGGCTCCAACGCAAACTTGATGCTGTACAGAACTATGTTTGCCAGAATAAATTGAAGATCAATACATCTAAAACAGAAATATTGGTGTTCGAGAACTTGAAAACAAGTCACAACTCAAAAGGCTCAAAGTATGTATGGTCTCTAAATCAAGAGAAATTGCAGATATCAAAAAGTGTAAAATAACTTGGCATGACACTTAATTCCAGTATCTGTGAGGAGCCTTGGGTGGCCGATTCAAAAAGGAAATGTGGCCAGTTGGCCTGTCGAGGTCTGGTAATACACAAAAAATATGGGCAATTTTCAATGATACCATTACGCAACTTTTATGAACAAAAAGTAGTACCAATTCTGGTATATGGTGCAGAAAATGCCTTTGGTTGCCCATCAACACATTGGAGCTCACTAGAACATATGTTCTGGTCAAAGACCCTAAATCTACCACCTGGAATCGCAACTGCCTGTATACGGTACGAATTAGCATTAATCTCCTTGCATGCGAGAATATGCTGGAATCAACTTGCACTATTTCGAAAAACGTGTGTAGAAGCGGGAATATTTCAATTCCAGATATTTCATAAGGCGGCATCAGGAAGTCCAGATATCCTTTCTCAATGGATAAAACGCTGTGAAGATCTTCTGATGATCAACAACATCAGCTTGCAAATTCTCCATAGTAATCCTGCGGCCGCAAAAGTGCGACTATGGCGTGCTGACTGGATAAATACATGTCGTGAGCGATTGATGGCTAACGCGATGACAGACTCTCCTACGGAAGCAAGAGGGTACAACATCTTGCAAAAATACTTGTCCCGCTTTCCAAACGCAAATGCAAGAAGATTATTTTTACTGTTCCGGTTGAATGCATTAAGAACCAAAGAGCGAACCAGTTATTGGGCGTGTAATGCGGGACTAACCTCTACTTGTCGCTTTTGTAATAAGGAGCTAGAGTCCTTAAAACACTTAGTCCTCTTCTGCTCAGCTCTAAGAGACGCTAGATCAATACATCTGGGCCAATGGTCAGATGCAAATCGTTCTGCGTGCGCAGAGGAGTGGTGGCGGAAAATGTGGAATGGACCGGACATGAAACTAATCTTGCCCTTGACTTCCTTTCTGGCTATTGTCGAAGCGAAATTAAAAGAGAACGCAGGTTAATAATGAGCCTGAGAAAAGGGCTGAGAACTCTTAAAAACCATCTTCAAGGGGAAATCTGGGTGACAATCTCTGTTCGAAGGTATGGGGAGAATGAAATCGATCCAGTCGGGGGCATTGATAAAAGATGACGGAGTCGGTAAAACTCTTGTTTTGTGTAGATGTTTGTGCAATATTTTAAAGGTTTGTTTTAAACCAATAAAATTAAAAATAAAAAAAAAAAAAAAGAAAGGTTTATGAATACCCAGACCTCTCAAACTCCCAAGAGGACTAGAGAAGGGCCTCAGGAGGACCCCAGGGCCAAAAATCCGAGGCTAGTCGATCCCCAGGTGGACACAGCTTCAGACTTCCATAATGTATACGACCTCACTGGGGAGGAACAATACTTGGAGGAGGAGGATGATTTCATGGACGATGAAGGACAGAACCAGGAGGAATGTCTGGAAGACAGGCCAGACATTATAGAAGAAGGCTTCGGAGAGAACACAGAAGGACGACCTTCGCACCCCTGGCAATCCCCATGAGTATATTCCGACACTGATGTCCTAAACCTAAATCCTCCTGACAATTCACCGGTTAGGAACACGTCTCCAATTGACGATCAGCCCACTTTCAATGCACTGTTGCGCAGAGCAGCAGCACATTTCGAACTGGACACGGGGGAGCTCTCTCCAGAATTAGACTTTGTGGAAAGAGTAATTAAAGAGAAACCCCCGGTCAGCCAGACCATTCCCCTCCTAGCTTCAGTGAAGAGAAGAATCATCCCTTCGCTGGCCGCTCCCGCATTGATCAGAGGGGTCAATCCGAGAATTGAAAAACTTTTCACTCCTTCTCCCTCGGAGAATCCCGATTGTCTTTTACCTAGGATGGAGTTAGCTTCGAAGAAGTGTTGAATCTGATTGTGAGTCGCTTTGTCCAGAATCTTTAGGAGAAACGGGACAGTGGTGTATGGGTCGGTAGTTGCTGGGGGAGGTGGGATCTAGGGAAGGTTTTTTTTTTTTTTTTAGTAGTGGGCGCGCCCAAGCTTCTTTGAGGCTAGGTGGAACAGTGCCTGTTGCAAAAGACCCATTAATGAAGCCGTTATGAGAGGTACTAGTGAGTCAGCACATTCTTTAATGATGCTAGGACGACAAATGTCCCCTTTGCAGAAAGATGGTTTAAGGTGCTGAAGGAGGTCAAGGACTTCCGATTCTGTGATGTCTCGGAAGGAAAAGAGCGAAATCGGTGGCAGGAGTTAGGAGACTGGGCAGAGGAGGATGGTCTTGGTTAGGTAAGGCTTTAAATTGTGCCTCCATTTTTCCTTTATGGAGTTCAATTCTACTGAGTAAGGCTGCTTGAATGCTTACGCACCACCCTTAGTCTTTAATTATTTCGTCAGGGCTAGTAACAGGCGTGATTAGGTCTCTGAAAATGGTGAACATTTCCTTCGATCGAGAATTGGCTTTTGAGATACGTTCATTTAAGGAGTTACACTTGGCTTTGATGATTGCTTCTTTATATTGTATGCACAGCCTTTTGAAGTCTTCCTTGGTGGAGTTACTGGGTTTGGATTGCCATTTGGTTAATGCTTCACGTTTACTTGTGCGTAGGGCCTGTAGTTCATCTGTGCACCATGAGTTAATGTGCATTGATTTCTTCTCTTTTTTGCATTCGAACAGCGCTATGGCGCCACTACCTTTAGTGAGGGTGTCCACATAGATATCTGCTAATGTGCCAGGGTCACTAGAGAATGGAGGCTATAGTTGTGGGGGTGTCAGAAATGGATGATGGTTGTCCTTGGTTAATTTTTTGGAGCTTCTAACCTGTGCTGGTGGCGCATAGTTGAGAGCTTTGGAGTATGGGCTGTGGGTGAATTGAAGACCGTTATGGTCCGTTCAAGGGTAGCAGAAATGGAGCCAATAGTGGTGGAGCAGTTGTGGTCAGCCACCCAGTCGAGTGTGCATCCTTTACAGTGAGTCAGGCTGTTGATTTTTGTAGGAATCGGAGTTCCTTAGCTAGGGCTGTGGCTGCTTTATCTTTGGGATCATTAAGGCCCAAATTAAAGGTTACTGAGTACGAGAGTTTTAGTGGAGCATTTTAAGTTATCACCTAATAGGTGGAGGCGGTGCCCTTGAAAGTCTGGAGCTTGGTGGCTGGTAAACTGGATGTATATTTATATTACATTTAGGGGACAGATAGTTTAGTACAGATGATGGCGGTGTTGCCTTCCCCAAGGGGTGTTGCGAAGCATGATGAGGGAATCTTTCATCATGAGAGATACTCTTCCTCCTTTCAACAGCTGTCTGTCTTAATGGAGGATGGAATATCCAGGTGAGCGGGCTAGAGCGATGGCAGGACCTGAAGCCTCGTGGAGCCATGTCTCCGCAATGGCAAGTCTAAATCATGGACAGTGAGGAGGTTGTGGATCTCTAATGCATGGGCAGAGAGGGAATGTGCATTTATGAGTGCATATTTGAGCGAGGGTGGTGTGAACTTCTTGGTAGGGTGAGAGGAAGCAAGAGCTGCAGGGTGAAGGGAGGTGGCACTGAGCTGAGAAGTCGAAGTCACTGGCTTGGTGGTGTGGTGTGAGTTTTGAGCGTACGGCCGGAGTAGTTGGGGGAGGCGAGAGTCTCATGAATGGGTGTCTTGGATGGTGTATCTGGCGAGATGTCTGTGTATGGCTCTGGTCCGCATGGAAGCATAGGCGCCTCGACAAAGAGTGCCCAGTCTATAATTTCTCAAGTCTGTGGGCAACAAGAGACAATGATGTTGTAACGGATACTTGCGAGATCCGAGCCTAGCAAGCCTTAAGGATGCCGAGAGGGGCAAGAATTGGGTTGTGTCACTGTGGTGACTGCAGGAGACCAGGTTATCATGGAGAGTGTGTTGGGGGTTGGTTTCGGTATTGGTGCTCCAGTCCCATGTGGGGACCAGGGATGGGTGTGTCACATTGAGGTTGTACATTGTAGTTGGGCCAGAACTGAAGTGGGTGATTAGGACAACCATAGGAGAGGCATATGAAAGCTAGTTGGTGTAGTGAGATGTGTGTTATGCGTCATGAGCATATGAGACGCATGTAGCTTAGATTTGGAATACATTGGAGGTAGGGGTACAGGTAAGAATGATGCACCGCTAGTGAGTGTCAACCAATAGGGAAGGAGTAATTGACAACAGACAGTGATAAAACGGTATATATAGTGGGCAGTGTGGCACGTCAGATAGTCAATGGCAGGCACAAGCATGCAAAATGCAATGGGTAAGGTGGTACCTAGATATACAATGACAATGCAATGGGCATGGTGGCATCTAGATACACAAAGGGGTACAAATGCAATGGGCAGGGTGATAGACACTGGTACGCAAAATGCAATGGGCAGTGTGTCACCTTAGATAGTCAATATCAAGGGTGGGCACAAAGCATAGAGGGTGCAATGGACAGGGTGGCACCTAGATACACAAAGGAATACAAAATGCAATGGGCAGTGTGGTGCTCAGTGTGAGAAGTTGGAGGCATGTTGCTGTGAGGAGTTTGAGAAAAAGGCAAGAAAGACTACAGCGGATGGTTGAAAAGGGGGATATGTTCTGTAGACAGAACACCTCTTCAATCTGTGCTGACAATAATTGCGGCAGAGTCGATTGCCAGTACTGTAGAGCGCATATCCAAAACAACCTGGCTAGATGTGCAGTTGAGCTGGTGCAAGGGGAGCTAGGTCACGTCACCTAAACCCCCCCCACACACACACACGCTTACTGCTGCCCCTTCCTTTCCCTTCTTAACTATTAATACACAGGATGTCTCTCACCCGGGTAGTCGAAGAAAAGGGCGACACCCGTTTGGTCCTGGTAAATATCACCATATGTCTCCACTCGCCACAGCCCATTCCCATCCTTTCCAAGGATCGCACAACTACACACCCAAATCAGCCCCGGCAGCTAAGCTGCGAAACATCAGCAATATCCCCCCCGTAAACCACCTACAATATGTACCTTCTATTTTGGTTAGCGTGTGCACAGCGAGCGCGCACGCTTACGATATGATTGACCTCCGTTTCAATGCCATTTTCATTACTAAAGCATGTTTTGCACCCTCCTCCCACTACATCTTTGATGTCCTCCTACCCCATAGCTATAGGATCCAAAATACTGCTGCACAAGAAAAACTGAAGGTGGGGTAGAATTCATCTATAATGACTGGCACCCTATGTGAATTCCAACTCCCCGCACATAGCTCCTTTGAATCCCTGGCAGGCTGGTTCTACATCTCAAACAACATTCCACCTTATTTATCGGCCACTTCAATGGAGTGGTAACTTTATCGATGACCTTTCTAACTTTCTCTCCCCTGCAACGGTTTCCTACTCTAATATCCCCCTCTAATATTTCAACATCCCGAGACCCAAACAGCTAAATAGCTGGTGGGGGCATAGCCAATGGGCAGCGGATGCCATTTGAACTCCCCGAAGCTCCAGCGGCCGCACATATTTATCCGACATTTATCCTGATGCCAGATCCTCGTAAAAGAAAGTGGACCGGTATACCCAGGGCACCTGGAAATTTCTCTGTAATGCTACGAGAAGGTTTCAGCTGTCGAAGCCAGCAGTAATCTCTGGACAGAGGGGCGCGCACCGCTGATATCAGAATTGACACCTCACGTCCCAACTAACCCAGTTGACATGACACAGGCGGAGCGGGCTGGACCGAATCGGGCTGTCTGAAGGTCCAACCGCAGGAGTGGATATCCATGTTAAGTGTCCAGGGAGTTTGAGGTCAGGCACTCTTAGTGAAGGCCGCCCCAAGCAAGAGAGCACGCTGTGGAGGACAGCGAGTGCCCATATCCTAATCCACACGCCGCACAGAGTAGTGGACAGCAGCAGCATCACGGCTGGGCCTGGTCAGATGGACCCGATCGGCACAAACTTAATAGCTGCCTGGATCTTTAGATGAATGATTGCTAGTGGTGCACCAGTCAAACACACATGGGCAAAGCCACCGACGCTCACTCAACGCATACAGTGGGGAGGGAGACCCAGATCCTTTGAGGCTGCACATGTTCAGACAACTGCATCTGGACAGTAATCTCGAGGCATCAAACCCACGGTACAAGTGCTCGTGCCTCGATACAAGGTATTGCCCTTTTTGTATCATTTACCACTGCCAATTTGGTGAGCTCATACAACCCCCCTCACCCCTGGCCTTCCTCCCCCTCTCCATCCCATGTGCTGAGTTTGGGGACACGAGGCTCCTTTGTTTGAGCCGGACCCACGGTAATAGAAGCTCCACTGCGCTGAAGGCAACTGCGCAGATACAAGGCCACATCGAACTAAACACTAAGCCACATACAACTCCAGTCAGAAGAAGTCTATTGAATTTGGAATCCTTCAATTTTACCCCAACAGCTCATGTCAGTGAGAAACAACTTTACCTGGATGAGCCTGGGGCAACAACTGCACATAGGGAGGCACGCACCCTCTAATCCCACACATTAAGGCCTACGTAACATCAGTTTAATAAAAGGAGTGCTGGGCCCATGTCAACATAAATGGAAATGAACAAACCAGTCTCACAATGTGGTTGGTGTGTCCAGGTTTCTCATACCCTCCGGAATGAAACAATTCATAGAAAGCAACCCACTGATGGGGGAGGAGGGGCAGAGGACGGCAACCAAAGAGATAAATATGCATTAACAATGCACTTGCAGAGGGCATGAGCGCAGTCTCCCACGTTGAAAATTAACCCCACCATAAATTTAGAGAGAAAAATTGCAGCAGTACTACTGGCAGTACAACATTCTAGGGTACAGTGGACGTCACACTAGGGAAAGTATTACTAGCACACCCTTTTCGAGTTTCGAAAACAACTAATACTACGTAGCATCCACTAGATGTTGACTTATGCACAGCATGTGATCTACGCAGATTCCACAAGCCTCCGAAAGTGTGTTGCACAGGAACTCTGAGGGTACTATAATGCCCTACTGCCATAACAATTCTCATGTATTTCCTCATCTTCTCTTGATAATAGATCTTGTTGCACTCTGGATACCACTGCTCCCTGCTTCAACTTCATATGTACTGTTCCTATGCTCTTCAAGAGCCCTACATTATTATTATTACATCATGGGGGTTGTCTGTCCATAAGGTGCTGGGGACATTTAACAAATCTTCCTGTAAATACGAGGGCATGCACTTGGCAATCGGAATGGGGCAATGTACATTCCTATGCTGGATCATTATTTGACATGGAATACAAACCTCAGGTATCATCTCACCATTGTTATCAGCATCCTCAAACAACTTCCCATCCGACAGCCCACTCAATGGTTGTCGGGGGGGGGGGTCAAACACTGCACCACTCATATCCCTCTTTGTCATTCCCTATGAGCAATATCTTGGAATCAGCACCCCTCCAAATCTGGCATAACAGTACCCGCAGCATGATCTTGGGGTACTGCCGACCTAAACTAAAATTCTGACAGCACCCTCCACGGTTTGTTTACGGATGCCTGGCACCCAACACACACCACGGTCTCTCCATACATAAACAAATCTTTGTGCAAAGGTATTCCCCCTAGTAGCACCATGACTGTTACGCTAGGGTCCTGGCAATAACAAGAGCGTTGTACAAATTTCTGGTGTGGACCACACTACCCCTTCTTCCAAGAATAAAATGGACAGCTTCAGCTAGCTTACCAAATCCCAGCCCAACAAATTCACTGGTGTCACCGTTGAAAACAATAGCAGAACCAATACCTCTTGGTTACCTACCTTGATGCGCAATTCTGCAAATGGAACCCTACTTATTGCCCCAGAGAACTCCTGCGTGTCAATAACCTTACTTCATAAGGGGAAACGTCCTTCCTTTATATATGATTTTGTTGCGCCTGTGTCAACCATAACTACTAGGGCTTCTTATTCCAAGTCAGCTGTGACTGACTGGGCACGTCAAGGCTCTCTGTGGGCTGCCCTAATCTGGATATATGTACGCACCTGGAAACACAAAGGAGTTACTGCCCACCACACTAACCCCTGTGTATGGGGTCACTGGGCCATGCGGGAAAGCATTTTTGTCCCAAACCTGTGGGGCTGGCTGTGCCTGCTGCTGCACATGCACTGGTGCACTAATGGACACTGGGAGTTGCATCAGTTGTGGTACTGCCCCTTGACTGGGGCTGTTAAAGCACCTGCGCAGGCACCACTCTATACAGGGCACTTTGAGGCATTATTCCATACTGCTGTTTATACATAACGGAGGGCAGCAGGATAACACACAAGCTTGCCTGCGCCACACTCGTGCAAAATGGCCCATTCTCCCACATGTCCAACACAGTCCTGGACCACCAAATCTCAGTTCCACCCAGTCAAATCCTCCTCATCCTTCCCCATCCACCATTGGGAGCCTCCTCTTACCTGTGGATAACCTCTTTAGTAACCTCAGTTGTCTGGATAACCTTGGTACCCTTCTATCCACTCCGTTGCCACTCTCCCTTCTACTGGAGCCATTCTTGGTTCTACCTGCTGTATAAGTGGATCCATAATCACGGCTCCTTCACCAATTTCTTCAGTATTAAATTTCACTTCTGTGCATTATTCACTACTTCCTTTTCCTGCTCCTGTCGCCATCAGCAATGATGTACTAGGATTGCCTGAATTTCTGCCTATCCCTTAATCTCGATCCCTACTACCTTATCCAAATCTTTCTGCTCTTCTTTTGTGTCCCTAACGCATGATAGACTATTGGTATAGTGTTATCCCACGGCTCTCCCGTCTCAGGCCTCCAAATCACCTGAACCTGTAATATGCATTGTGATGGTTCTTCATCTTCCTTCATAGTACGTGCCATGATTGAATGTATGTCCTTTGTGTCATAATATACTGCTCTTAATGCAGCACATACTCTAGCCCAACAATCGTTAAACTGTGCCCCATCATGATAGTCATTGCCCATCCGTACCCCCTGGATATCCTGCCCTTTTCCAAATATCTGCTTGATACCGTAATAATGCAGCAAACGAGCTTCATCACGTCTCCTACCACTGATGTAATGCCTGCAGTCTTGTTTTCTCGAGCGCATATATCCACCTTGATGCCATCTACTGCAAGCAATGCAGTCCCTACATCAAACTGTTTCTATCATGTGGCCAGGGCACGTATTGTGCTGTCGGGACCTTTATGTAATAATGGCAACTGTGCTCCCACCTGCTTCGACAGTAACTTCTGCGTCCCATCACTTCCCTTTCACCAACGCCCTGTGACCTGGTAAAGCTCTCAGCCTTCGACCCCACAATCTACATTGTTACTCAGTGGCATCTTCTCCCAATTCCTCGTCTGTTTCCCCCATTCCTCCTCCTCTGCTACTCCTGCATCAGCATCTGATCTAATTGACTCAAAACTATCCACCTGTGGTAGTCCCTCTCAATACCTCCTAGTTGGGGCCGACACCCGCTCTCCATACATAGGAACCAATTGGCACTCTTTACCTTTCTTCCCGTTCTAAATTTACTCGTGCAAGCTCATCCTCCATCTTTCGCAATGCTGTTTCCAAGTCTCTATGTGCCCTGTTCTCTGTCTCCGTTACTAATGGGTCACACATGACATTCGCTGTTGGGGGCTGCAGGACATTTTGATATGCTGCAGGAGCTCTGCACTGCATGGGGCACACACCCTGGATTAGCATACCCTGCGGCTGCCAGCATGGGGTAACACCCATGTGGGATTGTAGGTGCATCAAGGACACGACATTACAACAAGTGCAAGGTTGACACATCGCGCTTGCATTACAAGGTCTTCCCTTTTAGGATCCTCAGTGACATCTTCCAAATCTAGAATTGAACAAAGTTAAAGAATAACATTCCTATTCTTCAACTTCTTCCCTGTATATTTCACAGCTAAATAAGTGTACATGTGGTACAGATCATCTTTGTTATTCGTTCCTTCTTCGGGTCAAGGCTTGCACATTCCTCCTCTCGTATCAGCAACCCACTCCCCGCAACATTTCATGATCTTTTCCCAGTCTAGCGGGAGTGCTGTACAGATGTATTCAAGAGGAGTAAGGGAACTAGTTACTTCTAATCCCACTCTTACTAATTCATCTGTTTCCTGCACACTGATCCAAGCGGGTTCAATGTAACCCAACCTCCCACACCTGCCCACACTCCCAGTCCCCCATCCTATTCGCCCCACACAGCTGAACAACCACCACTCCACGCTACAATTCAACAAAACGTCTTAAACCACAAGTCACCAAAAACACAATTATATACACAATGGCTTAGACCCTTCGTCAGTCTCCACTTCGAGGCGAGGGAATTTACCTCCCTAATACTGGGCAAAGGGATCCCAGGCCCAACATTTAATGGGCCTACACAACAAAATCATGCCTATTTACACAATGGTTTAGACCATTCCTCTTTCCCCTTACCTCGGGAAGAGGGACTATACCTCCTCACACTCCCGTGTGCCGAGTAGAGGGATCCCAGGTCCTCCATTTACAGGACCGCAACCGGTATTTTACTTGCATCGTTGCCTTTCCTCCACAATGGAGGAGATACAGTTTCCTCTCCCTTTTCTCATGCAATATTATCATGATATCACCCTTCAACGGAGGCACCTCCTCTGGAGAAATATATATATATGTGCAACTATATATTGCCATGTGGCCTTTCACAATCCACACCCTCACAATCAACTCACTCCCCACACATTGTCTGCATTTTCTCCCACAAAGGTGAACTTACATCCATGCTTTCTCCAGAGTAACACGGATACGGGGTCTCATTAACGCCCTGTATAATTTGGGAGCAATGCCCCACTCCAAGAAACAGGCAGGCCTTCTGGCAACATGGTGCCTGCTAACCTCTTCAGATCGTGCACAGGGGACTGGTCACTGCAGATTGGCGCCGCATCCCAGCATGCGTGGCTGGGAGACCTCCAACTTCAAAGAGCATAGGTTCCCGTTGGGGTCACCAATATGTAAAGAGAAACAGCAACTCCATACTCGCCAAACATTATCTTCTGGATTCCTTTGCTTGCAGGGATTCTTGAGTGGGCTGGTCGGACCAGCAACATCTTCTGTTGTAGGTGGCCTCATCCTTATTCCAGGCACCTTTTTGTTTGGGCACAGCTTTTGGGGTCCGTCGAAAGATGAATCTGTAAACGGTATTTATTTTAATTTGTTTATTTCTATTGCGCCAGTAACTTGCAAGTTTGGGGGTGCAGATACAAGTACAACATGTAGAAGACGGGACGGACAGATATGAAAGCTGTGGGATCCTTTGGAGGGAAAGTTAGTTGAAGATGTGGATCTTCACGAGTTTACGGAAACGCATATAATTGGTCTCCTTTCTGATGTTGGCTGGAAGTTTGTTCCGCAGCCCTGCTGTCATGGTGGGGAACGACTTTCCCAAGGCCAATTTGCGCTTGAAAGCAGCAGCTGATATTACACCTTGGTCGGTTGATCTCAGCCTGCGATTAGGTATGTATGGGTATATTTTAGTTTTTAAGTAATCAGGTGCTTTTCCGTGGATGCCTCTATGTGCCAGGGTCAGTCCCTTGAACTGCGTTCGGTTTTCAATTTTAAGCCAATGCAGATCTTTGTGTCGTTAATTGTTCAAATTTAGTTTTGGTCTGAATGATCCTTACATCATTGTTTTGTATGATCTGATATACTTGGATGCATTTTTTATTGGATCGTAATATCAAAGCATTGCCTTAATCTAGGCGCAAAAGTATGGTTGCTCTGGCCACCGTAGCACAGTTACCCTCCAAGAGGAAGGGCCTAATGGCTTTGAAAAGTCTTAGATAGTATGTACAGGTTTTCTTTATGTATTGGGCCTGTGCCTCGGCACCCAGAGAGGCCTCAAGCATCATGTCCAAAGTTTTGCCTTTATCCAGTACCGGTATGAGTGTGTTTTCTATCTGAAAAGCACGGTACTCAGGGGGAAAGAGTGGCTCTGGCTTGATGGGAACCGAATACCATTAACTCTGTCTTCTTGTCGTTCAAGCACATCCAGTTTGTATCCATCCACTGTTCTATGGTATGTATACAATCAATGAACAAATTGCCTTGGTAATGTTCTTTGTGAGGGGATATGGTTATTTCACACAAAGTAACTCCAGCAAACCTACCTCACTCAATTAAATGTTCTCAAATTGAAGTACTTTTCAGTCAACCTTTTTAAAGAGTGGCCCTTGTGCTGTTAATGTAGGCTGAGATAATCACCAGTTTCACAGGGATGGCCAGCCCCCCCTTACATTCTTTGTCCCTGGACATTGCTAATTTACTTTCGGTGAGACTTGGCTATGATGTTCTGTGTTGTCTAAAAGGAACTCTTCAATCTAGTACCGGAGGATGAGGCGTCACTCTGCACTTTTTAGAGTCGAGGATGTGGGGCACAGAAGTATTACGATTGTGTAGCCAACTAATTTCTTTTCCCAACTTTACTTCCGAGCTTGACCTGACTTTGTCCCCTTCTACTCTTCAAGCTGTGAATCTCTGCAGTGAGAGGGTAAAAACTCCAAGTCTCTACTCTCTTGAAGTCTCTCCTTCTGGTCAGTGTATCCAGTCTCCCCCGTTCTATACTGTCACTCTTTGGCCTGTGGCCATGTCCAACTCCTAGTTTGGCCTGCTCTCCTTCCCCTCTTTGACCACAATGATCACTACACCCCCTGGATGGATTTTCTGTTTCTGTTATTAATTCAGTTCCCCGCTTTACCTCAGAGTATGGCATTACTGTAACCATGCAAGGGGACCAAAGTATGCCGACCCTGCAGGACCCATCCCTCAGTTCCTTAAGGGTCTTTTAACTGCGCGGGATCGTCAGGTTCAGGAGAAGCACACGACTGCTGCTTTGGGATTGGCGAAAGCCCGATTTCCTGGATGCCACATTACCTTCACTGCCAAAGTGCAGGGTCTGGGCCACTTAAAGGACCTGGACCCTAGCTGGTGTCATGTGACTGGCCTCTGCCCTAAAAATGGGATAAAATGATGATCAGGGAAATCCTCCCCATACTGTTTCTAGTTAGGTCGGACACAGATACTCACATATAGCAACACAGAGCAACAAATGTATTAATGTTGCGGTGGCAGAGGTTATAGATCGGCCCTGTGTTTATAAGTAAAAGACCAAATTGTGTTTTTGGTTTGGTGTTGACAAGAACCGAAACAAGTGGAAGATGGAGTCAGAAAGGTACTGTGGTAGAAGAGAGGTCAGCATGTTATATGGCAGAAGTGTCACCAAATTGGAAGTTCAGCTCAAGAGACAATGAACGAGAATAGAAAGTAGGCATTGATGTGGAGCCTGTGACTCTTTAGCTCAGGTCCAAAACAAATCCCCTTTGTTTCCCAGCAGACAAGCCGAGGTCAGAGGCACCCATGGTACACAGATGAGTTCTACATTTATCTAGCTGCAGGGTCTGAACGTGGTAGGAAAGTTGAAGAAAGGGCAGGAAGGGATGCACCCTTTGAAGAACAAATTCATGAAAATAGGGTGAGAGGTTTTGTGCTGTCAAGAGGCCAGGCGAAGAGTTGGAGCACTACTGCCCTCAAACAAAGAGCGGTCATCCCATTTGAATTACAATCACACGTACAACTAAACACCAATACATGCCTGAAATTCAGACTCGTGGTGCCCTGGTCACATTATTACCGGGCACCTGGGGTTGGAAAGAGATAATGGGGAGCCGTGTCTGGAACGTTCTGTAATTTGGTACAAGGCTAGAGGGGGGTTCAGCTTGTGTACGCCTATTGTCTTATCAAAGCACAGTTGGCCTCACCAGTTTACTTTGAACAAGTCTGGAACGGAGGAGTGCACATCTTGTGACAGTCTCAATGTATTGGATTTGCTAGTGACGATGCAACGGGGCACGTGTCTGGGGGAATGGGTTTAGATATGGTGTAGCCAATTGGTCGAGGGACTATAAGGGGGTTATTAGCATGTTCTATAGGCGGTAGCCTGTGATGGTGGTGGTATAACATTGTAACCTACATATTCAGATTCTGTGGTTTTCTGCTATATGAGAATGAATTACTTACCGTAAAAGCATTTCTGATGATTGTATCTGCTTAGATTCACATGCTGTGCATAGGTCCGACATCCAGTGGTCACTGCGGAGTATTGCATTTTGTTTTTCGTAGTCGAAAAGGGGACGTCGACAAGGCGTGTCTGAAACACTATCCCTATAGTGACGTGCGTTGTACCCACAATCCCTCACGCGTCGAGGTCCCTCTGTATTTTTCTGCCCTGAGGGAGCCTTCTAGACGTGAGTGAGTACAGAAAAGAGAGAGAGAGAGATATATAAAGGAAGTCTATGTTCCTTCCATCCGAGCGGGGAGGAAGGGCGGGCGCATGTGAATCTAAGCAGATACAATCATCAGAAATGCTTTTACGGTAAGTAATGCATTCTATTCTGATGTTTGTTAATCTGCTTAGAATCACATGCTGTGCATAGACTAGCGAGCAGTACCCGGAGTTGGCGGTGGGTTATGAGAAGGAACAGTAGAGAAAAGGTGTCGTAATACTGCCCATCCCACCTGGGAGTCAGATCTAGAGTGTGTATCTAGACAGTAGTGTTTTGTAAAGGTGTGCACAGAACTCCAGGTAGCCGCTTTGCAGATGGACTCAAGGGGAACATTTGCAATGAATGCTATGGATGCCCCCGTGCCTCGAGTAGAGTGTGCTCTTGGCCTAAAGGGCAGTTCTCTCTTAGCAAGAGTATAGCAGAGAGTGATGCATTGAACAATCCATCTAGAAATAGTGGATTTTGAAACTGCATCTCCTTCTCTTCCTGCTGCCACCGAGACGAAGAACTGATTAGTCTTCCTCAGTGGTCTGGTTCTTTCCATGTAGAACATGACCGCTCTGCGTACATCTAGTGTGTGCAGAGTCCTTTCTCCCAAATTGGAAGGATTTTGAAAGAACGTTGGTAGTTCTATAGATTGGTTTACGTGGAATTTAGAAATAAATTTCGGAGCAAACCTAGGGTGAGTGCGTAGAACCACCTTATCTTTGTGAACTGTAACGAAGGGGTCTAGAATAGAAAGAGCCTGAAGTTCACTTACTCTCCTGATGGAGGTGATAGCTATTAAAAAAGCAGTCTTAAGCGTGAGGTGTTTAAGAGATGCTTTGTGCATGGGTTCGAATGGAGAGCCCATGAGTCTGGTAAGTACCACATTAAGGTCCCATCCGGGAGCTGGGTCAGCTATCGGGGGGTGTATTCTCTTTACTCCCTCCATGAAGGCCTTTATAACAGGGATCCTCCACCACGACACTTTGAGTTGGGAAGTGGTGTATGCAGAAAGTGCAGCTAGGTGGACTTTAATGGAGTTAAACACTAGACCTGAATCCAAAAGGTGGGTCAGGTATAGGACCACATGTGTGGGAGAGCAGTCAATAGGGTTGATGCTTTTACTCCTGCACCAGATGACAAATCTTTTCCACTTGCTAGAATAGCAGTGGCGAGTGTTCGGCTTTCGGGCTTCCCTGAGGATGTCCATGCATCTTTGCGGGAGTTGTAGATGTCCGAACTCTTTGATCTCAGGAGCCAAGCTGCTAAGTTCATGTTCTGGGGGCATGGATGCAGAGTCCTGCCTTCGTCCTGAGACAGCATGTTGTACGGGCAGGGGAGTTTTACTGGGGGGGATAGAGACATCTCCATCAAGTGAGCGAACCATGGTTGTCGTGCCCACATTGGGGCCACTAGTATCATGGTCACTTGTTCCTGGTGCATCTTGTGCACCACCTTGTTGAGAAGGGGAGTCGGGGGAAAAGCGTAAACAAATTTCCCTGACCATTGCATCGACAGACCGTTCCCCTTGGATTGGTTCTGGGGGTACCTGGAGGCGTAACTTAGGCATTGTGAGTTTTCCAGGGTTGCGAACAGGTCTATATCTGGGAATCCCCATTGTGTGAAGACGTCGAGGACGATGTCTTCGTGCAGGCGCCATTCGTACTCTTTGGGCAGGGGGAAATCTCTGCTGAGACTGTCTGCTAGCAGATTGAGTTCCCCGGGTACATGTAGTGATAGTAGGAACATGTCCTGTTTGAGAGCCCACTTCCATATATTCTGGGCCAGCTTGGACAGGCCTGGAGAGTGGGTGCCCCCTTGCTTGTTGATGTAGTACATGGCTGTGGTGCTGTCTGTAAGGACCATTACTGTTTTGCCTTGTAGGTGTTCCTGGAAGGCTCTTAGCGCCTTGAACACAGCTAGTAGCTCCAGTAGATTTATGTGTTTGGATGCTACGTTCGGAGTCCACACTCCGTGAGCAGTCTGATGGGATAGGTGCGCCCCCCATCCTGTGAGGGATGCGTCTGTGGTTAGAGTGGCTTCCGCCGCGGGTGTGGCAAAGGGTTTCCCTTTTTCCATGTTTTCCTTTGTCCACCACCGTAGCGAGAGAACTAAGGCCTGCGAGACCACAACTAGATCCTCCCATAGTCCGCTGGCCTGACACCACTGGCTGTTGAGCCACTCTTGCATTGGGCGCATGCGCAGGCGCGCGTGAGGTACCAAATAAATACACGACGCCATCATTCCTAGCAAGCGCATAGCCTTGCGTACCGTCACCTCTCGACCGGTTACATATTGAGGGATTTGAAACAGCATGTTTTGGACCCTCTCTTTGGAGGGGAAGTCGAGGCCGTCCTTTGTTTGAATTAGAGCCCCTAGGAATTGCTTGATTTGACTGGGGTCTAAATTGGACTTCTTTTCGTTGATGGAGAAGCCCAACTGGAACAAAAGGTCTACTGTCTTTTGGGTATTGGAGAAGCATGTTTCGTAAGAATCCCCTGTTATGAGCCAGTCGTCGAGGTAAGGGTAGACTGGGATGGACAACCTGCGCAGGTGGGCCGCTGCCACCTCCAGCACCTTCGTGAATACCCTTGGTGCTGATGCTATGCCGAAGGGTAGCACTTTGAACTGGTAGTGTTTGCCCTCTATCATGAACCTGAGGTATTTTCTGTGCGCTGGCAACATTAAAATATGAAAGTATGCATCTTTCATGTCCAATGTTGTCATGTAATCTCCCTGAGAAAGCAGTGGGATTACTTCCTGTAAGGTTACCATACGAAACTTTTGGGGTTTGATAAACTTGTTCGCTGGGCGCAGATCTAATACAGGGCGCATGGTTAGATCCTTTTTGGGTACAAGGAAGTACACTGAATAAATACCTTCCGTTACCTGAGATAGAGGCACGACCTCTATGGCTCCTTTTTCCAGCAGTAGTTGTACTTCTTGGAGAAGGATGGCAAGATGTTCCGGTGTCATGCGACGTCCCCTCGGGGGTCTGTAGGATGGGGAACTGTTGAATTCGATACAGTATCCGTGGGCTACGGTGGACAGTACCCAACGGTCTGACGTTATCTCCTCCCATGCAGGAAGAAAGGATGTTATCCGGCCCCCGACCGGTGTTGCATGGGAGGGGACGCGAATCTTCGCGTCACTTGGAGTTGTTGGGGGCTTGGGAGCTTCTGGGGGTGGATCCCCGACCCCTCCCTTTGCCCCGGCGTTGGCCTCTTTGGCTGTACTGCCCACTATTGGTTTGGTAATTGGTGGCAGGGTATTGCTGATGTTGGTTTTGTTGTTGGTGTTGGCGTTGGCCACGAAAAAAGCGTTTGTTGCCATAGCCGCGCCTGGTAGTGGGCTTAGAGATTTGGTCAAGAGTCTTGATAGTGTCGAACTCTTTTTTAGCCATCTCTAGGGCTTCATCTACCGCTTTTCCGAAGAGGTTAGCGTCCTCGACAGGTTTATTTGTCAAAGACGCCTGTGTCTCTGGTTTAAAGCCTGAGTTGCGCAGCCATACATGGCGCTTTAGGAGTATTCCTTGTACCAAGGAACGTCCTGCTGTTTCTGCCGCGTCCAGAGAGTTTTTAACAATGCTCTGGTTCACTTGGGTTCCTTCGCCAATAGTTGACAGTAGGCGCGTACGTAAAGGCTCCGGTGCTTCCTCGGCGTCTTTTCGCAGTTTGGCCCACTGCGCGTCTGCGTAGCTTGCAAGCAATGAATTGTTGTTGGCAATTCTTGCTGAGAAGGCAGCCGAGGAAGTAACTCTTTTTGCAAGGGCATATAGCCTCTTGCCCTCCTTGTCAGGGGGTGCCTCACTGGTGGAAAGTGGTACCCCTGCCCTCTTTCTAGTATTAGATACCACTAGGGAATCCGGAATGGAATGTCCCCTAATGTAGAGGGGGTCTGAGGGTGAAGGAGTGAAAAGTTTTTCAATCCGTGGATTGACTCCTCTGATCATTGCGGGAGTGGACAGCGAAGGTATGATCCTTCTCTTCACTGAAGCGAGGAGTGGAATGGTCTGGCTGACCGGGGGTTTTTCTTTTATCACTCTTTCTACAAAGTCCAATTCTGGAGAGAGTTCCCCGGTGTCCAGTTCGAAATGCGCTGCTGCTCTGCGCAACAGTGCATTGAACGTGGGCTGATCGTCAATTGGAGACGTGTTCCTAACTGGAGAATTGTCCGGAGGAGTTAGGTTTAGGACATCAGTGTCGGAATACACTGATGGTGATTGCCAGGGGTGTGAAGGTCCCTCTTCTGGGTTAACCCCGAAGCCTTCTTCTATAATGTCTGTTCTGTCTTCCAGACATTCCTCCTGGTTCTGTTCTTCATTGTCCATGAAATCATCTTCCTCCTCGAAGTCTTGCTCCTCCCCAGTGAGGTCATATACATTTTGGAAGTCTGAGGCTGTGTCCTGCTGGGGATCGACTAGCCTCGGATTTTTGGCCCTGGGGTCCTCCTGAGGCCCTTCTCTGGTCCTCTTGTGAGTTTGAGAGGCCTGGGTGGTCATGAACCTTTCCATCCTCTCCATACAGAGGTGGAGTCTTTCCATTGTTTCATGGGGTACCCCAGAGCGGTCTGGCGGGGGAAACATAGGGTTATCTAACTCGAAATGGCTCGACCTCTCCCAAAGCGTCGAGGAAAGTGTCCCGTCGCCCTCCGAAAAACCTTCAGGTGAGTCGGGAGACTCCCTGACTGCAGGGGGTAGTCCCTGCTTCCCTTCGGGCTTTTTCGGCGTATCCTTTAATTGATGCGTAACGCTCGACGAAATCTTCGGCGTACGCTTTTGGGCGTCGGCTACAGCGATCCTTGCTAAGCTATCCGCGACTCGCTTGTCGGCGACTCGTTTGTCGGCGGAAGCTTGAGTTTTCGACGCTATAGGTATCGAACGCTCTACGGCGGTCTGCGCTTTCTGTTGGTGCGCACCGGCCGATGGTTTGGTGGCAGCGCCCTTGTTTGCCGAAAGCCCAGTCGCAGGTCGCGGCTGCGGTTGCGAGAGGGGCTTCGAACCCGAACGGTCCGAGGAGGCCGCCGGTGGAACCTGCGTCTCCTTGGGCGCCGAAGGTCTTTTCGACTTCGTCGAAGAAGAGCCGTGGGTTGTGTGTTTATGTGGATCTTTGTGTGCGTCTGTGTCGCCGGGGTGTTCATCCCCATAAGCAGGCGTGAGCCGAGCCCGTCGGGGCCGGGGACAGACGACGAAGCGCGTAAGCGCTCCTTAGAGGGGGTTTCGACTTCCGTAGCGGAGGTCGTGTTATCGCGTTCCTCGTCACTGTCGGTGGTAGCAGCGGCGGGTGAACCTTCGGCCTTCGACATCGCGTAGGCCGCCCACCTTTTAACCCTTCGGTCTTTTAGAGTTTTAGGCTTAAGAAGCCGACAAGCCGCGCACCTTTCCTCCTTGTGATTGAGGGGCAAGCAGCGGTTACACCGTGAGTGCTTGTCCTGCCAAGTGAATTTGCCTTTACAAAGTGGGCAAAACCTAAACGGTGTCCTCTCCATAGCCGAGGCAATAAATCGCGATAAACACCCCAAGGGAAAGGAAGGGGAAAGGGAAAGGCATTCTCAGAAAAGACCCAGAGATGTCCCACGACCCCACTCTCCCTACTGTATATGGCCTGCGAGGCCAGGCCACGTGTTCGGCAGCGCCGAAGGATTCCTTCCGCTCGACCCTCCGTCGAAGATTCTTTTCGGCGGAGAACAGCTTACAACTGCGTCGAGGGAGGGATTATTAATATTAGAGAAAAAACGACCAAAGGTCGAGGAGTTGCAATGTCTCTCGAGGAGCTCCGCGTGAAGGCGACCAGAAGCTGGGCGGAAAAAAACAATCTGAGGGACCTCGACGCGTGAGGGATTGTGGGTACAACGCACGTCACTATAGGGATAGTGTTTCAGACACGCCTTGTCGACGTCCCCTTTTCGACTACGAAAAACAAAATGCAATACTCCGCAGTGACCACTGGATGTCGGACCTATGCACAGCATGTGATTCTAAGCAGATTAACAAACATCAGAAAATCTATTACTTCTAGATGTGATGAGCTCTAAGTCAGGTTGTTTCTGCGGGACCGTCTGACACCTTTTTGCATGCAATACATCTTGTTTAAGAGGTGCAGTGATTATGTGTCCTTTGGATTATTTGGGAGTTCTCATTCCTTGTACCTCAACGAATCAATAGCCAGACATGAAGGATCAGTTTCCGGGCACTGGGGTAAAGCACCTTGCTCTAAACATGGGTCAGTATTTCCCCCTCCAAGCAGAGTAAAGCAGCATGAGCAGCATAGCTGGCTATCAGGTTCTCTGCACCCACTCTGCAGTAAACATCATGGTTGCTCAACTCTGCGTCACTTGCCCAGCCCCAAAGGCATCCGCGGGGACAGAGGGAATGCTACACCAGGTGGAACTACACAGGGGTCACTTGTACATCTCCCATGGAGCCTCCCTGGAGCAGATATCACTTCTTGTTCAAGCTGGTTGCAAACAGGTTTATGAGGGGAAGACTTCACAAGGAGAAGTACTGCTCCATCATCTCCCAGCGCTCCTGCCACTCGTGCAAACACCACTCCAATTCCACTGTATCAGCCTAAGTGTTCAGGCTGCCAGTGAGGCGAGAAGCAGTCACAGTTCCTTCATTCAAGCATCTAGTACTAAAGTATTATGGTCTACTAACTATACAACATTGACAATTAAACTTCCAGCAAACTGACATGGAACGACTTGACCTAGCCTTGCCACGGACCATTCACGGATAGATGCAGATTAGCATTCCATCCCGTGACTATGGTGAACATCAGCTACAGCTGCTCGAATGCACCCCTCCACTTCCCCCTGGAACGAGGTGGGTAAACCCAATAAAACAAGTCTCTGTAGGCCTGTTTGGAGAGTGGGTGGTGGGGGAGGGGAGTCAGGGGTTGGAAGGTGGGGAGACAATGAAAAAGTAGGGCATCCCAGATGAAGTAGGACTGTAGCAAAAGTATCCACAGACTTTCTTCTGGGACTATGACTATGCAAAATCTCATGAGTCACAGCAGTGGCAAGTGTAGCCAGTACCGCATGATTCCCACATGTCCACCCAGTCACATTAAATACACACTTGGGAGGGGAAGAGTTTGGCATGGGAAGCTGCCCCATTCATAAGTTAACTAAATACTGATAACTGTGTGCTGATAAGTAAACACTTAAAACCCTGAGAGGGACGTCCCACATGGTGCACTGCTGAGGCGCGAGGCATGTGGTCTAGCTGTTGATAAGCGGTCTGATTGATTAGTGCTCCAATGCATGCAGTGTTCACTGTAGTGCATTCAGTTTGCACCATAGCAGGACTTTGGTCACTTCATCTTTCTGGGGAAGATCTATTGATCACGTGCAATAACCACATTTCAAATGCATGCTAAGGAGTGGAGTGCCACAATGGTTCAGAAGAACTAGATTTACGTCACATCAGCTGTATAATCTAGCAAGGCACAGCTAATATTTGCTCTCTGAGGTTGATAAACTTGATTATAAGCTTTGGTAATCGTAACAAAAGACCAGAAACTACCTATGGAAAGGGAAATCAGTATAAAGCGTTGTCGACCAAATGAGGTTTGTAGAGACTAGGTGGCCACTCCAAATGAAAAGCATAATGCTTTAGAGTTGATGAGGTAGCCATATTAGAGACAGTGCTGCCAAATGGTAAAAGCCTGCCATATGATAGCGTGATCCTGAACAGATCTCATCTCATTGTAGAGTACTGTTGCATTCAGTGAAAAAGGATGCTTCTCAAATTCTGATGGTATTTGTTAGCTTATTGCCTTCACATTTTTTTCCAGGTAGAAAGAGGCCCTGCAGTTAGTGACCATATAACTGAGGCTCGACATAGATGCCTGGTTTTCAGATTAGGTTCTCACTGGCCTTTAGGTGATATCGATTTAGATTGGCTAGTCAGTAAGGACTCAAAGATTGGATACACAAGTGACAGATTTAGAATCATTTGAGTATTTTTAATGAAATGCACTCTATAAAGAACCAATCATGTCAACACGTATATGTTGTATTGATGTATGCATGTTCATTCTTGTATACAAAGATCTGATGTATAGATATTTACCTTTTTGAAAGATTAGGCAATATCTATTTTTCTAACAATTGGTTTTATGTCACAGCCGACACGTCGACTTTTCATAACATGCAGTACATTGGTTACAAAACTTAAAAGAACATCAGTTCATTGAATCATTAAAACATTAATAAACCTAGTATTTGCAAAATGTTTAAAAGGTCATTGGTGAGTAGAATCTCATGCCCAGCAATTAGTCTTTCCCAAAGACATCCATATACAATCCTTCTCTATGAACAAAACGTTTCAGGAGTTTGATTCTGAGCAAAGTTCCTACGCATTCCATCATGCGTTTCAATGTCAGTATTGATCTGCAATTGACAGCCAGTGCAGGAACTGGTATATGGAGTTGAGGTGGACCCGTGGGCAATGTGTTCTACCTGTAGGGGTTGGACATTTCCTAAGATACTTGGCAAGAAAACCCCATGGTTTGTCTATTTGGACATTGGTCTCGCGACCCTTGAGTTTCGAGCTTTATGACGGCGTTTATCCAATCATTTCTAAAGATAGCAGTTAAGTTCCTGAGGGTTACTTAATACTCTCTGCATTCACATCATTTCAGGATTTCGCATGCTTCACAGTCAAGATTGATTAAAAAACAGTTGGACATATGTTAAGCATTGTGTTGATATTTTCGAACAGAGATACTGAGCAGGAAAGCCGTATTAGTCTGAACAGTTAGAACCTTCCAATCCACTTCTGTTTGCATGGATAGGAGACCCAACTCATGTCAGGCAGAAGATTGGCATGCTCATGGGTAGTATCACGATCCATGCCCCTGACCCCCCTCAGGTATAACAGCCCCCTGGCAGCAGTGGGGCTAAAGCCCTTCACACTGGCCTCAAGGGCCTTAAAACTCCATCCGAAACATACAAGGAGTTAGTCCTAAAGCCTTTGGCGCCAGGCTCATCATCAAGAATAAAGCAATACCCAGCCAGAGTACGCACCAACACCACCCTATCGGCCGCCTTCAACCTAGGCAGAGGCACGGGACAAGGTTGCCCACTCTCCCTGCTAATATTTGCACCAACAATAGAGGGAATGGCAGCTCGTCTACGCCACAGCCATGCCTGGAGGGGGATCCGCATACTGGGAATACCTCAATTTATCTTGCTCTATGCAGATGATGCAATGCTATACATCAGGAACCCGGAGACTCACTTACCACCGGTGCTACGGGACATCACCGAATTCACCAGATACTCGGGATATAAAATGAACCAAGCCTGAAGTAATTCCCCTCACTGAGACCACAAGCCAGTCTGCAGCCATGGAGGGCCTACGTTGGTACCCCACCACAGCAAGATATCTAGGGGTAATAATGGCGCCAGACAAAAGAACACTTTATACCAACAACTACGCCCCTTACCTAGCACAACTGGAATGCAAACTTAATGCCTGGACCAAACTGCTGTTGTCAATGTACGGGCAAATTTCCCTTCCTGAAAATGTTAACAGTACCAAAACTGTTGTACCTATTTAATAGCATCCTCATCTGGCCAGGTATGAAATTCTTCGACACACTGCAAAAACTTAGTACTTGTTTTGTGTGGGCAGGAAGGTCAACTAGACTGAGTTGGTCCAAACTAGTCGAGAACTTCGACACAGGTGGCCTATCAGCCCCGGACTACCAACTATACTACTACTCAGCACAAGCACACTTCGTGAAGTACTGGGCCAACACCAAAGAGCTATATACCCATATACATGCAGAAGAGTTTGCAGCCTCACCACTGAACTGATATTTGCCAAGTCACCCAGAGAAAATTGATGACTGACCCAATGGAATCTACAGCGAGAGCATGGGAGCAGATCCTGAAGAGAGTGAAATGCGACACCCTACTGGCCACACCTTCCCCTATGGAACTACCCAGGTCTGGAACCCACAATGGACCGCACTATACAGACACTGTGGGACACCGACAAACAGGCCAGGATTGGAGACCTCTTCCCAGAGGGGAGTTTCCTCACGCTGGCAGAAATCCAAAATAGAGTTGGAAAAAGTCTAACCACAACCCTGCACCACCAACACCTGAAGGCTTCCTGCAAGGAAAAATGTCCATCTTTCCCCAATGCACCCCCGACGCATACATTCCTAATGGAGATCCTTACAGAGAAGGCTTCGTGGGCGGCGTATCCACCCTGTACAGAACTGTTCAAGCTACTACGCCATCTAAGAACAATATGAAAACCAAATGGGAAAAAGACTTGAGTATTCAAATAGATGAACACTGGACAAACTACTGTAAATACACCAAAACCATCTCCCTATGTGCCAACTTCAGGCTTATCCAATTCAAAATCCTGAACCAACTTCACATTACACCTAAACAGATCGCCCAATTCAATTCCGCCAAGCCACATCCATGCCCCAAGTGTGGAACACAACACATCAGCCATACATGTGTATTGGGAATGCCCCCTGATTAAGCAATATTGGGAAGAAATAGCCAACATAATGGACCCTATACTGAACACCAATATCCCAGTCACACCCCTGAAATATCTCCTGTGAGACATCGGAAAGGCTTCCGTCAAGACTCGCAAGCTATTTGCAGTGGGGGTGCCGTGGCTAAACGGAATATCCTTAGGAAATGGAAATCAAAAGACCCCCCCACACACCAAAACTGGTTAAGAGACTTAATCAACACACAAGAATGTGAAGAGACATAAGTCAGAGGGATTCAAACTACCGCGAGACCCAAGGACATATGGGCCCGCTCAGATCATACCTGCTCGCTGAGGAGGAAGAGACTAGAACTACGAGCACTGTAATATCTCCCGAATGATACCCTTTCCTGATGTCACTCCCCCACCTGCCTTTGCCCCTTTCCCCCCCATGCCTTCCCCCTGTATGTAAAAATTACTATTAAATATTTCTCATACTACACTGCACAAAAAGTATGCCATGACTATATGTGTGAAACATGCTTGCCCTCATATGCGAAAATGTCAGTATTAAATAAAGTTTTTAAAAAAAAGAAAAAAGAATAAAGCAATACCAGTTTTGGACCTTAATCCAACATGGAGGCCTATTACACAGCTCAGTTCTTTAGAACCAAGCCATGCGGTCTAGTGTTTTGGGTGTGGCTGGGCCTGGAACTACTTGGCCTGGAACTACTTTACCTGGGCTATTTAAACCACACCCAAACAGCAGAACACGCATCGTGTTATTCTGCACTCCTGCAGCACAACGCTCACCGTGTCCAGCTCCTGCTCATCTGCTTCTCCGGCGGCCCGATCCTGAAGCCCTATATCCAGATTCCATTAATATGCTGGAAGAACAAGAACAGCATTAGCGAGCAAGAACACTTACCTGTGAAGTAACTGGTCTTGAATCCATCCTGCGCTTCGCTTACCTCGCCCATTTCCGGAGTTCGCTGCAACCTGCAAAGGTAAAGAAACAAGGACAGCATTAATAACAATTCCTACCTGGGCAAGTAGTGAGTCCTGGCAGCACCCTGTGCTTCACTTACCTCACCCATCTCCGGATTTCAACGCAACCAAGGGAGAAGGAACAAGGTCAGCATTAACAAAGCACTTACCTGGGCAAGCAGCGCTTTGATCGCTCATCACTCGGGAACATCACCGCAACCTGTACAAAGAGAAGAGAACACAGGTTAGCAAATAACATCAATAAACAGCGCAGCGCTCCGCCCAGCAATAACTCACTGTGGTCTTCGCCATAGGCGCAGCAACTCCAAGATCGCAACCATCCCTGTGAAAACAAAAAGACATTGTTAGGGAACAGCGTAGTGGAGCAAGACGCCGAGAAGACAGAAAACTGAGGGAAAGAAAGACAGAATAAAGACTGAAAAGACATAACTCACCTGGTAGACAGCAAGCAGAGTCAGAGTCACAGCCGGTCTGGGCCAGACATAAGGGCACATGGACCAGTGAAGCAACTAGGTCCACCGAATGCCCGCAACAACCACACGTCCCTGCACAGAGACACAGGACGGAGAGCTCAACGCACAAAAACCTGACGTGAGCAATAACCCCAACGGAGGGGATTTGGACCAGAGGGAGGTGGGAGTCCACCCATCACAGAACCAGTATCTTAACCCTCCATTCTCCTGTTATAGGTGCTAACAGTCTGGCACATAACCAAGCAGAGAGGGGTCCGGGATAGAGCTTAGACCTCCATCCAGTATCATGTGTCGCCCCCGTGGATACCAGGTGAGCGTAACAGGTAGGCTAAGTACGGTTTTCTATATTTGGTCTTCTACCCGGGACCAAATCAGTCTTGTAGTCATTGGATGTACTTGGACACCATATGTTTGTTTATTTGATAATGCGCGCCAAACCCATGGGTAGCTGGCCGCAGTAGGACAAGATAACTTAAGCTTGGTTAAGGAGAATCAGATGAGTACATATACACACATATATCATACAAGTAATATATGGTTACTGCACTACTGGTTACAGTGTAGTGGTAAGGCAATTGGCAGAGATGGAGTCACCTTCGATGTGTAGAACCTTACCAAGAGAAGTAGTGAGAATCGCCAAAAGAAGAATAATAAGGTTTTCATTTGGCATATTAACTGTTCCACCTTGGTTTCTAAGGCAAGCTCTATTGCGGTCAGCCTCAATTTGAAGCCCGAGCATGCCATTTCATTTGTGTTTGGGACTATCAATTTGTTCAGTGTACACCTGAATTTTGCAGATGATCGGTGGGGCCTTTTAATATAACTTTGATTTAACTAGATTTATGGACAGGCTATTGAGGTTTGCATAATCCTCCAATGCATTCTGCATTCTTTGAAGCACAACTGATGCATAATCTAGGAAAACCAAATGATCTGCATATGTAATCCAATTTAGTCTTTCTCCCCCTACTCTCGGGCTATTGAGGGCGGATGTACCAAGTCTGCTAGATATAAATTGAAGAGGGAGGCTAGGATACATCCCTGGCGGACGCCTCTATGTATTAATGTCACTGGTTAAGTGCCCTTCCATATACAAACTCCCTTGTAGCTTCGAGTTGTCATGAAGTGATTCTATGATTGCCAATAGAGGTATGGGTATCCCCCCGGATTTCAGTATACTCCACAGGTGTTCTCGGTTTACTGTATCAAACGCCTGCAATAGGTCAACCCAAGCTCCTTAAAAAATGCCCTCCCTACCCCCTTATCCAGGATTTTTCAGACACTACGCTAGTTACCAGTCGGTTTACGTGCCCATGCCTTCTCGGAATCCTAATTGATGTTTTGAAGGGATTCCATTGCTTTCTACCCAGGATTCCAATTCCCTCAGTACGAGACCTGAACAAATCTTGCTATCAAAATCCATTAGAACGATCGGTCAGTAATTCTTGGGATCCGCCCGGTCGCTCCTCTTGTATACTGGAATAACGACTCCCCGCTTCCATGACTCTGGAAGGCATGTTCGTCCGAGTACTTCCCCATACATTATTTCTAGAATTGAGGACCACATGTCTATCAGATTTCAGAATCTGGTTGGTAAGGCTATTCGGTTCAGCTGCTCGAGAAGCCAAAGATCTCAATCAAATCTGCTATTCCTTCTTTTGTTACGGTTACACGCCAAGGACAGTGTCTGTCAACTTAGAAAACCTCTTTTGATGGTTTCTTATATAGATTACTAAAGAACAGGCACCAGGCATACTGAGACAACATTGCACTGTATCAACCCTTGCATGGCATGCAGGTTTTTAACTTAGTTTAGTGAAGATTTCACACTGACTGCACCACTGGCACAGTCACAGTGAAAAATCTTCACTAAACTGGTCTAAAGCCTCGGAGGAGGGGTAGTGGTTCCTCCGAAAAATCTTTCACACAGACGTGACATGTGAAATTTGAAATACTATAAAAGGGGCGCAAGGCCTAGGAGGTTGACCCCAAACAACTTCCCAACCACAGTATCAGGTTTTTCACTTAAGTCCAGCCATTTCTTGAGTCGCTATGTTGAATGGAGCTAAGCATTAGCTCCACATCATTCTGAAGGCATAACTGCCTTTGACTCTTTACCAATTTCTATAGTAATTTCTTAGGGATTTTAGCTTAGTTGCGTATTCTTGGGGGTTGTTGCTTTCCTAGTTAAGGAAGCAAATTAATTTCCTTAGGGCCTTTTTCGTTTGTGACGTCTTTTCATCATACACATGATTGTGCTTGTGATGTTTCTTTGCTCAGCCTGGTCTTGGAGGGTTGTACTTAGGAAATCTGCAATATACTTCAGTGAGCATAGCTTTTATATTTCTGAGTCTATTGCAGTGTCCCAGTGATATTTAATGTTTTGTTTCAGAAAGAAAGCATTCCTTCTCAACTTTCTGATCTGGTTTCTCCCTTCATTGACAGTTACTTCCCCTGTGTACACACCTATTTTACCAGATGGCAAGGCAATCTTGGCTACTAACATGTTATGGTCAGTGACTGCCTACTGCAGGAACTGAAAGCTAGTGCATTTGGAGAACAGCAAATTAGAAAGGAACATAATCAATGACAGAACCCTTCACCCCTTGCTTCCAGGTAAATCTCGAGGGTAGTCCATCGTTTGGTTTGCCGGTGATTTTACTTGCTTTTTATGTACCTTGTGTGTTACTAAGAACTCATTGCGAGTTGAAATTACTGTCAATCAATAGTGGAAAGTCTTCATATGTGTTTTCAATAATCATAAGGACGGACATCAAAGATTGTATGAATGAAGTCTGACTTGTTACAGGATTTCAATATAAGCTTGTTACAGCCATCCTCCTGGGAGAAATATCATCTTTGGTAATTATACCAATGGCTAAAATTCCAGGGTATTGATCACTGATGAGAAAGGATTTGAGTATAGTGGAGTTGCGAACAGCAATAATAAGCCACCCTATGGTCGACCACCCCTCTTAATGCCAATTGAATGTTGAAAAATAATCCACTCCCAATCGTTCCTGCAGACATGTTTCCTGTAATAGTACTAGATCAAAGTTGCCAAAAACTAATCCCCAGTCATTTGGGTCTTTAAGTGAACCTGAGCTGCATGTGGTCCAGCATAGCACAATCAACTCTTCTTTAGCTAGTGAGATTGATTTGTAAGTGCCAGCTTCATCAATGCCAGAGTAATTATTTCAGGTAGCAGGGGACAGATCTTTCTCCCCTCTTTCCTCATAGGTAGAACCATTGCTTTTGGTATGCTTATTTTCCCCCCACTCAATTTGATTCTCTAATATAATTCAGGGGGGGGGGGATTCGGTCACTGTGATCCTGACTTTAAGTCAGGGCTCACATCCATCCATGCTCTCGCACCCAACCAAGATTTGATATCCTAATTCTACAATGTGTGCGTGATTTATGTGTGGAAAACGCACATACTCTAGATCTTGGGATGAGAAAAAGTACAGTGTCTGCATTTTTTAAATATCATGATGCTTCTGTTAAGGGCTTTATGGGCCCTACCACTCGAACCCTGCATCCATAATCTCAGAATAGCAAATGGATTGTTTTTACTTCTGTTGTAGACTTTCCTTCATAGGCGATCCAATTGAGTGTTCTGGGCCGCTGATTCTTGAGGCTTCACTTCCATCCCATTGTCTAACCGTCTTTTGTCGATGTGTCTGATTGTCCATTGCTGTCTCATCCATTGTTTCGATGGAGTTGGAGTATCAGTAGGTCTCTGGATGACTTTGCGCAGAAGTGCCTTTTGTCCCTTAAGGAAGATGGACGCCAGCTTCAACGCTGGAAGTTCTTGTTTTGCCATTATGGCATCGTTCAGTTCACTTGACTTTAGTGTCCGATTTTCAGTATCAATCAGATTTGATGGTGTTCCGTTTGCACTGCTTGGTCTATTACATTACATCTTTGCTGTCCTGACTGCCCCCTTTTCTGCTCCTTTATTTATCAGATTTCCATGTGCAGATGTCTGTTTTTTCTTCCAGAGGTAACAATATCCTGCTAAAGCAGCAAGTATTTGTCATTCTTCTGGTTTTTTCCTTCTTTGGTTGTTAACATTTTCTGTTTTTGCAACAGGGGTAGATGATGAGACAACTGTTTCTGATGGCTTGAGATTGGTAGCACATTGTCGGCAGATCCACTGCTTTTCTTTTTCTTTTGAATTTTGCCTGCTCCTGCTTGGGTGTAGGAGATGTTTGCGAGGGAACTCTCTTTCACAGTATTAGGTGGAGAGATGAGTTCATTTGAACTTCTGTTACGCTCGGATCTTCTCATTTGTACGAGCATCATGAAACTCTTCTAGCACAGATTCCGACAGAGTTTTGTCATCCAGATCACAGTACATGACAGCCTCTAACAGGATCTGGGTTGTCCCCTTTTAATGACGGGGAGTTAAATTTCTCTTCCAAGGATTCTAATTTACCTTTGAAGTTTCTCAAGCTGCGACATTTGCAAATTGGAAAGTGATAGTTGATTTTGGCTTTCATGTTACAGCTGTGAGTAAATTCCATATTGTGAGCAAGTATGGGATCCACATATAGCTTGGTGTTATCTGCGTGGCCGATCACTTCTGGCAACTCAAGACAAGTGTTTGTTCACTACATTCTTTTCTGCATCTTTCCATTGGCAGATGTTCTTTAAAAGACCTACTGGGCTTCGAGTTTTGAAGGTTTTATTGGGGTCTGATCCCTACTTCCCTCAAGAGACGGATGACATGCATTACTTACCGTAAAAGCATTTCTGATGATTGTATCTGCTTAGATTCACATGCTGTGCATATAGTCCAACATCCAGTGGGCAACGCAGAGTATTGCATCTTTTCTTTCGAGAATTGAAAGGGGACGTCGACATGGGCGTGCCTGTAACACTATCCCTAACGTGACATGTAGTGTACCCAAAAACCCTCACGCGTAGAGGTCCCTCCGATTGTATTTTTTCTGCTGTGGGGGAGCTTATGACTATCGCGAGTGAGTACAGAAAGAGAAAGTAGTAAGACGTCTATGTTCCTTCCACCCGATCGGGGAGGAAGGGTGGGCGCCTGTGAATCTAGGCAGATACAATCATCAGAAATGCTTTTACAGTAAGTAATGCATGTCTTTTGATGCTTTTTAATCTGCTTAGAATGACATGCTGTGCATAGACTAGCGAGCAGTACCCGGAGTTGGAGGTGGGTTGTCAGAAGGAACAGTAGAGAAAAGAGGTCTTAGTACTGTGTGTCCCACCTGAGAATCAGACCTAGAATGAGTGTCCCGGCAATAGTGTTTTGTAAAGGTGTGTACAGAACACCAGGTTGCCGCTTTGCAAATGGACTCTAGGGGAACATTTGCAATGGATGCTATGGAAGCCCCAGTGCCTCGAGTAGAATGCGCTCTAGGCTTGAAGGGCAGTTCTCTCTTAGCAAGACTGTAACAGAGTGATGCATTTGACAATCCACCTGGAGATCGTAGATTTGGAGACAAGGTCTCCTCCTCTACCTGCTGCTACCGAAAAAGAAAAAACGATTCGTCTTTCTTAGTGGTCAAGATCTTTACATGTAAAACATGACTGCTCTGCAGCTTCTTTTCCCCATGTTTGAGGGGTTCGGAAAGAACGATGGTAGTTCTATGGATTGGTTCACATGGAACTTTGAAATTAATTTAGGCACAAACCTAGGGTGAGTGTGCATAACCATCTTCTCTGAACTGTAACAAAGGGGTCTAGAACAGAGCGCTTGTAGTTCACTGACTCTCCTAGTGGAAGTAATGGCTATTACAAAGGCAGCCTTATGTGTGAGATCTTTGAGACTTGCTTTATGCATGGGCTCGAAAGGAGACCACCACCCCCATCAGTCTGGTCAACACCACGTTAAGGCCCCATCAGGGAGCTGGGTTAGAAATGGGAGGGTGAATTCTCTTTACTCCCTCCATGAAAGCCTTACTAACTGGTATCTTCCACCACAAAACCTTTTGGCAATATCGTGCGTTAGGTTTTCTTGCCTCTCTCAGTAGGTCCATACATCTCTGAGGGAGTAGCAGGTGCCCGAACTCTATGACCTCAGGAGCCAGGCCGCCAAGTCCAGTGTTTGCAGGCATTGGTGAAGTGTCTCCCCTTTGTCTTAAGACAAGATGTTGTACAGGCAAGGCAGTTTCATTGGAGGAGATAGGGACATCATCAAATGAGCAAAACCATGGTTGGGCGGCCCACATGGGAGCCACCAATATCATTGTGACTGGTTCCTGGTGCTTATTGTGCACTATTTTGTTGAGAAGGGGAGTTTGAGAGCGCAAACAAATTTCCCTGACCATGTTATCCACAGTGCGTTCCCCTTGGAACGGTTCAGGGGGTACCTGGAGGCGTAATCTTGGCATGGAGCGTTCTCCAGAGTTGCGAACAAGTCGATCTCTGGAAGACCCCATTCTGCGAAGACGTTGGAGAATGTCTTCGTGTAATCGCCATTCGTACTCCATGCGTAGTGGGAAATCTCTGCTGAGTAAGTCTGCCAGAAGATCGAGTTCCCCTGGAACACGTTGTGACAACAGGAACATGTGCTTGAGAGCCCACTTCCAAATGTTCTGGGACAGTTTGGACAGCCCTGTAGAGGGAGTGCTCCCTTGCTTGTTCAGATAGTATATGGCCGTGCTGCTGTCTGTGAGGATCAGGACCGCCTTTCCCTGCAGGTGTGTCTGGAAAGCTTTCAGTGCTTTGAATACTAACAGTTCCAACAGGTTTATGTGGTCGGATGCTATGTCTGACGACCAAACTCTGTGGACTGCATGTTGAAGCGAGTGAGATTCCCACCCGGTGAGAGATGCGTCTGTAATTAGAGTGGCCTCCACTGCGGGGATGGTGAAGGATTTCCCCTTCAAGAGGTTCTCCCTCGACCACCACAGTAGCGAGAGAACGAGGGCTGGCGAGACAACCACTAGATCGTCCCATTGTCCACTGGCCCGACACCACTGGCTGTTGAGCCACTCCTGCATTGGACACACGCGCAAGAGCTTGTGAGGAACTAAAATGCATGACACCATCATCCCCAACAGTCGCATATAAATAATTGCGTACCGTCACCTCACGACTGGCTACATATCGAAGGATCTGAAACAGCATGTTTTGGACCCTTTCGTTGGAGGGGTAGACAAGGCTGTCCTTTGTTCGAATTAAAGCCCCCAAGAATTGCTTGACCTGACTGGAGTCTAGGCTGGATTTCTTCTCGTTGATGGAGAATCCCAGACTGAAAAGAATATCTATAGTTCTTTGGGTATTCGACAGACATGTTTCGTAGGAGTCCCCCGTTATGAGCCAGTCATCGAGGTAAGGATGAACTGGAATGGATTCCCTGCGCAGGTGTGCGGCTGCCACTGCCAGTACCTTTGTATATACCCTTGGTGCAGAAGCTATGCCAAAGGGTAGTACCTTGAACTGATAGCGCTTGCCTTGTATCATGAATCTGAGGTATTTTATGTGCACCGGCAACATTGAAATATGAAAGTATGCATCTTTCCCGTCCAATGTTGCCATGGAATTCCTGTGTGAGCAGGGGAATTACCTCTTGCAGAGTGACCATACAAAACTTTTGGGACTTTACACATTTGTTCGCTGGGCGCAAATCTAGTACACGGCGCATGGTGAGATCTTTTTTGGGTACAAGGAAGTACACTGAATAAATACCCTTGTTTACCTGTAGATGAGGTAGGACTTCTATGGTGCCCTTTTCCTGCAGGATCTCGACTTCTTGCAGCAGGATGCGCAGATGTTCAGGCATCAGGCATCTTGCTCGTGGCGGTCTGAACTGTGGGTTCTGGCAGAATTTTATTCAGTATCTGTGGGCGACGGTCTTTAGCACCCACTGATCTGTAGTTATTCCCTCCCATGCTTAAAGAAATGTTAGCTACCCCCTGACCGGGAATGCATGGGAGGGGACCCGGAACTGTGGGTCATTTCTGGCCTGAGGCCGGGGAGCCTCGAGGGGTAGAACTCCAGCCCGTTGTTTTACCACGTTTTTGCCCCCTTGAGGGGTATGGGATGGTGTAGCTGCTAGTTCCTTGGGAAGAGGACCAGTTATTCCCCATGCTGTATTGATATTGAGGAAACCATTGCACACGAAAGGAACGTCTATTCCCGCTTCACCTTCTTTGAGAAGGTCTCAGGTTGATCTGATCCAGTCTTAAGAGCGTCATGCTCCTTTTTTGCAGTTGTGAGGACTTCATCCACCGTCTTCCCAAATAAATTAATATCCTCCACTGGTTTATAAGTGAAGCTTGTGTTTCTGGTTTGAACCCAGAGTTCCTAAGCGATGCATGCCTTTTCAGGAGGGTGACTTGAGCCAAAGATCTTCCTGCACTCTCTGCTGCATCCAAAGTATTTTTTAGCATACTTTGGTTAACTTGCCTGTCCTCTGCCACTGTTGAGAGCAGACGGGTTTGCAGTGGCTCCGGGACTTCTTGAAGGCCCTCCTCTAGCTTGGCCCATTGCACATCAGCATAGCTGCCAAGAACGTTGTATTGTTTGTGATGCGCCACTGCCGCAGTGATCCTTTTCCCTAGAACATAAAGTCTTACATTCCTTGTCAGGCGGTGCCTCCCCAGTAGATAGGGGAACCCCTGCTCTTTTCCTGGTAGTTGTAACAACCAGTGAATCTGGAGTAGAATGACCCCTGATGTAGAGGTGGTCAGAGGGGTAGGGTCAGAAAAGATTCTCTACCCTCAGATTCACTGCTCTAGTAATTGCAGGTGTTTATAAAGAAGAACCCATTCTCTTAATTGAATTTAGTAGAGTAATTGCTTGGCTGGCAGGTGGTTTTACTTTCAAAAAGTCTTCCAAAAAAAATCACCCTCTGGAACAGCTTCTTGAGTAGCAATGTTGAAGTGTTCCGCTGCTTTCCTCAATATGGCGTTGAATGCCATTTGATCGTCCACCGGGGAGGCCTGTCGAGTGGGGGTGGTTGGAAGGGAGTCCAAGCACAAGGCATCAGGTTCCGGTGTTGGAGTAGGTGACTGCCAAAGGCGAGGATCAATGGAATCCGGGTCAACTCCACAACCCTCAGTGGGGTCTTCATGAACCTCTCCTCAGAGTCGATAAAGGCATCTTTGTTTTGAGCCTCCTCCTAAGTGAGGTCATAAATGTACTCTTCTCCCTAATCTTGAGTAGGGTCAAAGACCCTCTGTAGATTAGCCACAGCGAGAGGGGGATTTTCCTCCCTAGATCTCTTGGATCTGGACTTCAGAGAGTTCCCCCAAACCTCTCTAGCCTGTCCTATACATCCTTCAAATTTTTCTCTGGTCCAAAGCGATGAAACAGAGCGGTCCAGGGGTGGAAAAGGCTCTTCTAGTGGATCATCCGTTTGTAAACGTCGAGATTTCTTCTCCAACGCAGAAGAAATCCCTTGAGGAGCTTCCGATTAGTCAACCGTCGGAACACCGAGAAGACTGGTGTCCCTTTGTCTGTGGCCCTTTCCGTATGGCTCCGGTAAATCCTTCGTCCTATCCTTGGATCTCGATGAATCCTTGGGATTTTGTCTGAGAATCCGCCGAAATGATCCCGACGATGCTCAGTCATCACCTCAGAATCGGAAAGTTCTGATGTTCGGGCCTCGTTGCGCGGCTTCTTTCGGCAGAACCACCCTTTTCAGCCGTGGACTCTTTCTTCCGATGCGAAAATGTCAGTATTAAATAAAGTTTAAAAAAAAAAGAATAAAGTAATACCAGTTTTGGACCTTAATCCAAAATGGAGGCCTATTGCACAGCTCAGTTCTTTAGAACCAAGCCATGCGTCTCGATGGGTGGGTGGATATTGGGGACACCGCTCTTAATTTTGGACGGCCCAATCGCAAAACGCGCCTACAGTTGCGTGGAGGGCTGCCAACCTTGACGGTCGGCGGGCAAGGCTGAAGTTTTCGGTGTGCTCATTGACACTATGACCACTCAACTCGTCAAAGACGTCCTTGGGGTTGTGTGTTTAGTGTGTGTAACATGTGCGTCTGTCACCGGGGATGTACATTCCCCATAGCAGGACAAAAGTCTTGCCTAGTGGGGCCGGGGACAGACGACGCGGAGCAAGAATGCTCCGCCGGGAGTTCAATCAACTCCTCATCACAATCGGCGGTTGTGGCAGCGGGAGAACCAGACTCGGCCTGCGACATTCCGTAGGCAACCGAGCGCTTAACACAGCGCCCCTTTGGAGTTTTTGGGCGCAGGAGCTTGCAAACCGCACAAACCGGCTCATCGTGGTTAAGGGGTAAACACTGGCTCTATTTGCAGTGTTTATCTTTCCAAGTGAATTTGACCCTACAAACAGGACATAACCTAAATGGAGTCCTCTCCATAGCTGAGGATATAAATGGTGACGAAGAGACCCAGGGAACAAAGAGGAAAGGGAAAGGCAGTCTCAAAGAAATGAAATGTCCACCCCGGCACCACTCTCCCTATTGTGTAGGCCGGCCAGAACGCCCAGCCACGTGGTCGGCAACACCAACCGGAATATACATGTACACAACCAAAGGTCGAAGAAGCATAAGGCGACCAGTATGCTGGCCGGAAAAAAACAATTTGAGGGACCTCGCGCGTGAGGGATTTTGTGTACACTACACGTCACGTTAGGGATAGTGTTACAGGCATGCCCAGGTCGACGTCCCCTTTCGATAATCGAAAGACAGATGCAATACTCCGCGGTGACCACTGGTGAGCATGCGATTCTAAGCAGATTAACAAGCATCACAAATTCTGTTTCCGGAGCCCTTAGTATAAACAAAGAGCATCTCCAGTATCTCGGGAACACAGTGGAGCACAAAACTAACATAGAACAAAAGATTTTCCCGAAAGGCTCAAGTTGTAGTGTGATTTAGAAAACTGTCAGTGCATATTCAACTGATAGTTTAAACGAATCATACAATCACCAGTCAAACCTCAATTGTGCCTATTGTTGGTAGCACATATAAAGCAACATTCAAAAAGATATGTAAAGAAAAATATATTTTTTTTTAATTTTAGAAAAGAACACGAATATAGCCACTTATTGGCTTCATACATGAGAAATATTTACACAAAGTAAATATGTATAAGCAACATCTGCAAATATAAATCAAAATTCATTCACTTTAGTAAGGGAGGGTAACAGAAAATATATATAAAGGGGAAAGAAATAATACGAAGAAGAAGAAAGCAGCAAAAACAATTAGCAAATCAAAAAACACTTATTCTGTTGAAGGTCTTTATCCATCCAAGTTACATTGAGAACATTGGTTCTGATAAAGACCTTGTCTATCCATGCAATTGTCTGTGGATAAGTTAAAGAGGGGGGCAAACCATAACTAACTGGCCCTTACTAGCTCAGGGGTATGCTTTGTGAAATTGAAAAGTTATGCAACAGGCAAAAATACTGTGCATTACGCCCAACTCAGGCAAGGAAACAAAAAAAAAATCACAAAAGAATTTGTGTAGCAAACTAAACATTTCCTATTAATAGGACAAAATACCTGACAGGTTGTATCACAGGCTGAAACGATGTACTGATGTACTACTGTACAATAATGCTTTTAGTAAGACAAGAAAAACCCTAGACGGTTATGTCACAGGCTGAAATGGTGTACCAGGCTGAAATGATGTACCGGAGCCCTTAAGTCATCTTGTAGCAATCCGCTACGAAGATTATATGGGCAAAACATTTGCAACTGTTATGCATACCTCACAGTGAGTTTTATTTTTCTCATTTTAATGGGTCGGCTCAAAGGCAGGGAGCCTGCAGTTACCGGCTCAGGAAACAGATTCAGTCTCCGCACAAGAAGTCAAGGGGTGTCAATTTTGTGATTAATGCACTGTACAGTTCTCCACCCAAATTAACTCAGGACTAACAATTATTAGCCACAGTCACAACTCGACAGAGGTGTATCAATCACAGTATTCGACGGGGAGGTCAATTAATGCAAGTTGTAAGGAAAGCATTGCTCTAGCCGCAACGACCCTGGGTCAGGTCAAAGTCACTAGGCCCACAGTCGCTGATCATGCACTTAAACTCATAATTCAGTATGTAAGGGAGAATTCCTTAGGTATTTTTTGAGTTGCAGATAAATGGTGATGCAGGGCGTGGGCAGAAGGAGAAATACTTTTCATCTAACAACTGGATAGCGTCTGGTTAGCATGTAGATTTGAAGCGTGGCAAGGAACAATCTGTAAATTAATGACTACAAAACTTTTTTTTAAAAAACATGTGCTTGCTCCTTGCCCTTCACGCCTAAAGAGAATGGTTCACAGTGCGTATCGCAGCGAGTCGATTGCCTTCCGATGTGTAGCAGTTCTGGCAGACACAGATTGCACAGACTGCCAACTCTACCAACTCCGCTCTGCGGTCTTAGAGCTTTGTTTGTATAGCTCCCCATTCCCTCGAATTACCAATGTAGATAGAATAAATACTGCAGACTGCACAGACTTCCAACTCCGCAACAATAAAATATTAAACCGGTAAATGACAGGACTCAAAATGGATGTGTGATGTTTTGAAGACACAAGAAATAAGCGGTTGTATATAATTAGTACCTGCATTACTAGGCGATGACCGGCAGAGTATCATTAAGTGCATCTGCGCCCACTGCATTTGAATAGTGCATTGAATTTAGCTCTGAAGATTCATATATTTCCTGGCAGGTAATCTTGTTTAGTTTCGGGTTTACATTACCCCAGCCCCTGTCAAAGTTACTGAAGTGTAACAGTGCATTTCCATCTGTAATCTTTCCATTTAGACTACACTTAAGTCTGCCATTATTATAAATGTTCAATTCCAGGAAATAATGTAGACTGAACTTGCGGATCAAGGTCATTGATCCACCCCAGGAAAGTTTCCAGTGCGAAAATAATAAAGTTGAAATTTCTTTTCCATATGTGTATGTTGTGATGAAAAGGATTATTTTGGGAGTATATGTCAGAAATATTCGTTCCTCAAACCATGCCATGTATATTATGGCCAGGCTTGCGGTGAACGCTGCACCCATGGCAGTACCACACACTTGTAATGCATTCAAAAAGGTGAAAAGGTTCTTGGTGAAAGCAGTGGACATCAGGTCGATTATCAACTCAGGTGGAACTTGACGCTTTTCTTGTACATTCAATGGCCTGCTGCTTTGGTATACTTGTGTATATGCTTTAATATTATTTCTTCTTCCAGGTTAAAAGGTTTGTCCTCAAAGCATGCATTAGTGGCCATTGTATCAGGGAGGTAGGATTCAGTCATGATACTTAAAAGGATTAAATAAGCATCTATGAATTTGCACAGAGGTTCCAGAAATCGAACCACACACTGACACTATCGGTCTTCCGGGTGTATGCAGTTTGTCTTTGTGGATGGCACAAAATGCTGGTGTTCTACCCTCAGTTCAAATATTAAAATTATTGTTGGGACATCCACACACTGTTCAAGCCAAAAGTGGTAGTTTCGAAGATTTGTTTGATAGACAAGATCGGGTCCCTATCTAATCTAAGATAGTTCTCACCCTGTTCCAGGAGATCCAACACCATCCAGTGACATTGGTCAGTTTTAAAAAATACAATTCCACCTCATTTGTCCGCCAGTTTAATTGTTAGATTAGTATTGGAGCTCAGTGATTTTCAAAGCTATGCGCTCATTGTTCGTAGAATTATGCCTACCGTGTTTTCTGTTTTGTAGACCCTGAATTCCCTGCAGAATACATTTTTCAAATGCCAGAAGTTCTTTGGGCGCCTGACTTTGTGTAAAGCTAGCGACTGTAACCTTAGTCCTGGATCTTCCATTTCATATTTCACGACAGTTGTTAAAATATGCTTTTAATCTGAAAGTCTGGAGAAAAAAAAAATCTGACTCAGCCAGATACCAATCCTAAGGTTGGTAGGAACAAAGGATAAGCCCTTGGCCAGAATGTAGTGTTCATCTGAGGAAAGTTCATTTCCTGACAGAATAAAAACACCAATGGTCCAATGGGGGTTTACCACCTCAGTCTACGTCATCGTTACCATTCTGGGTCCTTCAAACCAATAGGGTTCTGCTTGGAACAGACCCCAGGGACGTCCTATAGGGTCTCAACACACACTAAAAAAAGGGTGCGGTTGACCTCCATCTTGCCCCAGGAGGTAGTCACTATAATCTTGAAATTCACCTGGCAAGTCGGACCCCGATGAATCCGAAAATGTGACCCATCTCCTATGGGGTTTGAACCAGTCAAATGTAGATTGGTCCCTCAATTTCTTTGATCTAAATAGTTCTCTACTAAGGTAACACTATTTGAACCTTATACTCCTTAATATCCCTAGGAAATATTGTTTTTATTAAGAGTGGCCATCTTAACTAGTCCAATTGTGAATTTATTTCTTAACTTATCTCTTTATTGGACTATGGCTGTATTGTCACAGCACTCAAGTACTTGCTGAATCTTGTTGCATGTCCTTTGTGCAGTAGTAATTGTCACCACCATTGGCAATCTGAAACCCGTTCTGTACTCCTGTACTCCTACAAAAACAGGACAGGTTAGTTCCGTACAAAAGGTCCCACAGGAATAAGAATGTATGCCGTTAGATACCCCCTAAGAAATGCTGTGAAGATCTGTTCGGAAGCACTTTTTCATGAAATGTAGGAGGTCTTTTCCTGACAATATCTTGGGCAATGACTGGTCTGTTCCCGTAGGATTGAACATGGCTGGACAACTTATTACTTCAGTTATTTGCTCTGCCTTGTAACCAAGTGTATTTTTACCCACCATTGTTTATACAGAAGGCTCACCCTTTCTCTGGTAATCTCTAAGGCAGATACCCTTAACGATGTCTTCTGATCTTTCGTAGTCAGGCGAACCCCAGAGGGGCGTTTTTTGAATATTATGCAATTCCTAAAAAATACCTAAATAGTGCAGTCCCTAACAGTGTTCTCGCTAAGCTGTGCGCATGTGCGCTTGCCCAGCTTCCTTCTGGGTGCCGCTCAGAAGATTTTTAGCAGCGCACACAGACAATTCTAACCTATTAAAACATTTAATAAAGCACAAGCCACAGCAATGAAATGAAATTAACTTTCTCTTAAAATAAGCAACTAGTCTTGATATTCTGCTAATTTGGATTGCACTACTATGCAAGGGTGACCGTAAACACCTAAAATCCCTAACAGCAAAATACACACATGAGGTTAAAAACTAATATGAACAGAAGAATCTAACCAAGATATGGCTGCACACATTAACCGAATAATGTTCCCACCCCACCTATGACTCCTAAGCTTGATTCTACCACACCTTGACCAATTGTCTAACTTCTGCCCCAGAACACAAGATAGTAACGGACAACCTTGACGAATCCTCTCTTGGCTCTGCGAAAGATTAGCAGACGCGCATCTACATCCACTGGTTTTATGTTTGTTGTAATATGAATAAGATGAATAACGTTAACGTGCCAGAATTTCTGTTATTCATTGTGCCTTACTCCACACGATACAATCCAACTACCAGCTAAAATATTGGATACTGACAGTAAGAAACACTTGTGTATCTGTGCGTTATAAATGCCATATCATAAGTAAGCAGGCTACCTGGAGGTGTAACTTTACCCCATACTTACTCTTCTTTTTACATATGTCACGCAAATGCATTGAAATGGCATCCTTGCAAGTTAACACACAAAACTAAAATATGAATTTGCCCTGTAAGGATTTTGAGAAGACAAATGATGTTTAGCGTCTCCTACTTTAGCATTACTAACATTACCCAACAAGTAGAGTGCAACATTGCAATATCATTTACTATGTCTACAAGGGATAATGGTTATGGACTATGCCTGGGATTACTAGTCCATAGTATCAAGGAACCAGATATTCAGACAGGAGAATGCTTTTCATACAATATGCCCCGTTTCCAAGTGTTCAGTATTCCTTTGGGCATAGAGCGTCACACATTATATGTTAACTCGTTATTATGCAAAAAACAGTTTCACTGGGCACTGTGTAATCCTACACAATGATATAAGGGTGGGGTATGTTTCAAACAATCTTGTATGTACTGCCAAAGAATTGCGTACATGCAGAGTCATGACTCTTAAAATGCGCATATGTTTAAATATGCCTTGCTTGCAAAGTATTGTAGGTATGCAAGTATCCCAGTGAGTGTTTACTGCTACAATCCCTCACTTCTTACAGTGCTCTATCAGCTAGTATTGGAGGCAAGCACAGGGGCCGGGGAATGGTATGGGCCGAAAAGCACAGGTCATCACTCCTTGCGGGTGATGAACAAAGCAGCCAATTTAAAAAAACAAGTCAGAAGTTTCGGCAGCACACTGAAAGAAATGTGTGGCTTGTTTGCTAGAGGATAGGAAATTCTAGTTCCCGTCTAGACAACAGCATCTTATCCTTTCTATGCTCAGCTGCTGAAGTGTTTTGAATATAACCAAGTGCTCTGCATCGTCTCTAGCATCTCTCTGCATCTTACTTAACTCAAAGAATTACAGAAGAGGTATCCATAGTTACAGACGAAGGGACTCAATCTGTTCTCTTGCGATTGGATGCCATTAACTTAAGAGATATATGACAATGCATTACTTACCGTAAAAGCATTTCTGATGGTTGTATCTGCTTAGATTCACATGCTGTGCATAGGTCCGACATCCAGTGGTCACTGCGGAGTATTGCATTTTGTTTTTCGTAGTCGAAAAGGGACGTCGACAAGGCGTGTCTGAAACACTATCCCTATAGTGACGTGCGTTGTACCCACAATCCCTCACGCGTCGAGGTCCCTCTGTTTGTATTTTTCTGCCCTGAGGGAGCCTTCTAGACATGAGTGAGTACAGAAAAGAGAGAGAGATATAAATGAAGTCTATGTTCCTTCCATCCGAGCGGGGAGGAAGGGTGGGCGCATGTGAATCTAAGCAGATACAAACATCAGAAATGCTTTTACGGTAAGTAATGCATTGTCTTCTGATGTTTGTTAATCTGCTTAGAATCACATGCTGTGCATAGAGTAGCGAGCAGTACCCGGAGTTGGCGGTGGGTTATGAGAAGGAACAGTAGAGAAAAGGTGTTGTAATACTGCCTGTCCCACCTGGGAGTCAGATCTAGAGTGTGCATCTAGACAGTAGTGTTTTGTAAAGGTGTGCACAGAACTCCAGGTAGCCGCTTTGCAGATGGACTCAAGGGGAACATTTGCAATGAATGCTATGGATGCCCCCGTGCCTCGAGTAGAGTGTGCTCTTGGCCTAAAGGGCAGTTCTCTCTTAGCAAGAGTATAGCAGAGAGTGATGCATTGAACAATCCATCTAGAAATTGTGGACTTTGAAATCGCATCTCCTTCTCTTCCTGCTGCCACCGAGACGAAGAACTGATTAGTCTTCCTCAGTGGTCTGGTTCTTTCCATGTACATCTAGTGTGTGCAGAGTCCTTTCTCCCAAATTGGAAGGATTTTGAAAGAACGTTGGTAGTTCTATAGATTGGTTTACGTGGAATTTAGAAATAAATTTCGGGGCAAACCTAGGGTGAGTGCGTAGAACCACCTTATCTCTGTGAACTGTAACGAAGGGGTCTAGAATAGAAAGAGCCTGAAGTTCACTTAGTCTCCTGATGGAGGTGATAGCTATTAAAAAAGCAGTCTTAAGAGTGAGGTGTTTAAGAGATGCTTTGTGCATGGGTTCGAATGGAGAGCCCATGAGTCTGGTAAGTACCACATTAAGGTCCCAACCGGGAGCTGGGTCAGCTATCGGGGGGTGTATTCTCTTTACTCCCTCCATGAAGGCTTTTATAACAGGGATCCTCCCCCACGACACCTTGAGTTGGGAAGTGGTGTATGCAGAAAGTGCCGCTAGATGGACTTTAATGGAGTTAAACACTAGACCTGAATCCAAAAGGTGGGTCAGGTATAGGACAACATGTGTGGGAGAGCAGTCAATAGGGTTGATGCTTTTACTCCTGCACCAGATGACAAATCTTTTCCACTTGCTAGAATAGCAGTGGCGAGTGTTAGGTTTTCTGGCTTCCCTGAGGATGTCCATGCATTTTTGCGGGAGCTGTAGATGTCCGAACTCTATGATTTCAGGAGCCAAGCTGCTAAGTTCATGTTCTGGGGGCATGGATGCAGAGTCCTGCCCTTGTCCTGAGACAGCATGTTGTACGGACAGGGGAGTCTCCCTGGGGGAGATAGAGACATCTCCATCAAGTGAGCGAACCATGGTTGACGGGCCCACATTGGGGCCACTAGTATCATGGTTACTTGTTCCTGGTGCATCTTGTGCACCACCCTGTTGAGAAGGGGAGTCGGGGGAAAAGCGTAAACAAATTTCCCTGACCATTGCATCGACAGACCGTTCCCCTTGGATTGGTTCTGGGGGTACCTGGAGGCGTAACTTAGGCATTGTGAGTTTTCCAGGGTTGCGAACAGGTCTATTTCTGGGAATCCCCATTGTGTGAAGTCGTCGAAGACGATGTCTTCGTGCAGGCGCCATTCGTACTCTTCAGACAGGGGGAAATCTCTGCTGAGTCTGTCTGCCAGCAGATTGAGTTCCCCGGGTACATGTAGTGATAGTAGGAACATGTCCTGTTTGAGAGCCCACTTCCATATATTCTGGGCCAGCTTGGACAGGCCTGGAGAGTGGGTGCCCCCCTGCTTGTTGATGTAGTACATGGCTGTGGTGCTGTCTGTAAGGACCATTACTGTTTTGCCTTGTAGGTGTTCCTGGAAGGCTCTTAGCGCCTTGAACACAGCTAGTAGCTCCAGTAGATTTATGTGTTTGGATGCTACGTTCGGAGTCCACACTCCGTGAGCAGTCTGATGGGATAGGTGCGCCCCCCATCCTGTGAGGGATGCGTCTGTGGTTAGAGTGGCTTCCGCCGCGGGTGTGGCAAAGGGTTTCCCTTTTTCCATGTTTTCCTTTGTCCACCACCGTAGCGAGAGAACCAAGGCTTGCGAGACCACAACTAGATCCTCCCATAGTCCGCTGGCCTGACACCACTGGCTGTTGAGCCACTCTTGCATTGGGCGCATGCGCAGGCGCGCGTGAGGTACCAAAGAAATACACGACGCCATCATTCCTAGCAAGCGCATTGCTTTGCGTACCGTCACCTCTCGACCGGTCACATATTGAGGGATCTGAAACAGTATGTTTTGGATCCTCTCTTTGGAGGGGAAGACGAGGCCGTCCTTTGTTTGAATTAGAGCCCCTAGGAATTGCTTGATTTGACTGGGGTCTAGACTGGACTTCTTTTCGTTGATGGAGAAGCCCAACTGGAACAAAAGGTCTACCGTCTTTTGGGTATTGGAGAAGCATGTTTCGTAAGAATCCCCTGTTATGAGCCAGTCGTCGAGGTAAGGGTAAACTGGGATGGACAACCTGCGCAGGTGGGCCGCTGCCACTGCCAGCACCTTTGTGAATACCCTTGGTGCTGATGCTATGCCGAAGGGTAGCACTTTGAACTGGTAGTGTTTGCCCTCTATCATGAACCTGAGGTATTTTCTGTGCGCTGGCAACATTAAAATATGAAAGTATGCATCTTTCATGTCCAATGTTGTCATGTAATCTCCCGGAGAAAGCAGTGGGATCACTTCCTGTAAGGTTACCATACGAAACTTTTGGGGTTTGATAAACTTGTTCGCTGGGCGCAGATCTAATACAGGGCGCATGGTTAGATCCTTTTTGGGTACAAGGAAGTACACTGAATAAATACCTTCCGTTACCTGAGATAGAGGCACGACCTCTATGGCTCCTTTTTCCAGCAGTTGTTGTACTTCTTGGAGAAGGATGGCAAGATGTTCCGGTGTCATGCGACGTCCCCTCGGGGGTCTGTAGGATGGGGAACTGTTGAATTCGATACAGTATCCGTGGGCTACGGTGGAAAGTACCCAACGGTCTGACGTTATCTCCTCCCATGCAGGAAGAAAGGATGTTATCCGGCCCCCGACCGGTGTTGCATGGGAGGGGACGCGAATCTTCGCGTCACTTGGAGTTGTTGGGGGCTTGGGAGCCTCTGGGGGTGGCCTCTTTGGCTGTACTGCCCACTATTGGTCTGGTAATTGGTGGCAGGGTATTGTTGATGCTGACTTTGTTGTTGTTGTTGGCGTTGGCCACGAAAAAAGCGTTTGTTGCCATAGCCGCGTCTGGTAGTGGGCTTAGAGATTTGGTCAAGAGTCTTGATAGTATCGAACTCTTTTTTAGCCATCTCTAGCGCTTCATCCACCGCTTTCCCGAAGAGGTTAGAGTCTTCCACAGGTTTATTTATTAAAGACGCCTGTGTCTCCGGTTTAAACCCTGAGTTGCGCAGCCATACATGGCGTTTTAGGAGTATTCCCTGCACCAGGGAACGTCCCGCTGTTTCTGCCGCGTCCAGAGAGTTTTTTTTACAATGCTCTGGTTCACCTGGGTTCCTTCGCCAATAGTTGAAAGTAGGCGTGTACGTAAAGGCTCCGGTGCTTCCTCGGCGTCCTTGCGCAGTTTGGCCCACTGCGCGTCTGCATAGCTAGCAAGCAAAGAATTGTTGTTCGCAATTCTTGCTGAGAAGGCAGCCGAGGAAGTTACTCTTTTTGCAAGGGCATATAGCCTTTTGCCCTCCTTGTCAGGGGGTGCCTCACTGGTGGAAAGTGGTACCCCTGCCCTCTTTCTAGTATTAGATACTACTAGGGAATCCGGAATGGAATGTCCCCTAATGTTGCCCTCCTTCTACTTTTGGATCTCTCAGCTATCTTTTGATCTTGTTGATCACAAGATTCTCACATCACACCTCACTCATGCTGCATAATTCTATAAGAGGCCTCTTCATGGATCACATCCTTTCTAAAAGCTAGAGCCATGGAGGTTTTTTCAAACCAGGCCAGTGCAGCTCCAACTACCATCCACTGCAGAGTCCCTCGGGGCTCTTGTACAGCTCCTACCCTCTACAACCTGTTCACAAAGCCGCTCTTTGACAAACTGGACACCTTTTGGCATTGCCTACACCAACTATGCCGATGATACGCAAGTACTCCTGCCACTCTAGGGCAACTATAACGAAGACACAGTTACCCTCCACTTTATTTACTCCACCATCCAAGCTTGGATGGCGGCAAAAGGGCTGTGTCTCAATGGATCATCCTCATCGGCCCTAAAGAAACTTTATCCAAACTAAGTGATCAATACTGCAGCTTCACCATCGATAACTCCACCATCCCTGTCTCACCTACAGTTAAGACATTGGGGATATACCTAGACTCCACCCTTTCGAGGACACGACAGGTTAATGCCATTGCCTCCTCAATTGCCCACACTAATAAGCTTTTAAATGCAGTAAAAGCATTCCTCTCCAAACAGAATTGCTTGTCAATAGGTAGAGCCACCAATGGGGCTACACTTGATTATTGTAACGTCCTCTTAGCAGGCACATCTGCAAACAATCTAAAAAGACTCCAAGTTATACAAAATAATGCCCTTAGATCATACAAAATAATGCCCTTAGAGCAGCACTAAACATTCTGAAGAGACCACATTGCGCAGGCCAGGCAGGCTGCTCACTGGCTTCCTGTTAAGGAACGGATCACCTTAAAGACCCTCACTCTGACGCACAAGTGCTTAACCCTCACAGCTCTGCCTTACTGCTCAGAAACAATCGTCGGAGATACCACCTCACGTCCTAAAAATTGGGTTCGCACACATCACACCCAAACTCTGGAATGCCCTTCCCAACACACTCAGAGCTGAGACGTCCCTCACAGGGTTCCTTAAAGTCTTAAAAACTACACTTTTCAACAAACACATTCAGCCTCCTCTTCTTTTGCCCCTGCCTCTCTCTCCCATTCACTTATGTAATGCTGTTGTACATATGTATAAATGTATTCTGTAACTACGTATGTTGTCTGGTAACAGCGCCTCAATGCTTTAGGGCTGTTCCACGGTTTATAAATGTTAAACGTCCCCTTCACCTCCCCACCTAACTTCCCTATGCTGGGATTTTTGTATTTTTTTTTTGTTCAGCACCCTTATGTTCTTTCTCTTTTTGCTGATTCTCAAACTGAAATTCGTCTCCTCTCTACCCCTCCTTCAGTCACCACTCAAACCTTCACTATTTCTTTTTTCAGCTTTCTGCTCCATGCTGCCTTCTCTGTTCTCTATGCCAGCCTACTTGATGTCTGTGCACCTTCTACCCTCTTGGCTTCCTCCCTATTTACTCTCCTCCCCTCCAGACCTAGATAATCTTTTCTCACTCCTCTTCCTGCCAGATCTACAAAGCCTTCTGCACTTTCCTGTACGCACCCAATCTACACGCGCCTTATCTCTGGCTCTCCCTGTTTTAACTGTTCCTTCCTTTTCACTCTGCTACGTTCTGCTTAATTGCCTTCCTGCCTCACACCGCTAATGCTGTATTCGTTCCAACTCCCACTACCCTCCATTTACACTGTGGCTACCTTTTTAGGCTCCTGCTGTGAATGCCAGTTTGCAATCAACTACAGTTATGGACAGTTCTGAGCTGACAGTCCCAGGAGCTTAAATTGCCTCTGCTGTGACTGTTTTGAGGGACAGCCATCATCTTGCCTCCCCTCATGCTCAGGTCACTGCTGGCCCACACTTGTCTCCGTGCAATGCCAGTGGTCTGTGCAGTTTTTCTCCAGTTCTGTGGGTGGACTCAGAGTTCCAGCCAGTACAAAAAGAAAAGTAACTTGCTGTCCCCCAGCAAGAAAACATTGGTGATTGTTTGATTGCAGACAGCTCAACCCTTGGGCTGGTAAATCTCTTGCAAGTCCTTTTGTCAGGAGTCTGCTTACTGGTGCAGAAAGCTGACTGGTTATCAGAAGTTGGCATATGTTGTGCAAAACAAGTCTGTTGTGTCTGGGCCCTGCTGCTTACGGGGCACAATAATTCTTTCAAACTCTGCCAAACAATGAGGTTTGGGACAGATCAGGACTTGGTGTGGATGGAATGTTATAGGCTACAAGGTTCAGGAGTCTGCGGGGGGAACACCATAGGTTACAGAATGGCTTGGAAACCTGAGACCCTCCCTGTTAATCCGGCAGCACACACATGTAGCTTGTGCTGGCCCCCGGCCCTTGGGCTTACCAGCTGCATCATCTATTCTACAGCATTGGTGGTCTTCACAGCTCACACTGCTCAGGTCACACAGCATGCCCTTGTTTTGATCCTAAGGCCAAGATGGTCCAGCACTTAGTGGTAGCTGGACATGCAGAGTAGGGGTTTTGTTTAGCACCCTTAGGACTTTCTTCCAACCTGACATTGGAGCAATCCCAGCAGATGCACTGCATATTTATTGAGGACTAGGTGACCAAGACGCAACTAGCACGTGATTGTACAGAAATGTTTGGACTCCGGGGAGACTCTTCTCATACGTGTGCATGCAGGAACTTACCACAGCCAAGTGTCCACATCCGTTTACCCAGCCGAATTAGCAGCATGGCCCACGGAGGACCCGCTCGTTGGGTAGTGCTCTTTGGAGCAGTGTGGCTACACACGTCCGCTTATGCTTTGACCAACGTTGGTAACCCATGACTAGTGGTTTAGGATTATCTCAATCGGACAAAAACCCATAGCAAGAGGGAAGACCTACTTGCTGGTAGTTTGTCCATGGTTGTATACCTTAAACAAATGGGGTGAGGAAGTACTTGCTAGTGATGAAGCAATCCGCTTGCTATATTCCTAGGGACAAAATGGTCATGAGGTGAGTAGGGCATTATAACACTGGGAATGAGGTTAAGTGATATGGGCTCTATATGGTTTGTCGGAATAGGGATTGCTGATAAAGGACAGGTAATTTTTAGAGGGGCCCTTTGAGCGCCCTTTCACCATTGTGAGTGCAGTCTTTTATTTATGTTTGACTTTTATAACGCCTTTCCCCAAAACACAGGACATGGGTATGTAGTAGCACAATAGTTATAAAGACAAAGTACTCAACCTAGAAATAATACTTCGCAAGGCAAATGGTCCAAGAGGTACTTCTGTAAACAGATGAGAAAGCAGTGTTTTTACAAATATTTTTTTTTATTTTTTTTTTAACTTGTTTATTTTCAGTAGGCATACAGGAGAAAGCATTGACATATCAGTTTAACACTTTATCTCGGCATTATAATACGCTTATTTACATCCCCCCACCCAACCCCACTTCTTAGTCTCGGGGGTCTACCGGGGACTGTCTTTTTCCCTCCCTATAAGGTCCGATTCCTGACTCATTCGCTCCTGTCTCTTCCCACCTCGGTTCGCCTTTCTCCTTCCTCTCCCGGCTTACGCCCCCAAATCCTGGATTTGGCTGTCCTCTAGGGCCTGCTCCTCCATCAGCTGGGACCGTTCCCTGTCCGCCGCTTGCTGGGCCAATTGCACCAGGCGCGGTTTGTATGTCATGGCCGGGAAGTGTAAGTCATAGTCAATCACAGGCGACCAAATGTTTGTGAAATGATGGAGGCGGCCTCTGTTTGCTGCCATCACTTTCTCAGCGATGAAGATGTCCCAGATTTTCAGCCACCATAGCACCGTTAGGGGGCCCTCCGGGGTCTTCCATGTCCGGGCTATTGTGATTTTAGCGGCTAGAAGTAATTGCGTAATGAGGGTCGCGGGTGCGCCCGTTTTCGGGTAGGTGTCTGGGATCGGGGTCCCCAGCAGTAGCGGCTCCGGTTCCAGAGGCAGTGGAATTTGGGTTATGTCTGTGATGGTCGCTATACATTGGGACCAGAAGCTCTTCACCACCGGGCATGACCACCACATGTGTAGGTAGGAGCCTGGCGAGCCGCACCGACGCCAGCACTGTGGGTCCAGTGACTGGTTGAAGTGGTGTAGTTGTAGTGGTGGGAAATACCATCTCATGAGCAGTTTATATGCACATTCCCGGTTGGTGATGCAGAAGGATGATGAACGTGTGCGGGCCCAGATATCGATCCAGTCTTGATCCTGGATTGCGTGCCCTAGGTCCTTTTCCCACTGCGCCATATATGTCGCTCTCTTGGACAGGAGGTTCTCCTGGAATAGTCTGTGCAGCGTCGAGATCCGCCCTCGGGAGGGGGGGTCCGCTACTGTTAATTCCAAGGCATCCAGGGTCCGGGTGGCAGCCTCTCGCGTCTGGGGGTGTGTGCACCAGTGTCTGATTTGGCAGTATGTGAACCTGTCTGACTCTGTTAGGTTGAACGTACTTTTGCATTGGGCGAATGTCAGCGGCTGAGTTCCCTCAAATAGTTGGCTTAGGGAGGAGAGTCCTCCGGCGATCCAGTTCTTGAAGTTAGTGGGGTGAGCTCCCGGGAAGAACGCCGGATTGTGGAAGACTGTGGCTGAGGGGCCCAGAGCTCTCGGGATACCTCTGGATTTGCGGGCCCAATCCCACGCCTTCAGCGTTTGCTTGGTTGAGGATAGTATAGCTGGCCATGTCCGGCGCAGCGCGGTTGGCAGGTGTAGAAGAAAGCGCAATGGGAGGGGTAATCTGGACTGCTCTATGTCCATCCATTTGGGGCGCCCTGACGTTATAGTCCAAGCCCTAGTATGCGCTATCTGCGCCGCCATTTGGTATTTTTGGAGGTCAGGGACCCCTAGGCCTCCCTGGTCCGGAGCACATAGCATTGTCTTCCGGGGAATGCGGGCCTTCTTCCTCCTCCATATGAATCCAAATATCTTCCTTTGCAGTCTCTGTAGTTGGGGGCGAGGGACTATGATGGGGAGAGCCGAGCAGGCGTACAGGAATCGTGGCAACAGGTTCATCTTACAGGCTGTGATACGACCTATTAAGGATATTTCCTGCTTGTGCCAGGAGTCTAGGTCTTTTTCCAGAGTTTTCATCAGGGGCGGGAAGTTTATCCGATAGATGTCTCCTGGATTAGCGGGGATCCGCACCCCGAGGTAGGGGATGGATGTGTCATTTAACGGGACCGCGCACTGAGCACTGAAGGATGCCTTCTCTCTCTGATTCAACCCTATCCCCAGAGCTGTCGATTTCATAAAGTTAATGGCGAATCCGGATACTCTCCCAAATCTGTGAATTTCCGCTAGGGCGGCTTTTAAGGATTGCGAGGTGTCTGTGATGGTTAGCATCACGTCGTCAGCGTAGAGCGCTATCTTGTGCTGGGTAGGGCCCACTTGGAAGCCTTTGATTCTAGGGTTAAGTCGAATCCGCTGGGCCAATGATTCCATTACCATAGCGAATAACAAGGGGGAGAGGGGGCAGCCCTGTCTGTTGCCGCATGTCAGGGAGATCGGGTGAGTCAGGAGGCCGTTCACTCGGAGCAGGGTGGTCAGGGATTGGTAGTTCGCTAGGGTGAGCTTTAGGAAGGAGGGCCCAACGCCGAATGACTCCAGAGTGAGGCGGAGGAACGACCAGTCCACTTTATCGAAAGCCTTGGTCGCGTCTAAGGCTAGCAGGGTGAGTTTCTTCGAGTCTTGTCTGGCTATCTCGATCAGGTTGAGGACTCTGCACGTATTATCTGTGGTGGCTCTGTTTAAGATGAATCCCGTCTGGTCTGGGTCTATGATGTCCGGAAGAAGCCTTGCTAATCGGTTTGCCAAGACCTTCGAGTAGATATTCGCATCCAGGTTTAGTAGTGAGATGGGTCGATAGGATGCTATGTCGCTGGGGTCCTTTCCTGGTTTCAGCGCTAATACTGTTATTGACTCTCTCATTGACGGGGTTGTTGATCCAGAAGTGGCGAAGGAGTTGAAGAGGGTCGTCATTGCGGCTAGTAGCTGAGGCCGGAAGAGTTTGTAGAATCGGGACGAGAAACCATCTGGGCCCGGGGCTCTTGTTCTTAAGCTTTTAACGGCTTCGTCGATCTCCTCCCTGGTAATCGGGGCCTCCAATTCTTCCCTACTCGTAGCTGAGAGCTTAGGCAAGGCAGCTTCCCGCAGGTAGGACTGCTGCTCTTCCTGGGGCTTTTGGGTAGCTGACATGGTTTCGGTGACGTGAGCTTCTGCAATTCTCAGCTTATCTCGATCCGCGAATTGGGCTGCACCCTGGGGGTCTCGGAGGCTTAGTATAGTGTTCCTTTTCTTGATTCTTGCGAGTTTTTCCACCAGGAATTTATTAGCTTTGTTTCCCCTGGCGTAGTAGCTCTGCTTCGTCTTGGTTAGTAGCTGGGCTGTGTCCTCCGCGTAATGAGCCTCTAGTTTCCTCCGTGCCGTCTGCAGGATTCGGTAGGTTCTCTGGGACCAGTTTTTAGCTTTACATGCCGTTTCCGCCTCCAGAACCTTGTCTTCTAGGATGCGGCGGGTCTGTTGCTTTTGCCTATGGTAGGCCGCTCCTCGAGAGATCAGCACCCCTCGTACTACGGCCTTCATTGCATCCCATGTCGTCGCTGGGGAGGTGTCTTCGTTTTTATTGTCTTCGAAGTACTGTTTGATGGTTTTAGCTACTACGTCTCTCGTCGCCATGTCATTTAGGATCGGGTCATAAAGAGACCATCTGCGTCTTGGGGGTGGGTCCGGGTTATAGGCTCTTAGCGTTAGCATTACGGGTGCATGATCTGAATGGATTCTGGGGCCTATGAGGACATCGTCTGTGTACGACAGGATCTGCGGGGATGCCAGCAAGAGGTCGATACGTGAATAAGTCCTATGCACATAAGAATAGCATGAGTAGTCTCGTTCCTCTGGATGGAGGATCCTCCAGGTATCCACCACTTCGAAGGTTCGGAACAATTTAAGTAGGGCGATCGCCAAGCCAAAGTCTCCGCGGGCAGGGGGGTGTGATCTATCTACCAATGGTTTGGGGACTCCGTTGAAATCTCCCCCGATGATGGTCTGACCTTCAACAAACGGAAGCAGGGAGTTTTCCAGGGTCGAGTAGAATGCCTCTTGTTCTTGGTTTGGTGCGTATACTGAGATCAACGTGTATAGTTGGCCGAGAATTCGGCATTTCACCGCTACGAAGCGGCCGTTTGGGTCCCGTTTAGAGTCCAGGATTTGAGGCTTCAAATCTTTGGCGATTAAAATAGCTGTGCCACCCTTCATTCCGTTCGAAGCTAGGAACTGCGTTGGGAATTGCCGGTCTCTGAGCCTTGCGAAGTCCGCTGGGATCAAGTGTGTCTTCTGCAGGATGACAACGGAGGCTTTATCATTCTGGATGCGTTGTAGGATTGTTTTTCTCTTCTGTGGGGCGTTGAGGCCTCTAACGTTCAGTGTTAGGAACCTTAGTTTCTGGATCGGCCGGGGGGCCTCTTGGGTGCCTTCTGGGGTGGGATACTGTTCCTCGTGGGTGGGTTGGGGGTATTCAGTCTTCATATCGAGATTCCGAGTTAGCTAGGTTCTCCTGCAGCCGGGTTTTCTGTATCCTCCAACGGGAGGGCAATATTTTATCTGAGTGGGTCCACCAACGGGTGGGCAAACTTAAACGGGTGGGAGAACTCCCAACTGTACGGGGGCTGGAGTTTTCTGCGCAGCCGCCCTTACGGCCAACCTGGCCCACACAGTTTTCCTCGCCAACGGGGCGAGGGTCGAACCATTGAGATCCGCTCGGCTCCAAGGGTGGGTAGGTGACATACTCCTTGGAGAGGGGGGACTGGGCCGTTCGGGGCCCGCGGCATTGCCATGCTTCGTTTTGGCTTCAGCGTCGGTCTTAGTATCATGGCCGCCAACCTCTAAATCATTTCATCTTTCGGCGTCTTTGCGCTTTAGACCAGGGTTGTTGCTGTCTTTGAGGTGATTGATCTGGTTCCTCTGGCGGGAGGAGTGGACTAGGGGTGGTCGAGGTCTCCGGAGAGTTTGGGTGCAGGATCGGTTTCGCATCCTCTAGGTGGCTAATTTTGCGTAGAGTTCCCTGGAACGAGAATTGTAATGTAGCGGGGAAGAGCCAACGGTAGCGGATTTGCTGGCTCTGGAGGAACAGGGTCAAGGGCTTGAGAGCTCTCCTTTTCTGTATGGTGATCGGGGAGAGATCTTGGTATATCTGCAGGGGGGTGCTCATGAACGACAGTTCATCTTTGGAGCGGCTTATTGCCGAGATGGCTTCTTTGGTAGCGTAGAAGTGTACTCTCGTGATCACATCCGGAGGGCCGTCTGAATCTACTCCTCGTCTCGGGCGTAGTCTGTGGGTTTGGTCCAGGATGAGTTGGGCTTTGTCCGTTAGTGGAAGGAGAGCCTGGAAGAAGTTGCCTATATACTCCGGGAGCTCTTTATCTTGGATCGTTGCTGGGACCCCACGGATGCGCAAGTTATTCCGTCGGGCCCTGTTTTCTAAGTCTTCTTGCTTGAATGCGAGAATCTCATTACTGGACTGAAGCGCTCGGATCTCACGCCGCATTTCTATTATTGCTGCATCGTGGTTCTGGGTCAAGTCTTCGACTTCTCCTATCCTCTGTTCCGCTTCCGTGAGTCGCTGGTCAGTTTGTTCTAGTCGTGTGGTGAGCTCGGTCATGCAGGACCGAATTTCGGCTTTAATGTCTCTCATGAAGGCCATTAAGTCATCTCTGGTGGCGAGGTTACCTTGTTCTTCTGAGGGCTTTTGCGGGGTAAGCTTAGGTGAGGGGTCCGGTTTTCTTGTCTTGTCTGTTACTAGGAGCATGGTGGAAATGTCCGCGGTTTTGGCTGGCTTGGTGAGTCTCGACATTTTGCCGGGGCTGGGACTCTGGGGATCCTCTTCTGGCTGGAAGCCCCTGGGGGGGGGGCGCGCTTTGGGAAGGATGATTAGTTTCGGATGAATCTTCTGTGTAGGGCGAGTGATCCGACCACCGTGTTAGTTGTCAGTGTTGCAGTGGTTATGTTTGGGTCTTGCCACTCTTGGATGTAGTAGAGGGGGTCGGCTCCGCTTGCGGTAGGTGTTCACCCAGCCAAGGGGCTGCAGCTATCCAGGATGATAGGCCTGGTGGATGAGTTGGGCTGGAGCGCCCCAGGATGTTTTGGCAGTCGGAGACGTGGGGGTGCCTTCAGAAGGAGGTCTGGGAAAGGTGAGTGGTCAGGGGGGGGACCACCCGATCACTCTCCCCAGCTGGCACGGTATCTGGTGGGCCGGGGCGCCCCAGGAAGCTGGAAGGGGGGCTCCGGGTTCAGTGCTGGGGGGATTGTGGGGGGACGGCGGAAACTCACCCAGTCACGCCTCCGACACCGCCTCCAGGGTGCTGGGCTGCAGGGAGGAGCCGCAGCCTCCTCCGTTCTCCGGGTAGATCGTTGCCAGTATAGGAGGTGGGGGGGGTGGTAGAAGGGCTCCTGCCCCCACAGCTGGTCTCGAAGCTAGAGGGCCTCAGGGGCTTGGTCGTCCCCCCCGCGAGCTGGTCCGCCGTACGGGGTCCCTCCTCCAGGAGGGCCCACCTCTGAGGCCGGAGAGTCAACCGGACTGGGGGGTCGAGATGGCGGTGGGGGCTGACGCCGATCCCGTACTCCGATCCAATGGAGGGGGGAGGCGGCTGGGAGAAGCACTCGAGCCCGCGCCGAGGCTCCAGGTGGAAGGGGACCGGAGCGGCCGCTCCTCCGGCGAGGCTTAGGATCGGAGCAGAGGGCGAGAGCAGGAGGTCCTACGGACGTCTCGTCACTGGGCGTCGGCGGGGAAAAAGGGCCTGGGCCCCGGCCGCCATCTTGGTTCGGCGTGGAGAGGCACCCGCGTCGAGTTCCGTCGCCGCGTTTTCAGGGTTCCCACCGCGATCGCTCTCCCAGATTGGAGCGGTGGATGCACCGGAGGTTCCGCCAGCTTCTCCCGCCAGAGGAACAGCAGCGGCGGCGCTGGAGCCGGCTAAATTTCAGCTGAAGCCGCGGGTCCTTACGGAGGCCATTAACGGAGCAGCCTCATCAGTGGCGCTCCAGGCCACGCCCCTTACAAATATTTGTTAAAGTGGAATATAAACTTCAATCAAAAGGAATACTGCTCCATAAGTCTGCTTCAACATCTGAAAGGTGAAAACTGGAAGATGCCCAAGGAGTGCACTTTAAAAGATCCTATATGCCAAGAAGACTGATAAAATGAGATCAGAAAGATGTGGCAGAACAAAGCCCGTAACACATTTTTCAAAACACATGCAACTCAAATCCTGGAATAATAGGAAGCTGCCGAAGACGTGCAGGGTAGGGGAGACTTGAGATGTAAAAACTACCCAGAAAATGCAAACTACAGAATAGAATGGAAAGTAACATTTTGGTAGATCCACATAATGAGCGGACAGGTAGTTTAGGAACAAGTTAGTAGAAGAAAAGTTAATTGACAAATTGCTCTGATATTTTAGAACTGGAAATGTCATGTACAAGCTCTTAGTTTGTTCCGAAGTCAAAAATAAAACATGAATGGTACTTGTGCCAGAAAATGGTCTTTCCTTGTGTGGTACATTTAAGGAACAGGATCTGCTGGACGAACACCAGTGCCCACCTCCAATGCCAGTCCCCTGCTGTCATTGGTGTAATCCTCAAAGCAATATTTTGTCTGCAAGATCGGTGTTCAACCACGGACCTCATCAGCATGATATCTGTACAGAGACCCCAGAAAACAAACTTTCAGGCACACAGAGGAAGTTAGTCACTACACACCACCCTCCTATAACTCAACAGAAGCCTGTACTTAGGGGTGGGGGGTAAAAAACCAAGAGGAATCCCCAGCCAGTTTATCAATGGCTTTGCATTACCAAAATGACAAAGTGAAATGAGAATAACTTGGCTGCCACCCACGTTGATTTTACATACAGTGAAATTATCACTCCTGCAACTGAATGGTAACGTAACATCCTCCTTTTAGGGATTCAGAAAGGTAAACTCTAATAGGACAAAAGCTAGGGAAGCCACCCTACTCCCATAAACTGAAAAGGATGCTCATAGGTCCAGCTTAGTATAAATCTGTGTGCACATTGCATAGGTAATAAGGGAGCAAGGATGGCACAGTGGATGGATGTGGCCTCCTAACAACTGAGAAACTAACCCAATGTCATCAGACAAGACCGAACGGTGGCATTGGGAAATAGCTGCATATTACAGACCCCAGATGAGATACAAGCACAGAGAAGACCAAGCCACCCAATGGGACTTGAGATAAATGTCAGGTAGGCTTTTGCCATTTCCTTCCCTGTAATCAAGGAGACCTCTATTCAAGTGAGAAACTAATGAGATTTTAATGAGATCCTTTTCTTTCCCCGTCATGGAAGGGGTGGGGGAAAGGAGCAATGATCAGGGGGACACGCAAACCCGTGACCAAGTATTTGTTGGTGCCTGCTATTCAGTAACTGGATCCTAGAGCAATTAATTATGTAATAGCACTTCGATGGGCACCAACACTGGATGGGACCTCATCCTAACCAGTCTCTTCAGACTTCCTTGGAGGGACTGAGTCCCATATTAGTGAAGATGTATGCTAGTATCTTGTGAGGAAGACTAATCCCAGGCCTAACTGCCTTTCTTGGAAACTAAAAACCTGTTTGAGACATAACCCGCAGCATGTAGATTCTGGAGCAGGTGCTGAGCTGGAGACCCATTGTTAAACGTAAGTAACTTGCTGGTTAAATAGGGTCGCTCATTGAAGTGTATCTTTTTTTAAGTTATTATAAAGAAATGTAATACATCCTATTAAGTAATGGTTTCTTCTTGCTTCCCAGTTGTGACAGCTGCCCAGGCAAAGAACCTGATTGATGCTGGAGTTGATGCTTTGCGAGTTGGGATGGGCAGTGGTTCGATTTGCATCACACAAGAAGGTAAATTCACATTGTAGCATCTGGCCAGTTTTGCTCAAGTGTCCGCTTAGAGCAGTCCAGCATAGTTTGTCGAGTTGTGCTGTTTGCACATTCATCATACATGTTTTAGTCTGGCAATTGTGTTACTGTACACTAGTAGGGTAACAAGAGCTTAACTAGGAAATACAATTGAGAAGGTCTCCTTTTTCGAGTGGAAGTATTAAGAAGCCAGGGTAGGACTCCAGGATTGAGATGCATTTAATACGTGTGGTTCAGGCATTGCCCAGTAAGGAGGGACTGCTTGCCCTTTAACCAAACATTAAGGAAAAACATTTTTTTTGCCAGCCCATAGATAACTGGTATCAACGTAGGCGCATTTCTACCAGAAAGCAATCCAGATTTTCCAGTACCAAGGGAGATTCTTGGACACCTTTCCAAAGCAACATCAACAGTGCAACAATCCTATTTCCTATGAGCACTCGGACACATAACTCATTTTTCCTTCGGAAGAGAGACTGTTCTTAAATGCATGATCTTTCACATTTTCTGCCGTTAGGTACATTTTATTATTCCACGGCTCATTTGTACCTTGCATGTCTATGTTCTCCATGCAAGACTGAACAGGAGGCCTCTGCAAGAGGGTTTGTGAATGCAGAAAATGGATTGTTGGAGGACACAGATTTGATTGTACCGTCGCCTTGACAGTACGTTATTTAAGACAATGGGGAACAATCTGGTAGTCTAAGGACCCTCGCCAGATTATGACTTTGCACCTTTCTAAGCACTGCAGTGCCCAGAAGTGCATAATTTCAATCCCACAGTTAATTGTGGGGGGTGACCTTGCTCATGTAAAATGTAATCACGGGCAAGGCTGAGAATGTGCCATATTTGGCATGAATCCTAATAATCTGCCTTGCAAAAGACAGCAATTTGATCTCCAAGAATTCTGTTTGATTTTTTTTCTTGCATAAACAATTTATCAGTCAGTTAGAAAGCCTTCTTCAGAAGGGAGCAATATAACGCACAAATACACTTCAATACTGTTCACTCTTAGTTTCTAAATCAGTAAAGATCCTTTTGGAATGGCCCCACAGACGCAACCTACACCCACAGGTGACTTCGATAACTACGGTGCTGGGGACATTAATTTCTTACTGTTGGTATTTAGAATACTTTAATGAATTGGTAAAAGGCAAAGGTTATTAGACCACAAGAGACCACAAATATTCTTAAGCAGGCAAACGCCTTTTGATCCTCCAAGAAGAGTCATACGATTCTATAGGCTAAGCCAAAATCAATGGGCAAAAGTCTTGTATAGGATGAAGCACTTCTAGTAAGTAAATGGAAAAGTCTTTGCACAAGTTCCTGGGAGTCTTTGATGAAAACAAGAATCAAATGTAGGGCCACAAGCTGATTAGACTTGTGAGTTGCAGAAGTTTTAAGAAACTCTACACGAAGAGGTACGTTCTCTCAGCTCAGACTTTTTACAGTACCTTAGAAGTTAAGAAAAAGATGCAGCTGATGACCTCTGTTCCTGTGCAGCTCTGCAGATCTCGCTGTTCCTGGGCCTCAGTCGTGGGACTCCTGCAATGCACTGGGACGGTCAAAACTCGCAACCGGCAAACTTCACTTTCAGTGGCTGTTCAGTGTTTCAGCTCCTCTCGTCTACCGCAAATAGCAGCACTACCGTTCCTGGCTGTCGAGACAGACTTTCCTTGGTTCTGGCATTCTGCACTCTGTTAAGGGGCCCTAGGCTTGGTCATTCCTGCTTCCTGGGTGTCCGGAGGATCTTCCAAAAGCTCTAGGCCAGCTTAAAAGCAATGCGCACAATCTGGTGTTCCTCTCCCTGGCTATACGGTTTCCAGCAGCAACTCTGTGGAAATTCAACAGCTCCGAGATGGATGTCCAGATGGCTTACTTTGGAGTTGATTGGCCCCACCAACTCAAAGGGAGAAGTCGTCCTTGCAGGGGCTTCTGTGTTGATGCAAACTTGGCGTTTCGGCACTGCAACAGGGTTTCACTGGGCAAACCAACGGTTCAGGAGTTGCAGCAGGCGTCCTCTTCAAGCTCTTCTTCGGTTCCTTCGTCCCGTGGTCGACTCTGCCTTCCAAGCCAAAGGACTCTTTATTTCGTTCTCTACCATTCATTCCAGCCTAGATGTTAAAAACCCAGCAGGGTGGCTGTCCTTGCCGGACAGTCAGCCAGTGAATCACCACAGAGTGTATTTGGGTCTCCTAGGACGCCAATTACGGGGAGTTTCGGACACCACCTTGACTTCCTGCCTACCCCAGACGCTCTGCTTCCCCTACCCCAGACGCTCTGCTTCCAGAGGCGGGTTTCACTTGTAAGTCCCGCCAAAGGCAAAATGTAAGAGTCCAAACATGGTTTGGCACGCAGAGTAAATCTCAAGAAGGACCTTTCCACAAAGAAATGGCGAAAAAAGGCCAGGCGCCATTTTGACAAAGATGGCTTCCGTGGTCGTTTTACAGCAGCTGTGAATGCAGCTCACGGTAAATGCACACCATGGTAGTTAAACGAAACCACGGCCACCAGCCTTTCAATGAGAAAAGGGTAACATAAAAAATGTCACATGAGAAGCTATGGATACTAGGTAACCCCTCCAGCACTGTATTGTAAGGCTCTAGAAAGTTACAATGAGTAAAGTCAATTTCACTTTAGTCCTCTGGGAAACACTAGTTTATCCCAGAGAAGGTAGTTAAAACTTTGGGAACTCTGGAAGACTTCCCTGTGTCACTGCACTGAAGGTTCTGTGTGACACAATGTGAAAGATGCCTATGGAGTTTATCAGACTCCACAACCAAAAGAAAGAGGTAAAATCCACATTAAAATACATGCATGGGGAAAAAGGGTCTCTCTCTCCAGGGTAAAAAAATTCAAGTCCTCAAAATCCAGCAAAGTTGCTGGGGGTCTCTAAGGTGGAGATAATTGGCACATTTCGGAGAATTCTCCCTAGCAGGGAGCAATATAAAAGCAACACACATATACAATTCAAAATACTCTTATTTTTTCTAAATCAGCAAGTACACATTTGGGATGGCACACAGGAGGTTCCTACACCCTGAGGTGACTTAAATAACTAGGGCACTGTGGACATTAATAGATCACTGGTACATTTAGAGCAATACTGAGTTGGTGTCAAAGAAAAGGGTATGGGAATAAAACAAAGGTTACACAAATATTCTGAAGCAGGTTAGTACTTTTTAACCCAGCCAATGCAAAGTAAGTTAACCCTTTCCTGGAGGAAAGGCAAAACACAAAGTCAAAGGTAAGAAGAGTCTTTCAGGGAGCCAGGTCAGCCAATGTCAATTGAGCAAAAGTCTAGGTGAAATTGAAGCACTTCTTGTAGGGAAGTAAATAAGTTACACAATGTTTTGGAAGTCATTGGAGAAAATTAGAATCACTGTAGGGTCACAAGCTGGGAGGCTTGTGAAGAACAAAGCTGCAAGCAACTCTGCAAAAGCAAGCAAGGCCAGTCTCAACTGAGAACAAGTAAGGCTACACAACAAGAGGCAAGTCCCCTTAGTTTTACAGTACTTTTGGTTAGAAGAAATGGTTGCAGCTGGCTTCCGTTTCTGTGTAGGTCTGCAGATCATGTTCCTGGGCCTCAGTCGTGGGACAAGAGGGAGGATGTCTGGGGTCTCAGGAACTTCAATGGGAAGGTCAGCGGCAGCAATGGGCAAACTTCAATTCAGTGGCTTTTCGCGGTTTTAGCTCCTCGCGTCTCTAGCAAATAGCAACACTGCGGTTCTCGGATACCACCTCCAGACTTTACTCGCATCTGGGGTCCAACACTCTGCTGAGGTGACTCAGGCTTGGTCAGTCCTGCTTCCTGGGAGTCCAGAGGATCTTCCTGGAGATTGGTTCCGATTTGAAGACACTTACTCGATTCTGATATTCCTCTGCCTGGCACTGCGGTTCCTGCAGCAGCAATGGAAGTACAGGCAGCTCCGAGAGGATTTCCAGATGAGCTTGTCTTGCGGTCGATTGGTCCCACCAAACAAAGGGAGAAGTCGTCCTTTGCAGGTCTTTTCTAGTCAAGGCGAATTTGGAGCTTCAGCACAGCAGCAGGGCTTCACCGGGCAAGCCAACGGTCCATGAGTTGCAGCAGGCGTCTCTACCAAGTTCTTCTTTGGATTCCTTCGTCCAGTAGTCGACTCTGTCTTCCAAGCATCAAGCCTTGCCTTTTTATGCAGGTTTCTCCCATTTGCAGCCTAGCTGGCACTTCACACAGCCCTCCAGCCAATCACCCTTGGGTGCATTCCTTTAACCAAGGAGACTAGGCACACAATTTCGTGCACCTCCCTCACTTTCTGCCCCTGCCATACACGCTGGAGCCAGAGGTGGGCTTCACTCGTGAATCCTGCAAAAGACAACTCACAAAGGGACCAAACCTGGTTTGGCACGTTGAGTAAATCTCAAGAAGGACCTTTCCAACAAGAAATGGCGAAAAAAGAAGACCGTGGCCATTTTGATAAAATGAACACCTATGGGTGTCTTGCTGCAATTGCAGCCCGTGGTAAAAACACAATGGAGGTAAAAAGTAAACTACTGCCACCAGCCATTAATTGTAGAAAGGGTAGCATAAAAATGTTACATGAGAAACTAGACAAAGGGAATACTAGGTAACCCCTGCAGCACCCTATTGTAAGATGGTGTGTGCTGGGTCTAGAAAGTTACAAACTCTAAGTATATTCAATTTCACTTCACTGCTCTTGGAATCAGTAGTTTATCCCAGGGAAGGTATTTGAACCTTTGGGCAATCTAAGACTTCCCTGTGCCACTGCACTGAAGGTGTTGGGTGACACAATGTAAAGATGCCTATGGAGTTTCATACTCCAAAGTCAAAAGAAACACAGAGTCCAAATTACACAAAAATCCATGAGTGGGGAAAAAGGGTCTCGCTCTCTCCAGGTTAAAGTCCTAAAGTCCAGCAAAAAGAGCTTTGGGTCTCTAAGGTAGAAGGGAATTGGCACATTTCTGAGAATTCTCCCTAACCAGGTCAAAGGACGAAGTCCGATCAATGGAAGCAATATAGATTGTTGAATAGTTTTTCACCTATGTTGGGTCTTGGCATAATTTTAATAGAATGCCATTGATGGAGGTGCTGTAATGGTTCCTAAATCCAATTTGAAAGATTCTAGGGCGCCCAATACTATCTTGCTTTCAGCATCCAAGATGGACATTGGCCAATAGTTCCTAGGGTCAGATCTCGGCCCTTTCTTGTGGATGGGAATGACACATAGGCAGTTTGTCAGGATTCTGGAAATTAACCACTCCTCTATTTCTCAAATATGGTAGCTCATGTATGGGCGTCGGACTTAAAAAGCCAATTTGACAAAATATTCACACCAACTGATCAAGATGAATGGACATTTTTTAAATTAGGTTGAGGACCCCTTCCCTGGCAATCCAGGGAGACCAAGTCCCGCCGTCATTGCTTGGGCTAAATGAACTTCCAGCTTGTCCTTCGAAGCATTATGTAATGACACAAAATGCTCCACCTGGGTTGACTAGAGTATTGTATTAATTTCACACATTTTAGAATCACTCTACAAAGAAAAATGGACATCATCCCTGCATGACAGAATCGCTAACATTGCTTTCCAGTCCCTCTGAACTTGAATTAGATCATGGCTCTTTGGCCTATTTTTGTGCCTGCTTGAGCCTAGAAATTTCCTTGGACTTGTGTTCCTCATCTGACTGGCTGGCCTTTGCGGCACGAATCCCTCCTAAGCTTTTTTCCTTTTTTCCTTTTGCTGACCGTATTGTCAAAGGCATAGGAATGTACAACCTTATGGGCATTCCCTCTCACCCCCTTTCGTGAAAAAGTACTGTACAAAGTATTTTCTATGAAATGTGCGTGTATCGAAGGTAAAAATCCCCAGCTTCCATACATACGATGTGGTTCCAACTTAACGTTGCATTTTTGCTTTTATAAGCATTCAATTTTTAACAGTTTTTGGCCTGGTTCACTTCTAAGTTAATCAGTGATGACAACTTTGATTTTATTTTAAGATCAAGTCATTACAAGCATAGACCAAACTGATCACTCATAGGTCTCTTGTACGTTAAAATATTTACATTTGTTATATAAAATAGTTACAAATAAGTAATCTTAACGTGTTGAGGAGTCCCCTGCCAACACTCTATGCCAAGTAGGTTGAATTGCGGAGTCAGCAAGGTTAATATTCAATTTAAGACCTAATGAATCAAGGGACATGGCCCATCTACTCCCATTGTACCTCCTTAGTCCATGCGTCTGCATGTTGAATTTCAGTTCCCAGCTATAATAACATGACCGTTAATGTTACTACTCAACCACTATTGTACACTAAAATCTCTAAGAACTCCTTAAGGGGGGAAATCCCCTCGTTCCAGTAAATATTTGTTGTAAGTAGAGTGAAAGCGGATTCTCCCTGTGTCCCCAACAACTGTTGCAAGAGTCCCTCTCGCTATGTTCTTGTCAGAAGCAATATTATGTCCCACCCTTGATTTAGTTCATTTTAAGAGACACCTGAAGGGCTGGCCCACATCCTCTTTGATAGCAGATTGAAATGAACTCTCATCATGCAATCCAACAACCATGTTTCTTGTAAAAGAATAAGTTCATATTGTTTTAGATTTTGACCGATCTCTGGAAAATGTATCAATTCACGATATCCCCTGGTATGCCAGGTCAAAATCTTAAAATCAGACTTTCTACTGAAGTCCGCTCTTCCCCTTTTTCTAACTTCAGAAGAGTTTAACACATTCGAGTCATGACCAGACACAAGCTTCAGTGCCAGAACTGCTTTTGGAGGCCAACGTAACAACCTCTCTGTTTACTATTCTTGAGCAAGCACATCCTGCCCAACATCCAGAGTCCCAAGGTGACATCTTTCCATAGCATTAACACTAAAAGGGGTGGTCTCACATCCCAATTGTCGCAGCTGGGCAGATTTGTTTAAAGTAACATCACGCACAATGTTAGAAATTATGTTAATAGGGAAATTATCCAGGAACTCCACGTAACCTATATCTCTCGGTTGAAATTGTCCTCCAATTGGGCACCTCATTGAACAAAGCTAACAAATTGGAACGATTTACGGGAGAGGATTGTCCTTCAACAAGTATTCCAGCAAAAGCTGATGTGTCCCTGAAGCAGACCCTGCATTGGTCCTAGGAATAAAAGGCTTGTATAAATCAAAGGCTACCAAAGCAGGCTGTTCTGCGTATTAGTAAGTCTCAACGTTGAGCCAGCTAGCCCAGGTTTGTTGGAAGAAGTTGACACAACCCCTTGTTAACTTACATTGAGGCTCCTGACCAATACTGTTGACAGCCAGGGAGACCGATGCCCGTAATGAATTGTAATTTGGGTCAGGAGCTTTCTATGCTTCATTTAAGTTCGCTGGGGTCAACCTACGCACCTCAGGAAATTCCTTGAGCCCTTATTCTTGACCTACCAGGGGTTTTCAGATTTGTTTTTACTTCTTGTCCTGGCTGATTCCATGTTTTTGTTTATGCCCCGACTCTTGATTGTGCCCAGACGGCTCTGTATACTGCTGAATCTCCCTGTGCTGCGGAATTTGCTCAATAACATTGTTGCAGACTTGCCGGCTAGTGCTAGAGGTGCCGCTGGCAGATGATTCAATTGTGATCACGGAACGGTCTCTAATCTCACACAATGAATCGGCCACTTCAATCACCTCGTCTGAATGGGAAAATGTGGACCTTAATGCCATGTCCTCTTTCTGATGATTTGGCGTATATGTAATCTTCCAGATCATTTTTTTTAAAGACCGTCATTAAGAGAATGCACGACTGCGCTATAAAATAGTCCCTGATTTCATACAACTTAACTAGCGACATCAAGGTAAATTTAAGGACAAATAAGGCAGAGTTGATTCCATTAGACCTCTCATTCAAGGATGGAAGAGGAACCAATGGTGGGAACTTTGCATGAGAGGCCTGATAAAAGTAAGCTGATGGCTCAAATAGTCTTGAGGTTATAGGAGCGTAAAGAGGGTGGTGACTGGGAAGGTCTTAGCCCACTTACCTCAAAAAGTTCTTGTTGTAGCAATGTGCATTTGTGCAGCAAAATCAGACCACTCCCATCACACTGCTCCATACACGAAGACTCAGTCTCCCACTTAACTCCCCTTACACTTCTGGATATCCTGAATAAGTTGCAATATAATAGCATTGCACCTACCTTTTCTTCATGAGTGCTTTAATTTGGGCATAGTGGTAATGTCAGATCAGTGCTCTATGCAAGCCATATTACAACCCAACAAATATTGAAAACACAAGTACTTCTACTTGCTGGGCCAATATTCACTGCTTTCAATTGCAACTGTAACCAGATCTAACTTATGCGCCCGTATGCCCCTGGGCCTGGCTGCGCTTTATAAATAAAATACAAAAAATACAAATACAAAATTCTGTTTGCAATCCATTATGCAGACCTCAATCACAGCCCTTCTTTTCCAGAGACTTCTCAAATACAGGTCCTTGTGCATACTGGTAATACATTGTGCAGGTTTTTGCATGCCGGTCTCCACTCCATATAAGGCTTTTTGGGACCAAGTATGACAACCTCTATTCGCACTTTGTTCCTATCACTCAAGCTTTTACAGGTCTTAACCAATGGATTCAGGATCACAACTTTAGTTTGACTGTTGTGGTGACAATAGGTCCAAGTACACTACCGTTGGAGTCCCAAAGAGAAGTTGCATACAAGCATACTGGCCCTTTGTATATTTATTCCCTCCATACAGGGTTTGGAGGGTTTGGAGGGTTTTGGTTCTAACGCTCAATACCATGGCAATGGTTTTTCTCTTTAATAAATGCCTGTTTACAGATTTTCTTCATCAATATCAATAGATATGTATTCTCTACTTTTATCCTCACCCATCGGAAGAAAGAGAAAGGTCTCTGATTCAGAGAGCTATGACATGTCAGAGAAATTACCTTTTGATAATCAGATGGGTGTTTTTTCTTTAAGCCTTTTTGTCCATGCTCCTTCAAAATATAGAACTAAAACGATTCCAAGGCACCACTGGTTCTGAACGCCTCAGCAAGGAGCAGTCATTTGTGATATTCAGACCTAAGAAGCACATGGAGAATGATGATGAAATGGTGGTCTGTCCTGCATGTCAACCACAGTACCTCTACAACCTATCTTGCACAACCTGGTGGTATAGCTCTTGTATACCTACAAAAGATGTTACCGTTGGAGCAGTGAAGCAGTTGACTGTATTAGACTAAGCAAGCTCCATTTATAAGATCAAGCTATTGTAAGGCTTGCAATGGGATGCGACTGACTTGTCTTGTGAGGTCAGCGCAGCAGGCTTCTGGAGCAGTGATGGCGTGTTGCGGAGCTTAGCCCCTAAAGGTATCCGCAAGCCCAGATAACTGGCCTTGTGTGCACCCTTCGGGCAGAGCCCCAGGGAAAACCCTTTTGGGAAAATACCCAGATGTTGAGAAAAGTCTGTCCCGGACCGGCTCGAGATGCGATGAAAGAATCTCTTCTGAGGTAGCAGCTCTATCGCGGGGGCGGGGGTGGATTTGATAGTAGATTTCACCGCAGAACGTGGGCGCTCACTAGAAGGCAAGCAGATCGGCGCGTAATAAGAAGGCAGAGTACAAACGGAGCGAAGCAGCAGAAGGCAAGGAAGAACAGACACTAAACGGAGAAAGGCAGAGCGATGCGAGGGATCACAGCGACAGTGCTCGTAGGAATGAAGCGATGCACAGGGCTTGCCGCAGGTCATTATTAGTGCGTTCTTCGGATTCTGAAAGGATGTAACTTCCGGTAACTGTTCTGCAAGCTAAACCACAGAAGATATTCGTGTAGGCCCAAATGTGTTACCATCTTGAAGTGGCATAAAGACCATATAGGTGGGCTTTCCTCCATTGCTGCCAGAGACCAAGCCTTGGTGGGTGTCCTAACAGCTGTGCCATCCTATGGTTTAGATGCCGCCTTATCTTTCTAATGGTCTTATCCTAGTGGCCTCCTCTCTGGGCTGACCTGGGGCGGATCCTCAACACACCTCCTCCCATAAAATCTAAAGATTAAAATTTGAGAGCAACAAAAGTGAAAATACTCATTTTTATTGCTTGTTTAAATGACCCAACTCCAACGCAATTAAGTGTTGTTGAATTCATTGATGCTTATTTGAGATCTGGAAATCGTTTCATGCTTAATCCACTCTTCCCTATCTTTCCTACATGGATTACTTGCTGTATTGTGAGGTCCAAAGGGCCTTCAGTGACATGTCCCTCTTGAGATTTCAACATAGGCTGCACTCTACACTGAACTTTGAATTGCTTTAAAAGGATTGTTTTTTCTCCAAACTGAGTTAATCATTGAGAGTAGGTATTTGTAAACCATAAACCATCTTCTGGTTTTGGAATTTGTCGTAAGCTAGGAGAAACATGAAGCATTCCTCCCTAAGGTCTGCCCTAACATCCCGTAGCAAAATCACAATTGTGAATTGCCAGCCACTGCGACCTTGAAGTTTGCCCTATTAGGGAGTCGGAGACCCATTCTGTAAGGAAAGATTTCCGTTTGTGTAATTTTCCCTCCAGTTGTGTACCCCCCAAACTTGTTGCTGCTGTTTAAACACCATAGTCTGACTTTACCAGTGAAGCACAGCCTTCAGATGCACTCCGCTGGGTTTTCGCTCACTTTGTTATGGGGAAAATGTCATGCCCTTAAAGACAATCAGTACTGGGAGACTGCTCCCCTTCGTCCTTTCCAATGTTGCAACTTTTCTGCAACATGTTACCAGTGCACAATGAGTACAGTGCGCTGGGGTCTTCCTTTTTTTTTCCGAAGGCCTAGATTCCCTCAACTGATTTTTTTAGATGTACAGATGTGCCTTGGACAGGGCTGGTCGCAGCTTATCTTTTTGCATAGTTTTTATTCAACACTTTTTATTGTTTTATGATAAAGAATAACACAAAATAAGGAAAAATATGGCAGGAAACTGACAAAACGTCAGGTATAAGGTGACATTGAAGCTTAGTTTCAACAAAACTGGCAAAACATTAGAACTGAAGTCGGAAAAGGAACCAGTGGGAGGACTGGAAAGGGGAGACAGGGAACATCATTTTTCACAATAAGCTGTATCGGGAGTCTTTTTGCTGCCTGAGTTCATCTTGCGGCTAGGGAGGCGGGAGGGTTGTCAGTGTTGGGGTCCGAATTGGCCTCGGGAGTGTGTCTTCGTCTCACCTCTGCCGGTTGTCCCTAGTCGAGTTTCTCAATCCATCGCAGGGTAGAGGGCTGCCTTGCAATTTCCGGGAATTGCTGTGTGTAGTCCAGGAATGGGGCCCAGATTTGATGGAATTTGCTTCTGTTGTTGAAGCACACTGCCGTGATTTTTTTCTGCTGCGACGATCTCCCAGCATTTGGCCCACCACATTGGGACTGATGGGCCCTCGAGATGTTTCCATAGCCTGGCGATGGATATTTTTGCTGCCGTTAGGAGGTGCGAACAGAGATCTGCTAGGCGGCCGGTTAGCAGGAATTGTCCTTCGCCTGTAGCCCCTAGCAGGATTACCTTTTCGCATAGTTTTAACCCTTTCTTGCCGTTCAAACCACAATTACCGTGGTTGGCACAGGAAGGTACCTGGCTCCAAAATGGCCATGCCACAAGGTTTTGTCCTGTCCTTTAGCCATCTTGTCTTTTTGTCTGCCCCAATTCGAGCAGACCGGTCAGTCCTTATTTGGTCATGCATTCTCCAGCGAAACACCAAGCTTTTGCGGGTTTCTACATGCTTTGTTGTTCCAGGATGTGGGTGGACTGTCTAGTTCCAATACACATCCTGGGTGCCAGTCTGGTGTGCTGGGAATGACTGGGACCACCGTGGTTCGTGATTAGTCCATGCTTGATGTGCCTGTATGTGAGCAGATCTCCCATTGGGTCGTATTCCTTTTGGCGCAGGAGATTCTGGATAAGAGAAGGCTCCAAACACCCATTCCAGGTCGATCTCTTGATTTCTCAACCTAGGATAGGATCCAAGCATCCTGAAACAAAGAAGTGGAGTCAAGAAACCGCTGGTGACCTGCTAGATTTGGCACCCTAAACCCGCTGTTCCGCAGCACCCCTCCTCATCTGATCGAACTTGAAGGTCTGCAAAGACGCTTCGTCCCATTTGAATAGTGGGAACAACTATTCACAGCACCTTCATCTTAACCTGCAAGCGAGCCTCTTCGGAAGTGTTTCTGGGCCAATCAGCGAACTGACCAGCTTGCACAGGACCTTTGCTCTAAATCTGTTGGCGTTTCGAGTTGACACTTGAAACTTGGTAGATCGTAAGCTCCCTGTTCATGGCACTCACCCCGAATTCCATACACTTGGCGTTCCCAGGTCTGGAATAAAGAGCGGGCGCCTGAACCAGTGCCTGTTGTCACTTTGTCGCCAAGCCGTGGTGACAAACTTCGCAGGTGCCTTGCTGCTGTGCCCTAAATCCTTCTGCCGTGAAACTGGCCTGATCCCTTCACCAGGAGGGGAGAAATCGCCACTGTCCGGACACAGAATCATTGCTGTATGAGAGCTGCTGAGAGACGCCCAATTGCTGCATTTGAACCTGCAACTGAAGTGGACTCAACTACCAAAGTTTGGTCCCGAGTGCGCCTGTGGTCAGTGAGTACTTGCAACCCTTTCCGGTGGCCCCTAGCGCATCCATCCATTTTTACGCACAAGTGTCCTGAGGGCCACTCACCTTTCCACGGGTTGCATGTGCTACCGTCCTATTTCCAACTTCAGGAACTTTTTTTGCCCTTTGGGGAGACTCTCCTTGAATAGTGGGATCCTATTCTTCATCGCTTCATCCACCTTACCGAGTTTCTACAGCCCCTGCAAGACGCCCAGTTTTCGTTCAATGCACTATCGTGTGAACCTGCTCCCGAAAGTACTTTTGAGTGATAGGCTCAACTCTTCGTAGGTAGTGGACTGCCTCTTAGGGATTGGTTGATGAACTGCCTGAAGTGTATTTGAACTGCTTGATCCCTTTCTTCTTAGGTTGTGGACCCGTTCTGTGCACTATTCCTTTAGGCCACTTGGTAACTGTATATATGTTTAATAGTACTGTTGTGGTGTTTTGAAGTGTTACTGTTGATAGTTACTTTGTTTGATTTCAAAGGCCTTGAATAAATGTATGCATTCTTGATATACACCTGACTGGGAGTGATTTGTAGTGTTTACTCTGTGCTCATTGTGGGCTTTCAGTCACCCTCACCCCTCCTGAGACCTAGTCTTGACCGCAGCCAATGTTATCTTGATTGGTCTGGCATGTCCAGAAGGTTACCCTGTTTCAAGAAACTAAGCTGGCCTTCTGAACCGCTGCCCACCAGGTCAGAGTCATAAGTCCATGTTAACACTGTCTTTTAAAGGTAAAAGTCCACGGGTGAGTGGACTAATGTAAGCCTGCTTTAGGGATCCTATCCCTGATCGTGGACTAAGTGGACTTGGCCTTCTGACATCGCACCCAATGTGCCTTGTGCTAAAGGAAGTGGAGGAGACCGAAGAAACAAAATGGTGGTACCTGTCTTGCGCTGTAAAGAGCTCCCACTGACTACAGTAACCCCACCCCTTTCCCACTCTGATGAATGGCCCTTTTGGAATGCAGCACCCTAGTGTGAGGCTACTCCTGTTTGTGAATGCCTTTTGTTTCCTGTTCCAAGGGCAGCTTCCGTGTAGAGTGGCCGTGGTTCTGTGGAGGGTGTTACCTGCCCTCACAAAGGAACAAAGAGGCAATTCCCAAGGCTACACTCCTGCTAGTGGTAGCAAGACCAGCCTGTTTGGGGAGAAAGCACATCCTTTCACAGTTGTACTGGGCTCATAGGTCTGCCACGTGTGATATCAACTGGCTGTGGCTGTAATTGTGAAAATACCATCCACCATATCATAACTCGGGTAAGGCTTATATTTAAAGATTTAGCTGCCACCAAGACAGTAAACTCCTAATTATTGGTATTTGGTACCGGGGTGCATGTCTTCATTGTAGCCCAGACATGCAGAGCCTTGGCTGTCACTGCAGCTGCTAAATGGGCACATCTGTCCTCTGAACCTTCTCTGTGCCACTGGTAGAGCATGCGCTGCAGATCATGATACTGATACAGCAGTGCTCTGGTACAAACTATGCTTTTGACATGTAATCTAGAAAGAGGAATTTGATCAGCAGATTTCCCTTTCAAAGAGAATTACCTGCATCATTTTATTAATAAAAATATTAATAAAAATAAAAAAAGCCATGGCTTCTACATCCTTGCCAGAGAGCAATTCCTCACAACCACACTCCCATCCTTCACTTAATGGATATTGTGACGAATTAAGGGATTTCATCCATTCTGCCTTAGGAGGAGCCCCCCCCCCCCACACTGTGAGGATTGGGGGGTGAGCACCCCCTCTATGTGGCAAAGATTTGCGTTTCTGTGGGGGAACTCCTTAAAACATTTCATATAATGGCATACATGGGACACTATAAAATACCAAGGACTATAAAATACCACGGAACACTGGGATGCCGCAGAAGCGAGAGAATCCCAGGAAGAGGACAATGGTGAAAGCGAGCCAACGGGAGTGAGAGAAACTACCAGACACTGATCCCAGAGATGTTCCTCCTACGTTGGTGAAGGTAACTGGGAGAATGGGAAGACCGGAAGGCCAAAAGCCAATTGTTCAAGGAACTTGTACAAGTAAAAAGTTGAATACAAAACTGAACATAAATTGCTTTGATGCAAGAGAAAATTAGTCCCTGAGATGTTGAAAGCGCAACTTTGGATATTACTACCCTGGAAAAATGGATGTACCCAAGTGTTCAACGCAGACGGAAGGGAACATGTGAGAATGTTATGAACGGAAGTGCAGAGAAATGTTTATGAATTATATTAATGTGAGAGAAGCTCAGTCATCCCTAAGAGGGAGAACAAGATAATTTGTATACCCATACCCTATGAAGAGGAAAAACACACTAGCTATTCGGGCTAGGAAGAGAGGAACATAAGAGTCTCTTATACATTGGATCCCAGGGGAACCACCAAAGTAAACCATATAAAAGACTGAGAATGTCGGCCTAAGGTGAACTACAATTGGCCAGAACTACAGAAGAAATTGTACATTTCCTGGTTGTTCAGAGTCCATTAAAGGATCAAAGAGTATATAAAAGGTCACGGAAAGATATATTCTTGAGGAGAGAAAAGCTACCAATCCGATGAAAGAGCTGCAGGAACTGATAACAGCAAATAACTAGGGATTATATAAGATTACCTATTAACAAGAGATACACAGACTGGTACAAATATCCTCTGGAGAAGGGAGCCATTCTCTTGGCCTTCATTTATTTAAAAAAAGTGGTAGGGCCAGTTTAGTTTTGGACAGCAGACATATTCTTGTGGGCATTCAAGGAGGAATGACAAGCACCCTAGTTAAACATATTGGTAGGGAATATCCTATATAGCGATAGGGAAAATTGGGCCTTCTTTAATAAAAATATTTAGTACATATCCTCAGTGTCCGCATCCTCCTTCTGACCCTCCAGTGTTTGTAGATGACTGTGGAGAGGTATGACAAAACACTGATATGGCTACTAGGGCCAATAAATAGCCTTCATTTGACATAGTTAAGAGTTGTGTTTCCCATTAGTCTGATGGAAGGAGCCCTAGAAGTACTAATTAATTTCTCAAAACACAGCAAACTATATTTCGAATGGATTGTGTCCTCCAACGTATTCCAGATCTTTGACATTAGATGTCAAAGATGTGGAATACGTTGGAGGAACATCCAGTCGAAAGAACGTTACCAGTTGGTAAGTAACTTGTTCTTTATCTTGGAACACGTCACCATGGTCCAATACCATTTGAGAACACGAAGTACAGTAACTAAATATAGTGACTGCTCTCTCGAAGCTCAACCCATTGGGCAGGAGACAGACACCTGTCTAAACACTGGGGGCCTTCGCAAAATACCTTGCACATACTAATATGTACTGTTACACGTAGAGACTGCTTCGACAGATGGTCCAGTCCACTGCCCCAACACTCCTCGTTCCCTCTTTTCTATATTCTGGCAAGACCGAAGGGGACAACCCCTGCTGGGAAAAGGATTGTATTTGCTTTTGTCTTCGCATAACAGAAAATTCCAGGAGTCCATAGGAAGGGAGACTATTGACTATCTCAATTACAAGAGCTCTTATGGTTATGATGGTTGGATAGCCAATAGCATCAGATGGTGGGGTCAGCATTGCTATAGTGCTTACATACCCGTTTATCTTCTGTGCAATGCACTGTTGCAAAACAAATTTGGCTAGCATTGTAAAGTATGTCTAAAAGAAGCTGGTTAATTAGTCCCTTGGACTAATAAGAAATATTGCAATCCTATTTAAGTAAATTGGCGAAACATGGTTAGGATCCAAGGGGGTATCCCAAATGGGATAATTTAAAGAAATATCTAGTTAAATAATTTCATCTGGCGAGAACTACTAAGGAAATTCTGGATGGAAATAAACTGAAAACATACTGATTAGTATGTATTTAAAACTTCTAAGTTGTTACACACCATTGTAAAAATGCTGTTTGTATTTTTTCACAAATGCTAAAATACATGTATGATCTGATATTTGCAAAATATTTGTTTTCATGAGTGATCTTCGAAAGGAAGCATGAGGAAACTGTTTTACTTGTTCCATTAAGTCAGCAAAATGTATTGCTGATTGAATGTTCACCTGGCTGACTGTTTCTGTCTTTCATATACTCACAAAAAAAACCTTATAGGACAACTATGAAAGCGATTTGATTTAACTGTGCCTGTGTCTTCATGGGCATTTGGTGTCTGTATTGTAGCAACAATTTATTGATATTCCACCAACAAAATGGCTATCAACGTACAAGGCAATTCAGTGGGGGAATAACCAAGTGCAATGCTATGGTATAACCTGGCATTGTAATGCAGAAAACTTGCATTCTCCAGCATGGGGTCTGGCATGGATTCACATGCTCATGAATATTCCCCGTCAGGCCGGGAATCCTTGGTAAAAAAAAAATCAGTATCAGTTTTGTTTCTGATCGGTCTTTCTCAGTAGTAACCAATCACTGGTCTCTTGGTCATACTGCCCCCAGCCAATGACTGCCCTCTCCCTAAGCCCCGCCTCTGGCAGCCTTCTTCAGATTTTTACCACACGCTCAAGTGTTGGGAGTCCTCGTGTTTAGCTCTCGAGCTTTTGCTGTGTTTTCGTGCTTTTTTCAAAGAATTTCTAATTTTTCGGTCAAATAGAGCCTCAAACTCCGTCTCTACATCCGATTAACGGGTATCCGTGTCAGATTTTTTTTCTACGCCCCTCAAGGGTGAAGATTTTGTCGAGTTGCGCTTCTTGGGGGTTCCAGAAGTTTCTGCGGCTTACCCGAACATGACCCAGAAGAAAGGAAGCTCGACGCCCGGAAAGCTGTTCAGGGTTTGCTCTGGATGCCCGCTACAGAATGTGTTCAAGGAGGACGAGCATTTGAAATGTGTCTACTGCCTTCATGAGGACAAAACGCACGTGGAGAAGGACTACGTTTTGCAGGAACATGTCGGAACGGACCATCAGGGACTGACACCTTCGTCTCTCCAACTGGCTGGAAGGGAGGAGTCTGTCAGCTGAGAAGAAGTCTGAGCGCTCTTCTAAGTCCTGTGAGGGCACCCTGGCGACAGGGGCCCAACAGAAGGCAAAGCATCGCAAGTCTGCGGGCAGCGGGAGCGCCGTAACGGTCGGGCTCTTCGGCTGCCAGGCAGGGCACGCCTTCCCCGGTTAAGCTTCTGGAGAGGCCCCGGTCGATCTCAAAGGATTCGGCCGAGGGGGAGCGAGGCGGTGACCCTTCCAAGGTGAAGGCCTCCAGCACGCGTAAGGCGGTGAAGGCCTTGATTTACCCAGCCAAGGGTATTGAGGGAGTCGTGGCGGCCCTGGCGCAGCCTGTGGAGGCTACACCAGTGGAGGCGACCTCGGGGCCCAGCGTCTCCCTGCCTCTGCTGAGGGAAGCCTCTTTCAGACCCATCGAAAAGACCCCTGTGAAGACCCCAGCGGAAAAAGAGGGGGGGCGGTGGCCATGTGGACAGGGACACAGCATCCGTGGAGGAGCTGGTAGAAGTCTTAGAGGGCCTCAACGAGGGCGTCGAAGAGGGCCGTCCCCACAGGAGGGATCCCGACGAGGGTGACGACGAGAGTGACGGCGGCACCAGCGAGGGTCCTAGTCACCCGTCGCTTCCGGAGACGCAGGATAACTCGGCGGCCATTTTGTTGGCAATACAATCCTTATGTTCGGAGATAAGGACGAGACCACCGACGGATGATCCGGAACCAGGCTCGATGGAGGAACCAGAGCCGGGCCCGGCGGGAAGCCCCCCGAACAAGAGAAGACTGATCCATCCAGCCCCGCCTTCTCCGCCCTCGCAGCCTGCTCTGGAACAGACACGGCCACGACGGGAACCGACGACGGGACGGAGCTCCCATCACCATCCCGGGCCTCCCCGTCCGACGAGATCGGATCTTTCCATGCAGTGATCACCAGGGCATCCAAGCTTTTTCAGCTCCTCCCCGAAGAGGAGGAGGAAGGTTTCCTTCACCAACGGCGCGAGGCCAAGAAGAAGGCGGTCCTCGCCGTGCCTCTGCTGGATGACATCTGGGACGAGGGTCTCACCCTTCTCAAGAACCCGTCTACGACGCCTGCCAAGAGGGATCGGTACGAGAAGTAGTACCGGGTCCCCGACGAGGCCCCTTTGTGCTTTAGGGCACAACCGACCCCTGACTCGGTCATCTCAGCGGCAGCCAAGAAGAAAGCTGGGGGGGCATCAGCCTCAATGTCAACTTCCCCGCCTGACGGCGAAGGGAAGAAGCTGGACGCAATGGGACGACGGGTTATCTCGTTGGCGGCAACAACGATTAAGGCAGCCAACGCCCTTGGGACCGTGGCCCGCTATGACAGGGAGTTATGGTACAAGATCGCCCCCCTGTTGGACTTCCTACCGGATGACAAGAGGGCCAAGGCCCTTGTGATCTTGCAAGAAGGCGAAGTGGCGTCGGACCACGCCATTACCGTGGCAACGGACATTGCCGACACTGGTTTCCTCCAGCTAGGCAACAGCGTTTGCCTTAGACGACGAGGTTGGCTCAAGGCGACGGATTTTCGCCAAGGTGTTGGACATGCCGTTCGATGGGAACAACCTGTTTGGGAAAACAGTGGATGAGTCCCTCCAAGCCATCAAGGCGGACACGGAGACAGCTAGGGCCCTAGGCGTTCTCTGGCAACGAAGGCCGTCCTTTCAGAGCACCAGAGGCAAGCCGGGTGCCTCCAAGGGATTCGGCAGAGGCTCCTCTACGTACCGCCAAGCGGTCCGCTCCTCGTCACAGGAAGCCTATAGAGGACGAGGCAAGTCGGGTGGGCCTCGCCGTCGTCGCCAGGGAGGCCAAGGCGACAAGGCGTCCTCCAAGCAAGATTGAACCGGCAGCGGTGTCAGGCCCCCACCGAACCTCCCCTGTGGGAGGCCGGCTGGCGACGTTCGTCAGCGTATGGGAGTCCATCTCCACCGACCGTTGGGTGCTGGATGCCCTGGCCCAGGGGCACGCCCTTAAATTTCTAAAAAAGTGCCCCTGCATTCCACCCATGGTCAGGAAGGAAAATCGCGTCCCTCAACTGCTATTGGAGGTAAGGGCATTGCTGGTGCCATCGAGCTCGTCCCGAAGAGGCTCCGGGGCTCTGGAGTATACTCAAGGTACTTCCTAGTAAAAAAGAAGACAGGAGGATGGTGCCCCATCCTGGACCTGCGACGACTGAACAAGTACATCAAGGCACAGAAGTTCCGGATGGTCCCCCTCGAGCACGTGCTGGGACAGCTGGAGGAGGGCGATTTCCTGTGGTCGTTGGATTTGGAGGATGCGTATTTCCACATCCCCATTCTGAAAGGCACCGAAAGTTCCTCAGATTCGTGGTCCAAGGACGGCGCTACCAGTTCAAGGACCTCCCGTTCGGATTGAAGTCGACACCCAGGGTGTTCACCAAGTGCCTCGCACCGGTGGTGGCGCGGCTGTGCCTGCAGGGGATCCACGTCTACCCCTACCTGGACAACTGGCTCATCGGAGCAAGGACAAGGGAGCTTGTCCTGGATCACACAGCAAAGACCGCCCAGGTGCTCACGGACCTGGGATTCTCCAACTTTCCCAAATCCCACCTGGTCCCGTCGCAAGTCGCACTGTTTCTGGGAGCCAAGCACGACACAGTGGCGAGTCTGGCCTCACCGTCGGAGGAAAGGACGAAGGCCATCCTGGGCAAGGTGCAGCTTCTGCTGGCCACGGATGTGGGCAGGGTGAGGTCCATCAAGTTCCTCCTCGGAATGATGTCCTCTTGCATATATCTTGTGCGCCTGTGCAGGCTTTGCATGCGCCCTCTGCAAGAGTTCCTTGACTCCCACTGGATCCAAGCGACGGGCAGCTTCGAGGACGGGATCCTGCTCGACGAGACCTTCTGACGAGCGATCCGGTGGTGGGGCACCCGCGCTCATTTGACGGCAGGCAGACTTTCAGACCCCATCCCACCAGATAACGGTGACAACGAATGCCTCCCTGGAAGGGTGGGGAAGCACACACCGGACAACTTCACGCGAGAGGCCTTTGGCTCCCGGAGGAGAAGATGCTCCACATAAACATCCTGGAGCTCCGTGCAGTGTTCTGGGCCCTCGGGTCCTTTCTCCCATCCCTCAAGGGCAAGGTGGTGAGAATCTTCACCGACAACACCACCACGATGTTCTACATCCGGAAGCAGGGAGGAACCAGATCCCCAGCCCTCTCAAAGAAATCCCAGGATCTGTGGCATTGGGCCGTCATCCAAGGGATGTTTCTGGTGTCCTTTCATCTGGCAGGGATAAAGAACACCATTGCCAACTCACTCAGCAGGGTGCTGCGCTCGTGCCACGAGTGGGAACTGCGTCAGGATCAAGTGGATCGACTCTTCCGGCGATGGAGAAAACCGCAGATCGACCAGTTCGCGACGGCGACGAACTCCAAGTGCCAGAGGTTCGCCAGCAGGTTTCCCCAGCCGAGGAGCATGGGCAATGCTTTCTCGTTCCCCTGGGACGGCCTGTTCCTATATGCGTTCCCTCCGTTGGTGTTGCTGCTCCGACTCGTCAACCATCAAGAGGTCCCGGTGCAGGATGATCCTGGTCACACCGACGTGGCCGAGGCAGATCTGGATCCTGGACCTTCTGGACTTGTCAGCGTCCACACCAGTCAAACTGCCGATGGACGCGGATCTTCTCTCCAGAGAAGGAGCCACCATACTTCATCACAACCCGGAGTTGCTGAACTTGCAGGCCTGGCTCCTGCAGCACTAGAGTTTGGAGGGTACGATATCCCGGCTGACCGCAGAGAGGTCCCTGCAAAAGCCAGGGCGTCCTCAACTCTCAAGTGCTACGGACATAAGTGGAAGAGATTCTCTGTCTGGTGCCGTGCACAGAAGATTAACCCTCTACGGATTACGGCCCCTCAAGTGCTGCTGTACCTTCTGTCGCTGGCCAAGGCTGGACTGGCTCACGCCTCCAGCATACATCTGGCTGCGATCTCCCGATACAAGGACGGGCGTCCTTGTGGTCCCATCGCCTGGTGAAGGAATTTATGAAGGGACTGTTCCGATCGTTCCCGCAGGTGAAGGCCCCTGCCCTGGCGTGGGAACTCAACGTGGTGCTGACCAGGCTCATGGGGGCGCCATTCGAGCCCCTGCATTCAGCACCGTTGAAATTCCTGTCGTGGAAGACTGCGTTTCTTGTGGCCATCACCTCCGCACGGCGCGTGGGAGAGATCCAGGCCCTATCCTGCAAGCCTCCATACTCGACTTTTCACGACACAAGGGTGGTGCTGAGGACGCACCCCTCTTTTATGCCCAAGGTGCCGTCGGACTTCCACCTCAACGAGCCCTTGGTGTTTCCTTTTTTCTTCCCGTCGCCTTCGTCACCGGCCGAGAGGACTTTGCACTCGCTGGATGTGGCTAGAGCGCTGAAGTTCTACGTGGACCGCGTAGAGTTTTCGGAAGACATCACAGCTTTTTGTGAACTTTGGACCTGTGAACCAAGGGAAGGCTCTCTCGAAGGCTTCCATTTCCAGATCACTCTCCGGCTGCATCACGCACTGTCATCGGTTGGCAAACCGACCGTTGCCTGGCCGTCCGAGAGCCCATTCGACCAGAGCTATTGCTGCTACCACGGCGTTCTTGTCTGCTGTGCCCCTGCTGGACATCTGCAGGGCTGCTACGTGGAGGTCGACGCACACCTTCACGAGATTCTACTGCGTCGGCCGGGATTCCAGGGAGGAGTCCAGGGTCCGCCAAGCGGTGCTGCGCAACCTGTTCGCCTAAGGTGAGCTTGGTGAGGAGGTAAGAAATGCTTAATGTTTAGTTTTGATGTAATGTTTAATGTTGAGCCTTTTTTCCACCTCCCGTTGGTTGTGCATGTGTACTGCTATGTATTCTTATTTCTGATGTTTGTTAATCTGCTTAGAATCACATGCTGTGCATAGGTCCGACATCCAGTGGTCACTGCGGAGTATTGCATTTTGTTTTTCGTAGTCGAAAAAGGGGACGTCGACAAGGCGTGTCTGTAACACTATCCCTATAGTGACGTGCGTTGTACCCACAATCCCTCACGCGTCGAGGTCCCTCAGATTGTTTTTTTCCGCCCAGCTTATGGTCGCCTTACGCGGAGCTCCTAGAGAGACATTGCAAAACAATTACTACGGACCTCGGTCCTTAATATATACTTATTGTAAAGATCCCTCCCCTCGACGTTAGCTGTGAAGCTGTTTCTCCGCCGTGCAAGTTTTCGACGGAGGGGAAGAGATGGAGGAGATCCCTCGGCGCTGCCGAACACGTGGCCAGGCCTCGCCGGCCAACATACAGTAGGGAGAGTGGGGGTTTGAACTTTTTTCTTCTCGTCGAGAATGTCTTTCTTTCTCCCCTATCTTTCCCTTGGGGTTGTTATCACCAGTTTTTATTGCCTCAGCTATGGAGAGGACACCTTTTAAGTTTTGCCCACGCTGTAGGGGCAAATACACTTGGAAGGACAAACACAAGCTCTGTAATTGTTGCTTGCCCCTCGATCATAAAGAGGACAGCTGTGCGGCCTGTAAGCTCTTGAAACCAAGAACACTTAAAGAACGGAAAGTTAAAAGGTGGGCGGACTACGCTATGTCGAAGTCAGTTTCCTCACCCGCTGCCGCTGTTACAGAAAGTGACGAGGAGGGTGATAACTCGACGTCCGTTACGGAAGTCATTAACCCCCAGAAGGAGCGCTCGCGCTCCTCGACGTCCGTCCCCGGCCCCGACGGGCTCGGCTCACGCCCTGCTTATGGGGATGAACACCCAGGCGACAAGGACGCACACAACCCACGGCTCTTCTTCGTCGAGGACGAAGGATCCACCAGCGCCGAAGGGGACGCAGGGAACTCCGGCGTCGACCTCAGACCGCAAGGGTCTCAAGCACCACCCGCAAACGCAGCCGCGACCAGCGATTGGGCTTTCATCTAACACGGGCACTACCTCAAAAACATCCGACGTAACGCTCCATAGAGCGGCCGTCGAAAAACAACGCGCAGCGCAGGCAACGCCGACTCCAGAACCCTCGACTGACGAACTCGTCGTCGAGAGTCTGGCGAGAATTGTTTCTGAGGATAAACGTAAGCGGACGACGAAACAGACGTCGAATACCGCACCCAAGGAAATAGAAACGCCGAAAAAGCACAAAAGTAGCCAGGAACTGCCCCATTCATCTAAAGGCACTTCTGAACTACCGGAGTGCTTTTCTGAGGGCGACGGAAACCTTTCGCCGACATTGTGGGAGCGTTCGAAGCGTTTTGAAGGTGATAACACTGATTTCCCCCCTCTAGACTATTCAGGGGTTCCCCATGAGACCATGGAAAGACTCCATTCTTGTATGGAAAAGATGGAGAGGTTTTTGGGTAGCCAAAACCCACCCACACCCAAAAGACCAAGGGAATGGACCCAGGATGACCCTAGGGTCAAGATTCCTAGGCGGTTTCCCCCTTCTACAGATGCATATGACCTCACTGAAGAGGAGCAATACCTCCAGGAAGATGAGGAGTGTTTAGGTGGAGAGGAAGAACATGAGGAGGAGAGGTTTGAGGAAGACCCTTACACTAGCGCAGGAGATTTTGAGGAAGATACAGCTACCTCACAGCCCTGGCACTCCCCATCAGTGCAGCCTTGGCAGTCCCCATCAGTGCACTCAGACCCTGATGTCTTTCACCCTTCTCCTCCCAAGGACTCACCTATTGGGAACACCTCCCCCATAGATGACCAGCCTTCACTTAATGCACTATTGCGCAAGGCAGCAGCGCATTTTGAGATAGACACAGGGGAGACTCTTCCGGACATAGACTTTGTAGAAAAAGTTATCAAAGAAAAAGCCCCGGTCAGTCAGTCCATTCCACTCCTGGCTTCTATAAAGAGAAGAATAACTCCTTCCCTTTCCAATCCGGCCTTAGTCAGAGGGGTCAACCCTCGGATAGAAAAGCTCTTCAGCCCTTCGTCTTCGGACCCTCTGTACATCAGGGGACATTCTATTCCGGACTCTCTGGTAGTTACTAACGCAAGAAAGAGCGGGGGTACCACTATCTACTAGTGAGGCACCACCTGACAAAGAGGGCAAGAAGCTCTATGCACTTGGGAAGAGAATCACGACCTCCGCCGCCTTCTCAACTAGGATTGCGAATAACAATTCCCTATTAGCTAGCTACGCAGATGCACAGTGGAGCAAGCTGCGCAGCGAAGCAGAGGATGCACCTGAACCCCTGCATTCACGCCTGTTGGCTACTATATCCGAGGGAACTCTTGTAAACCAGGGCATCGTAAAGAACTCCCTGGATGCCGCAGAGACAGCTGGACGTTCCCTGGTTCAGGGAATACTTCTCAAACGCCATGTCTGGCTGCGCAATTTGGGATTTAAGCCAGAAACCCAGGCTTCCCTAATAAATAAGTCCATAGAGCAAACACATCTGTTTGGAAAAGCAGTTGATGAGGCCCTAGAACATGCGAAGAAGGAGTTTGATACCATCAAGACTCTTGACCAAATTTCTAGGCCACCTAACAGACGCAGCTATGGCAATAGACGCTCCTTTCGTGGCCAACGCCAGCAGCAAAGCCAACAACAATTTTACTCTGCTACCAACTGGCCCTCTAACCAAAGCACCCAGTTCAGTCAAAGAGGCCAACGTCGTGGCAAAGGAAGAGGGCGCGGCTCCAGTCCAAAAGGCCCCACGCCCAATACCAACAAATGACCCAAAGGTTCGTGTCCCCTCCCATGCATCGCCGGTCGGGGGCCGGCTAACATCGTTCCTTTCAGCATGGGAGGGAATAACGTCAGACCGCTGGGTATTATCCACCATAGCCCACGGATACTGCATCGAATTCAACGGTTCCCCAAAATACAGACCCCCACGGAACCGGCGCATGACACCGGAACACCTCACTATTCTTCTTCAAGAAGTAGAAGAGCTACTGAAAAAAGAAGCTATAGAGGCTGTCCCCCTATCGCAGGTAACAGAAGGTATTTATTCAGTGTACTTCCTTGTACCCAAAAAGGATTTAACCATGCGCCCTGTATTAGATCTGCGTCCAGCGAACAATTTTGTCAAACCCCAAAAGTTTCGTATGGTAACCTTGCAGGATGTAATCCCACTGTTATCACAGGGGGATTACATGACAACACTAGACATGAAAGATGCATACTTTCATATTTTAATGTTGCCAGCGCACAGAAAATACCTCAGGTTCAAGATAGAGAACAAACACTACCAGTTCAGAGTACTACCCTTCGGGATAGCATCTGCACCAAGGGTATTCACGAAAGTACTGGCAGTGGCAGCGGCCCACCTGCGCAGATTATCCATCCCGGTTTACCCGTACCTCGACGACTGGCTCATAACAGGGGATTCTTACGAAACATGCTTCTCCAATACCCAAAGGACCGTAGACCTTTTGTCCCAACTGGGCTTCTCCATCAACGAAAAGAAGTCCAGCTTAGACCCCAGCCAAATCAAACAATTCCTAGGGGCTCTAATTCGAACAAAGGACGGCCTCGTCTTCCCCTCCAACGAGAGGGTCCAAAACATGCTGTTTCAGATCCCCCATTATGTGGCAGGTCGAGAGGTTACGGTACGCAAAGCAATGCGTATGCTAGGGATGATGGCGTTATGTATTTATTTGGTACCTCACGCGCGCCTGCGCATGCGCCCAATGCAAGAGTGGCTCTACAGCCAGTGGTGTCAGGCCAGCGGACAATGGGACGATCTAGTGGTGGTCTCGCAGGCCTTGGTTCTCTCGCTACGGTGGTGGACAAAGGAAAACCTGTTATTAGGGAAAACTTTTGCCACACCCGCAGTGGAAGCCACTCTAACCACAGACGCATCCCTTACAGGATGGGGGGCTCACCTATCCCATCAGACTGCTCACGGAGTGTGGACTCCGAGCTTAGCATCCAAACATATAAACCTGCTGGAACTATTAGCAGTGTTCAAAGCACTGAAAGCCTTTCAGGAACACTTACAAGGAAAGACAGTGATGGTCCTCACAGACAGCACCACAGCCATGTACTATCTCAACAAGCAAGGGGGCACTCACTCTCCAGGACTGTCCAAGCTGTCCCAGAATATATGGAAGTGGGCTCTCAAACACAACATGTTCCTACTATCACAACATGTACCAGGGGAACTCAATCTGCTAGCAGACAAACTCAGCAGAGACTTCCCCCTACCCAAAGAGTACGAATGGCAATTGCAAGAAGACATCGTCTTAAACGTCTTCACGCAATGGGGTTTCCCGGAAATAGACCGGTTCGCAACCCTGGAGAACTCACAATGCCAAAGTTACGCCTCCAGGTACCCCCAGAACCAGTCCAAGGGGAACGTTCTGTTGATTCAATGGTCAGGGAGATTTGTTTACGCCTTTCCCCCGACTCCCCTCCTCAACAAGGTGGTGCACAAGATGCACCAAGAGCAGGTTACCATGATACTAGTGGCCCCAATGTGGGCCCGGCAGCCATGGTTCGCTCACTTGATGGAGATGTCCCTATCTCCCCCAATGAAACTTCCTTGCCCGTACAACATGCTGTCGCAAGACAAGGGCAGGACACTGCATCCATGCCCTCAGACCATGAACTTAGCAGCCTGGCTCCTGAGATCATAGAATTTAGACATTTACATCTCCCTCAGAGATGTATGGACATCCTCAGGGAAGCCAGAAAACCTAATACTCGCCACTGCTATTCAAGCAAGTGGAAAAGATTTGTCATCTGGTGTAGAAGTAAAAACATCAACCCGGTTGACTGCTCTGCCACTAACATTATTCTGTACTTGACCCATTTACTGGATTCAGGTCTAGTGTTTAATTCCATTAAAGTCCACCTAGCGGCACTTTCTGCATACACCACTTCCCAACTTAAAGTGTCGTGGTGGAAGATACCAGTTATAAAGGCCTTCATGGAAGGGGTAAAGAGAATACACCCCCCGATAGCTAGCCCAGCTCCCGGATGGGACTTAAACGTGGTACTTTCTAGACTCATGGGCACTCCTTTCGAACCCATGCACAAGGCAACTCTTAAATACCTCACTCTTAAGACTGCTTTCCTAATAGCCATCACCTCCATTAGGAGAGTAAGTGAACTACAGGCTCTTTCTGTATTAGACCCCTTCGTATCAGTTCACAAGGATAAGGTGGTTCTTCGCACACACCCAAGGTTTACACAAAAATTCATCTCTAAATTTCATGTAAACCAATCTATAGAACTACCAACGTTCTTTCAAAACCCTTCCAATTTGGGAGAAAAAAGTCTGCATACACTAGATGTACGCAGAGCTGTCATGTTCTACATGGAAAGAACCAGATCACTGAGAAAGACTAATCAGTTCTTTGTCTCGGTGGCAGCAGGAAGAGAAGGAGATGCAGTCTCTAAGTCCACTATATCTAGATGGATTGTACAATGCATCACTCTCTGTTACACTCTTGCTAAGAGAGAACTACCCTTCAAGCCAAGAGCACATTCCACTCGAGGCACTGGGGCATCCATAGCATTCATTGCAAATGTTCCCCTTGAGTCCATCTGCAAAGCGGCTACCTGGAGTTCTGTGCACACCTTTACAAAACACTACTGTCTAGATGCACACTCAAGATCTGACTCCCAGGCGGGACAGGCAGTATTAAGACATCTTTTCTCTACTGTTCCTTCTCATAACCCACCGCCAACTCTGGGTACTGCTCGCTAGTCTATGCACAGCATGTGATTCTAAGCAGATTAACAAACATCAGAAGACAATGCATTACTTACCGTAAAAGCATTTCTGATGGTTGTATCTGCTTAGATTCACATGCGCCCACCCTTCCTCGCCGCTCGGATGGAAGGAACATAGACTTCCTTTTATATCTCTCTCTTCTGTACTCACTCACGTCTAGAAGGCTCCCTCAGGGAAGAAAAATACAAACAGAGGGACCTCGACGCGTGAAGGATTGTGGGTACAACGCACGTCACTATAGGGATAGTGTTACAGACACGCCTTGTCGACGTCCCCTTTTTCGACTACGAAAAACAAAATGCAATACTCCGCAGTGACCACTGGATGTCGGACCTATGCACAGCATGTGAATCTAAGCAGATACAACCATCAGAAATGCTTTTACGGTAAGTAATGCATTGTCATTCATGAGCATGTGAATCCATGCCAGACCCCATGCTGGAATAGGAACAAGTTACTTACCTGTAACTGTTGTTCTCCAGCATGGGTCTGGCATGGATTCACATGCGAACCCTCCCTCCTATCCCTCTACGGCTCTTCACTTGGTCATACTGCCACTTTGCGTGCTACCAAATCTGAAGATGGCTGCCAGAGGCGGGGCTTAGGGTGAGGGCAGTCATTGGCTGGGGGCAGTATGACCCAGAGACCAGTGATTGGTTACTACTGAGAAAGACCGATCAGAAACGAAACTGATACTGATTTTTTCTTTACCGAGGATTCCCGGCCTGACGGGGAATATTCATGAGCATGTGAATCCATGCCAGACCCATGCTGGAGAACAGTTACAGGTAAGTAACTTGCTCCTTGTGATTTACAGTGTATTGGTAAAACATTTCGATTTCATAATAGATTTTTCTGACTCCAAAAGACATTCTGCATAAGGATGATGAATATGCAGCAACAAAACTAGTAAAGATGGGGGTAAACCTTAAGATGAAGTGCCTAACTTGGGTTCTTCAGAAAAGCAAGGTCAGAGGGGAGATATCCAATGTATTTTGATAAGTGAATCCTAAAAGCAGAATATAATTCACTTAGTGAGATTGCAATATTATTTTGTTATAAGGAGGAAGGACAGAAAACCCATAGACAAGATAGCTTTTTATTCTGAAGTAAACATCTGGTAAGGTAAGCAGTGGAAAGGGTTCATATCATATACGGGATGGGTCAACTTGGCAGAGTTGACTATCTTATACCGTGTACAACTTTGTCTAGCTTGTATCTGAGTCGCAATCAATTACTAGCAATTGTTCTCCTCTTGTCTCCTATTTGTTCAGAGTAGGTTACTTGTAGACATTTGCTCCAAAACCTAATTTCCCCATATAGCTTTTACGGTCAGGGCAGGTTGCGACAAACACCTTCAGGACCTATGGTAAGAGCTAAATAAAAAACTAGGGAGGAGTCTTTAAGAGGACCTGGAGTATCTTTAGTCCCTATTCTACTTCAGATAGGTTTCTGGGGTGCATGTCCCCAGAAAGTGTTCTGACTGTCTCAGGGAAGTTTTACTGTCAATGATCCGAAAATGGAGTGCCATTCTAAGAAGATGTAGCATTACCAGACAAGGACCTGTTGTCATGTCTGGCTCTTACTAGGGTGCAATGCCCTTAACAAGCTATCTAGGTTTCCTCTAATCCTTGCCAGATCTACAGTGTCACTTGTATTTCCCTCTTTCAAGATGTGGCCTTATTGGCTTGGCCACTTCAGCTTCTTACACCTTGACTGCTCTCCTACTCTCCAACACCACTGGCATCCTAATCTTGCCATAACACCTTCAAAGTCAGGAGGTGGCTTCTGTCTGTTTTTATACTTGGGCTTTGGTAGTAACTGGTTCAGTATGTGTCCATTTTGGTGGCTGTGTTTTCCCACCATTAAATGTGGTGTTTGAGATTGGTGACTTTCTTATGGGTCCTCTACCTCCCCAGGTGTCAGCCCTAGCACTGTGTTGTGCTTCAGTGAATGATTACATGTACCCCTTGCACTGACCCACAGTCTAAACTAGCCTGTCCACCATTTGGTATCGGGCACTGGTATCACGGCAACCAACCAATTCAGCCTTCCCCACTGCAAGTGGATTTTATTAAGGGGGCTTGATAAGGGCATAACTCCTTGTGATGAAAGGCCTTGAAACAGCCTCGGGCATTCCTGCAGAGTTCGAAGTGAAATGCAACCAGTGGTCTTGCAGTAACTGGCAAGTCACGATTTAAAAAAAAAAAAAACAGATCTCTGAAAAGGAATGTTTTTTTTAATGTGGGACGCTGCAGACTGCTACCACTTAACATTTGTATCTCCGCCCAATACCTCTTTTCACTAGATTATTTAATTACATCAAACAAAACTGCACGTTTCTGCTGATGAATATATGTACTCATCTCTTATTACGGTAAATACACTGGGCACAAAGGAAAGTGTGCATTCTACCCGTTTGTGTGGAAATCTTCAGCGAGAAGAAAATGTCCCATAATGCAGAGTTGATGCTTAATGAATGAAATGCATCTAATTCAGCATTCGGGAAAGTGCACAGTGTATCGGATTGCAGGTTTATGGGAGCTAATGCAATTCTTCATGCCTCATCTTGATAATGTAATGCATATGTTAGGAACATTATGTTGCTGCATCTTATTGGGGTGAGGGGGGGGATCAATATGGGAACCACAGAACCCGGTTAAAATCAGCAATTCTAAAGAGCCTATGACTATTGTTTGGTTTTCCTACTAAAGATTTGCTGGGGAAATTCATATATTAAAATGTACAATTACAACGGATGGCATACATTAGGACAGTATAGTTTACACAACAAAAAATGTCACCCGGATCTGCTGCTGTGCGATTTAATGCATTCTAGATTTTAGTTCTCCTGTTTTCATTCTTCCAAGTAAATTGCTGCCTGAACGAGAACACCCCTGTCCGACTTGTTTACTTTTGTGTTTTTCATTGTATAGCTGCTCCAAAGATCCCTCCAGACCTAAAGTCCCACAGCCCCAAATGCTCTTCTACTGTCATGGGCAATTATAGTAAGTTACATGCCCCTGTTGCCTACCCTTGTCCTGTGCCTGGCAGCAGCATCCTGATTGGCTGCATATTTTTCTTTCGCTTGATTGATAACCAGTTAGTTGTAGATGCACTTGGGGTTTTGTGGCTTTGGATACTGGTTGGTATAAAAAAAGTACCAACATTGTTTTTTTAATTCAAAAAGCAGGGTTCGAATTGTTTATTTTCCTTTAGTGGCCATTTTACTATTGGTTTAAACGAGGGTATACTGTAGAAGCTGATCTGCAGAGGTTTATCAACATAAAATGTCCATAAAAGGGCACAGACGTAACCTACATGTCCTTTAAACTACTGCTGCTGGAATTTGCCATGCAATTTGGTTTTCCTGCAGTTTTTTCATGGCATGATGCTACATAGGTGAATTGGAATCACTTTGCAAATGTACAATATTCCACAGTAATGTCTGCTGTGGAAGAGTTCTTGCTCGATACTTGTATACAAATGACCACCTAAAGGATCTGGTTTTGTGTTTGCGTTTTGAACCCTGCTTTTGGGTGTGTACTCCACTGTCCGTCAGCTCTTTAGCATCATGCGGTTGGGCTGGTCAGCACTACCGATCATGGCAGAGGGAGCCCAACCCAATCTGCCTGGTGCTAATGGGCGGACCCTAAAGGGCTGGTCTCGGAGCGATCACTGGAGTGTAGCAACACTTAAAATGGCATGTAAAACTGTGTGTTATGGGGGACACTGTGCTGCCTTTGGAATGAGTTTTATCTGTGAAAGGAACCCCATCCAACACATAGCTCTGATATTGACTCTAGTTCCCTTCTCGGTGCCCCCCTGCACCCGCCTGTTATTCTAGCGAGACAATCTCTTGAAATGGCCATGCCTCAGTCCCTGTGCATCGCATTTTATGTGATGTAATGTGTCATTTTAACTTGTCGTAAAGCCCAAACATTAGACTGATAACCTGTATGTTAACCAATCGCTCTTTAATTCTATGTTGATTCCCCTTTTGTGTGTGCGTGTGTGATCAGTCTTCTCTCTGCACAGCTTTGAGAACTAAGAATTTCTCTAGCCCCATGCATTAAAAATTGAAGTACACGTTTTGAATTTACTAATGTGCATGCTGATATGTAAAATGCATTAACTGTTGTGATTTCAATATAAACATTTCTTTTTGGGATGGGTCAAGAAAACGAATATGAATGAAGGCATTGTTTATGGTATGTGCGCCTGTTTTTTTTGTCCGTTCTGCCAATGCATTTACTTCCATTGGTTCCTGATGATATGAAGTACCAGGTATGCAAGTCAATTGTCAGCCGACTTACTTTTGTGTCCTGCTGTACTTCCTTATCAACTATTTGCAATGGCCTGCACTCCAGGGAGGCAATAAAAAGCATATATTTTTGCTAAACAGTAATGGAAATAACAAGTACATTTGTGTGAATCGGAACAGCCATAAAACATCTCAAAAAGCTTACATAAAAGTAAGGTACCCAGTTCTTCCTTCATAGCCATTTTTTAAAAACACACTTTGTCCTAGTAATTAAAAACCTTTGTCCCAATAACCAGCAAGTTCAGGGGGGGGGGGCGCAAATTGAATGGGGAAGGAAGGCAGAGGAGCAAGGTAAGGGAGGGCAAAACCAGCTCCAAAAACACACCTTTCTAAATAAAATGGGTCCTCCCTGTTGCTGTAATAATAATCGGGACATTACACTGTTAAATCACTAATGTACATGACCCAGGAGACAAGATATGTAGTGAGCCTCAGAATGGATAATTATAGGCCTTAAGTCATACTTCCCTTAGGCATATAAAACCATGAGCTATGATTGCAATCACAACCTTCCTACTGCTTGACCACTCAGGTCATCCCCATGGCATCTTCCATCAGCAAAACATCTTGCAGCTGCTATATGTGAGACCGCCAATGATTTTGATCTTGAATTGCCTATTCATTTAGCTAAGCTTAGAGGCTTCTCAAGCTGTAAAGTCTGTTCTTGGTGTTTAGCGTCTCTGGAATAAATCCAGAAACACAACAAAATCCTACTATCATGATTTTCCAAGCCGCAACAGCCAGTACATAACCCTACAGATCAGTGTTCTGTAGTATGGTAAGCACTCTACCACCTCCCAATCATTTCAGTGACAGTCTGTAAGCATTTGAGCCCTCCACCAACGTCTGAGACCTTTAACAATCTTGGACGAAATACAAAAAAGCTGTAGTTTTCCCTCTTTAGTTTGGTCTTCCTAAAATTCCACCTTGGGCTCCAAATGTTGAGCACAACACGTAGCACTGTTTCGAAACTCCCCAAATGCGCTGATGAACTACTTTCCATGGTTGACTTCAAAATTGCAATCTTTCATTCCACACCATATGTACCTTTCTCTGTAGCTTCCAGCCGGGAAGATGTTGCTCCATAGATACCAAATGCAAGGTTTGTGTGTAGTTTATTTTTGTTTTTCTATTCTAGCAAGTCAGTATATTATGATTCCCCCAGACTAGATCTATTACAGAATTGTTGATCATGCCACACACACTATGTGCCCCACTAAGGCTGAAAGCACATGGTCCCCCACTTCCCTTATACTTTTTCTTCAGCACGTTCCAATTGTCACTTACACACCAAATGTTCAGCTGTTTGGAAGAACATCACTAGAATAGCTGTGGTCATTTTTCAGAATGGAAAGGAAAGATGGCTGCTTTCATGAAAGGATAGAAATGGATAGGGCTTCTCTTAAAGGTGCCTGTACTGAACCTCTCCTCCAAAGTACCCTTGGGTTTCACAATATTTCGCTTGCCATTTCTGCATCCATGCAGTGACGCTAATCTGTGGGGCCCACTGAAAGGTACTGTAGATTGCTTCCTGTTGTCTAGGAGGTTGGTTACACGGTCACCAGTCCCCAGAAATCCTCCTCTTTGGGGCAAGACTGTTCTGTAAGAAGAAAATGTCCCCCTGTGTGGTTTTCACTTCAACATGCAAATGGTTATCTGCCTGGATTCTGCATCTCCCCATAACCCGTCACTGACACAGCTGATGTGTGTACACATCAGGATGCACCCTACTGCAGCCCCACAGTCCAAAGGGGGCAGTTACTGTGTGCTTTCATAACCCTGATTCTGCCTTTCCGGTGCGGCAGGAAACAACCAAAAACATCTGGATTCTCAGTTGCCATTGTAGCAAGTGTGGACAAAACCCAGCAGGATCACAGTATGGGAGCTCTGCGAGTGGAGCCTATTCAGGAGCCCCAATAAAACATGGTGATTTTGGGCCCGATTAGTTCTGCACCCTAAAAAAGCATACATAATTCTCCAGCATGGGGTCTGGCATGGATTCACATGCTCATGAATATTCCAGGTCAGGCTGGGCATCTTCGGTAAAAGAAATGTTTCACTTTCACAAACTATTTAGGATGGATTGTGTCCTCCCACGTATTCCTCATCTTTGATATTCATCTCGTCAGCTTTGCTGCTTCGGAAAATAAAATTTGCGGCAGAGGGTGCTGTGCACGATGTGGCGTCGATGTCAGTCGAAGATCGGTGTGGCGTGTCGACGTCACCAGTAGTATAAGTAGCTCATGCTGCACCCGTTGGCTTTAGTTCAGTTTTTCCGATAGCTTTGCATAGAGTTTGAGTGCGCACTTACTATTTTCCTCAGGAAAATGTCTTCTTCGACCCATTCTACCCCTAAGTCGGGCTTTAAAAAATGTTGCGACTGTGGGGCAAAAATGTTGATAACAGACCCTCACTGTGTCTGCCTTTGGTGTTTGGGTCCTGGCCATCGGACCGACGACAGTGGCTCCTGTCAGTCTATGACTGAAAAACCTCCTAGTGAACGCAAAGATAAATTGGCAGTGGGGCGGGAAGCTGGTGAGTCCAAGGAGTCTACTCTGCATAAGCACTCCAAGAGGTCTTGGTCGAGATGTAGGTCGAGACAATCTTCGTCTGCTAAGAAGGCGAAGAGGAGACGACATACATCTCCCTCTTCGTCATCGGACACCTCTGCTGTTATACGATGTCTGACTAGGTTGGATTCCCCCAGCAAGTGGAATGCTTTTAGGGTGGAAATGTTGCGAATCTTTGAGAATGCGCCCCAGATCCCCTCAAAAGAGCCCTGTCGCTCCTTTGGAAGATGCAGCAAGGTAAACTACTTTGGCTAAGTCAAGTAGTAGGTTGGAAACGTGACATTCTCGACCCAACACTAAAGTGTCAAAGGTTTTGACCCGAGAGTCGAGACCGTCTCCGATACCGGCAAAGAAGCATAAGACGTCAAAACATTTGACTATTTCATCGACGCCGATGGCTTCGACGCCGAAGTCAAAGGAGAAAGTTACTCCTTTATCGAAGACGTAATAATAACAAAACCTCGGCTGTGGCCAGGCACTGGCTACACAAGAAACATAACTTGGCACAAATACGTTTTGCTATCCTAGAGACAGTGGAAAAGAGAGATCCACATGAAAACTTCCAAAAAACAATGGATCAACGAGAAACCTTCTGGATTGACCGTTTGAGTTCTCTAATGCCTAAAGGAATGAATGAAGAGATTAACTATATGTGTTTTTTGTAATCTAGAATTTCCGATTTTGCATATATACTTACAGACGCAGGATAACCTCAGATGAACTTCAGGCATTGGTGCATGAGACCGATTTATCTAGACACTTGGATTAACATTTATACCCTTTTTGAATAAATCATTGCATGCTTTAATTGTTTAGAAATCACCCTGGGTGAAAGATTGCTGCTTGCACCTACAAATGAATAATAGTATAGCACATATTTTATGACATATACGTTATGCACCGTACAAATAGTATGTCTAGTTATCCGTAATGGAGTTAAACATAGGCATTGACAGCTTTGACCTATTGCATATAGTGGAACAGAGGTTTCCATGGAGACATCCCCGCCCCAGGGTAATTACCCGGGGGTGGGGCGCGAGGCGTACGTGCTCCGGCAACCCGGTTGGACCACGGCGCCTCGTACCGTCTCCATGACAACGTTTAAATGAAACACACAGGCGCCTGCGCGCACACGTCTCTCTACAGACCGCAGGACAACGCTGGAACTCCAGGTAAGCATCGGCGAACACTCGCCGCGCTCTACAGTAGACATAATAACATTAGAATGGCTGTCTAAACCGCCTATCTCTTTAACAGAGAGACGATGGACTTATGTGCCTTGAGACGCATTTAAACACACACAACTGTGAAACTAGAGAGAAAATGCCTTTAAAGCGATCAGGTAGGACTGATTTCCGTCCTAAAAATCAATGCATACAAAACCTATAATGCTGAAACTAAATGGCTTTTTGTTGGTTGTTTATTTTTCATTTGGCGGAACTATTGCATATACGTGGGACAATCCAAATGGTATGTGTGAATTTGTTAATATATTGTATTTAAACCGTAAAGTGTATTTAAATTCATGAATACATAATTATGACTAGCTTGATGACGTAATCAAGTGCCTTTATACAGCCCTGACGAAGGTTTAAACCGAAATGCATTGGCAGAATGTATATTGAAGGCAATATTTGATCGCCCAACACAGTGCAATGTGAATCAATACATGAGAATGTGAATAAACATTCCTGTCTAAAAGCACATAGATATATTTGACTGTTCATATTTTGATTGTAATAAGATATTGAAGAAGGAATCGAATCTTTCGAAAATTTGCAGCCCTATAGAAGGGCCAACTGAGATGCGCCAGTTTTAATAAGGCAGAGTTGCCTTGTTTCTTCATTTGCTGATAATGACGGATAACACAGTGGCTATGTACTTCCTAAACAAGAGAGGAGGCGTAGGGTCACTACCACTGTGCAGAGAGGCAATGCAGCTCTGGTTCTGGGCAATACAAGAAGGAATCTGTCGGCAGTTCAACAAGCCAGAGAGCAGAACACAGCAGCGGATGCTCTGAGCAGGCAGAGCACAGTCTCCCACGAGTGGGAACTAGCTCAGGAAGTCCTTTAAGAGATTTTCACCCTTTGGGGACCCCCTCAAGTGGATCTGTTTGCAACCAGTGTCACCCCGAAGTGCGAATGTACAACAGACGCGGTTCGGTTGCCCTGAGAGACAGGTAGCAGGATATGGCAGGTATGAGAATAATCGAAAGAAACACGCAGAGAACCAAACAGGTGTTGTAATTTGTTAGGCAGAATCCTGTGCAGTTCCCTTGGGGAACACTGCAAAAAGATTAAGACTACAGGAGTAAGCAGTAAACCCAATTGGTAGCAGTCTGTACCACCCAGATTTACCTGGTAGCTGTGGCTGAGCAGTCGGACTTCTCTCAAGAAGAGTTAGGCAGTATACAGAGGATACACAATAGGGCTAAAAACACAGTAGAGCAAGCAAACACTGACCAGAGCTTGGTATCAAAAGTATATATTTATTTAACACACACTTAGAAAATACACTAGCACTATTAATCAAAAGCAAGTTCAAACACAATCAAAGAAAAGTATACACACCTCCCTTAGCATTTATTAGACAAGTCTAAGTCAAAACACCACTTTTTGTCAAAACAGTTAACTTAGATGGCACTCCAATAATTAGGATAAAAGGGAGAGAAAAAGGCAGGTTATAAAAATAAAACAGTTCCCAACACTTTTCTAAAACCAAAACAAGTTAGTGAAAGCAGAGTATACTGTAGAGCCAAAGTTCATAGGCCAGAGCCACTTTAAATGGAGCAAGGCGAAATGTGCCAAAGATCACAGTTTAGAAATGCATTCAAGTCTTTGTAAAAATGTTCAAAAGAGGTTGGGTTGATTCAGAAGGTAAAGTTTAGAAGGTCTGGGGGCCAATCCAGTTGGAAAGCCAAGGATTTAATGGTCACCTTTAGCAATCCGTAGAAAGGGAGGCCAGGTGGAACACAGTACCTTTAAAGTTGAGGAAGCTCCAGCGGTGGCAGTTGGTTCTGGCAGCGGGTGCAGTTCGTGGTTTCGACCAGGGGAAGAGAAGATCTCGTCGAGGAGGAAACTTGGAGTCATTGCCCTGCCCAAGGAAGAGACCAGCTGTGGAGTTTGTTCGGTGAAAAGGTACGTTCCTTTTATTCGGTGCTTGGCACGGGCGATTCGACCAAGAGACGTCCTGGAAGGCGAAATGGCGAACTGGTTGATCCCACCAGCTCAGAGGAAGAAGACTCTTTCAGCAGAAGATCTGTTGTCGTCGGGAAAGTGGTGAGTTCGTTGCAGCAGGACTCCACCGGTGTCGTCGTTGCAGATGGCTCAGCTTCTCCCCTCTTCGGATTTCTTAGGTCCTGTGGCGACTTCTATAGTTCCAGTCCCAAAATCCCTGCTCTTATGCAGAAAAACCCCATTCCACAGCCTAGCTAGCTGTCACTCAAACATGCTAAGGCCAATCAGAACAGAGTGAGACTTGTGTTGCTAAGGCAACACAGTCCAGGGTGCCAATTCCCCCACCCACACATCCAGAGTGGCACCAGTTGGTGGGCTTCTGTGGAGAAGCCCGCCAAAAAGTGGAACAAAGGGCCCGACATTGGTTGGAGTTAGAGACGGACACAAACGTCATTTTAGAAAAGAGTTCTGGCGAAAAGACCCAACCAGTGATTTTATATTCGATAAACCAGTGGGAGAAAAAGAGTCGCACTCTTAGCAGGAGAAAAAAACAAACCCCAAACATCCAGCAAAGCTGTTGGGACTCGCTAGGTTTGGGTAATTAGCCTTATAAGAGAATTCTCCCTAACATAATTTAAGTAAAAGTTATCCATTTACTTTTTAGTAAGCACTTTGGGCACATGTTGAACAGACAAAACGAAGGAAATGGTGCTGAAGACCTAAAAACTGATAATAAAACAAGGCAATAAGACAATGAAGTTTGTAACAAAAAAAGGACATTTTTGGTAAAAATAGCCCCAACAACAGATCTGTCAAGGGAAATAACTCATAACGAACAAGAAATGCACATGTTCAATAGCGAGACATTTTTGTCATGTAAATACATAAATACAAACCTTCAAACGAGAGTCATTTATGCTGAAAGGTTTTGCCGTAACTAAATAAACTGATCCCGTAACGTTAATAAATGAGGGCATTCAAAAGAAAAAGGACATGCATCTCATGTAGTAATTTCAATAGAAACAAGACATTTTCATCATGTGGCAAATGATGCCATGGAGCAACAACCTATTTATGTTCCAAGTGCTGAGTTTTCAAAGTCTATTCTTTGGCGTTCGAGGGAGTCCTTGATCAGAAAATGATTATGCCTTGAAAGGTCCTTGATTGAAAACAATTTGTGCCTTAATCAGAGGCAGGTTGTGCCAACGCAACAGAGGACAGGTTGATATGGTGAAGTAAACTGGTAATTAAAAATGGGCCAATGAAAGGAATGTGTGCCCCCTTGTCAGGGTTGCGTTCCGGTGGCGCAATTGTAGACATTAAAGATGGTCGCCTTCATCAGGGCAAAGATTGCAGACCCTGTAAGGCAAAAGAAACTTTAGTTCTGCGTGTATCCTTACTGGCACTCAGAATAAACATTTAAATTGAAACCATCAATTTGGAAAATTATAAGGTGGCAAAAAGATTGCTTGCCGTGGAAGGAAGCAGCTTACCAAGGGAGCTCTGAAACCCCTTTCTCTCACCGGTGTATCCCAAAAACACTGTTGCCGTGGCTGTCCTCTAATATATGGACCGTACATCTGGTGTTGCGGTCAGCCCGACCAGTGGTGACGCAGGTAAATGGTTAAGGGCGCATGAGCTCAAGAGCAGATGGAAACTGGAATGATGCAGAGTCGTGTGGGTATGTGGCTCCGATGGTGGCTAAAATGTGCTGCTTTGCATTTGCGACACACGAGTGGACTCAGACCGTGCCGAGGTAAACCTAGTGAAAGGAAAGGAAACTAAGAAAGGGTTGTTGGTGAGCTGGGATTCTGTCAAGGTTGCCTGTAAAGCAAAAACCCCATGGAGGTTGTCGATTACCTTAATGTGCAGATTCTGAATGTGGACGCTGTCGTCCAGGTTATTTATTATATTGATTTCTAACGCGCCGTAGCCCACAGGCATCAGGGCGCACATGTACACACAGAATCACATTATACAAGCGAGTCATGGGACAACATGAATCTGCAGATTTTCAGTCAGGTTTTGGCCTAGATTAAGGGAGTTATCTAAACAAGTGGGCCTTGAGTTTCGTTCGGAAGGTAATGTATGAGAGCTTAAGTCTGATCTCTGGTGGGAGGTTATTCCATAAGGTCGCAGCTTTGGTGTGAAAGGCTTTGCCGAGTCTGTTGGTTTTCCCAAACTGGTGGTTACGAGGTTGCTCTGGGCTTCAGACCGGAGTCCCCATCTTGGTGCATATGTAACCAGTTTCTTCTTGAGGTATGTTGGGTCTTTCCCATGGATGCACCTGTGGGCTAGTGTCAGGGTTTTGAACTGTATTCTATCTTCGATAGTAAGCCAGTGTAGATTTCTCTTATCTTCACTGATTTGTTCTGTTTTCCTTTTTCCTTTGATTCGCACAGCCCCATTTTGTATTTTTTTACATTTTGCAATGTGCCTTTTTGTTAGCTTCTAGTAGCAGGGCATTGCCATAATCTAACCTGGACAATATGGTGGCTTTTGCTACTGTGGCGTAGTTTTCCTCGCTTAGATAGGGGCGTATTCTGTGTAGGAGTCTCATGTAATATGAGCAGTTCTTAGTCAGTTGCATGACTTGCTTCCATGTGCATCCCCAGAGTTTCGACTTTGTTCACAACTTTTATTTGGGTCTCATTGATGTCGAAACACTTGTATTGATGGTTCAGTCTTGCTCTGGGATTATTAGCCCCAACAATTATTAATTCTGTTTTTTTGGCATTGACAGAGCCAGTTGTTGTTTTTTCAATTAACTTGTAAAGTATTTTTACATTGGCACTGTCTTGGGTGTAGTCACCGTTAAGTTCTATGACCAGTTGGGTATAATCAGCGTAATTTGTGAAAAAACGCTGATTTTCTCCAGAATCATACAAAGAAACATAATATACAAGTTAAAAAGAAGTGGTGACAGACTGGCTCCTTACGGTACACCGCAGCTCATTTTTTCTGTAAAAGAGAAATGATCCCCCCAGTGGACAGTTTACTCCTCTGTAATGCTAGTCTGCGTTGGCTGTGGTCCAGTAAGTCAAAGGCTGTGCTGAGATCTAGTAGTAGATCTAATAGTATTAGGAGCCCTGTTTTTCCATTCTTCACTATGTTTAGCATGTGGGAATGGAGATCTAGAAGTGCTGTCTTGGTACTGTGTGCCTCCCGGAAACCTGACTGTTGGCTGTTAAGGATCTCATTTGTTTCAACAAAAGCCTGAAGTTGGTTTGTGGTGATTTTTAGATTGCCCGGTTCACTTTGGTCTAATTACGTATTTTTTTTGCTAGAGGTGTGATTGACTTTTTTGATGTCAGTCGGTACCAGGCCTTCCTGAAAGGTGGTCACCATTTTGGTAAGAAAGTGGGCAACAATATTGGCATTCTCTAGTATCAGTTTTGGTGGGATAATGTTTTCTGCACATGTGGTGGGTTTCATTGATTTGAGATTTTTGAGCATATCTTCGGTCTTGGATTTCATGGAATTTAAAGATACCTTGCTGTATTATAGACTCCACTCTGTTTCCTAGTTCCGCCTGGCTTTTTTGTGCCTCTTTGAGAGCAGGACAAGCTTTCCTTATTTTATCTGCAAATGCTATTTGAACTTTGTTGCAATCTTTACTGGACGGAGAGAATGTGGGGGTTAGTGTTTTGGGTTTTTCTATTGTTTTGAGGATTTCAAATAGTTGGCTAGATGGGTTTTCTGCAGTTTTTTTTAGCATTGTGATAATTTCTCTTGGTGTCGCAGATGCATTTTCTGTAGTTTTTTCGCTATCTTGCCAACTGGCTTTGTTTTCTTGTGTTTTTTTCCTTTTTTTCTCTTTTGAGCTCGACCAGTTTTGTTAAACCATTTCTGGTGGTTTTTATTGGGTCTTAGTAATCTGTTTCTCATCTCAGGGGGGCTTTTAAGTCCATTAGTTGCTTTGCCTGTGAATTAAATTCAGTGATTAATTTATCGCAAGTGTCCTCTTCGTTTATTTCTTTGAGTATATTTTCTATACATTGTTTTAAGTGTTGTGGTTCAATTTTATTGTAATTCCCGCTACTCACTTTTTTTTGGTTCATTACCAAAATAGTTTTTAGAGGGGGTATTTAGCGTCAGCGAGAAGGTGACTAAGTGGTCTGACCATATGCAGGATTGTTACAAAATCACTGGTCTCTAAGTTGTTCGTGATGATCCAGTCTAATTGATTGCCGTTTTTCATGGTTGGGTCAAATGTCTCTAACGATCATGGCCACTCCTCCCCCTATGTCTGATTCCCTGTCTTTGTGGTATATCACATCACCTTGGGGTGCTGTAACCATGTCTTGGTTATGCACGCACATCCACCGAATCCCTGATGATTAGGTCGTGAACATCTTGGGCATTTTTATTTAACGAGTGAGTGTTGAGCAGGCAGAACTTCAGTTGTCTAGGTTTGTCAATACTGTCTCTGTATTTATTGTGATATTTTTTGGATCAACCTTAGCAGTTTTCCGGTTATGTCCTTGTTTTTTGTGAGGCTGTTCCTCTGAAATTATGTGGCATACCATGTCTGACTTTCGTTTCTCTTTCTAACACCCGGTGTGCCACCATTTCCGCCACTTCTAGGCGTGCATGTTGAAGTAGTCTAAAATTCATTGTGTTTACATACCTGTCTCTCATTGTTCTTTCTGTGGGTCCTGGGGTGTTTGTGGCACTTCTGTGACACTTAGTCTGTTGGAGAGCTGCTGACCTGCGCTTAAAGGCGCCGGCTGAAGGTCCCTATTAGAGCAATGTGTCCCTGTGTGGTACTTATATTTGTCAGACTGACCTCAACACTTGTGTTGCTGTGCAGGGTTATTTGTTTGTGTCTTCTGACTTTATACTTGGCGTTCCTGCTCCTTGCCCTGTTCTTTTATGCTGCTTCAGGGCCTTCCTTTGCTTGATCCCTGCTATTGAGGAACTTTGTTGCCGTTCATGCCTGGTTTAGTGGGCTGGGGGGGATGTGAGGGCTTTCAGACTGCACTAGGTGACTTCGCACTGTGACATGTTCACTAAACAGCAGCCTGTCATAAGATAACCACTGACCATTATGTCCCTGATCTTTCTAGAATTCTGGTTAGTCCCTTGTCTGCAGACAATATGCCATGGCCTCAGGGTCTGCAGGTAGCTCGGCTTACAGCTGGTGGTTGTTGCGCAGTTCAGACCACAGGAATACAGAGCAATGATGAGCGGTTGGTGGTGGTGGCGGCGGTTCCTGGGTCTACAAATGCAGGCAGGCCCACACAGTTCAATCAGGTCCCCCCGGTGTGCCCCTGCAGCCAGCGAAACCGGGACTCTGTGCTGATCCTGCGATGCATCCCCCCACTGTAGCAAGGAGGCAAGTGCCAGTTGCGTGTGAGGGGCGGGGGAGAAGGAAGGCAGGCAGGCACAGTGAGTGAATCGTACAGTTCTCCCCTGGCCTGACTGAAGCGCAAAACAGTACGCTAGGGCAAGGAGGAGGGCTGGACTGTGTGGGTGTCTAGTGATGGAACCGCCGCAGGAGGAGAGCTTGCCAGCAGCAGTGAATTCTCAGTTTTGGGAGCAAGAGACTCGTGTCCCGCACGACTAGTATCCGCCCGGCTCCAGTGGTATGTGACCAGTGGGGAGCAGGTTCCTCCCAACCCGCCCCGTTACATGTAGCAGTGGGGGCTGTGAGCGGGGGGCCCGAGCACCGCAGGATAGGCCGGTGTAGTGCTCAGGGCATATGGCAGGCCAGCATGGTGTCGTATAAATCAGGTTCTCAACTGCTGTGTATGGAATAGCGAGGCAGATCATAGGAAGTAGCCCAACAAGTTATATGTAACAGTTATGTGTCTGCGCGGAGCCGCAAGGTGGGTGAGATGTGCGAGAAGGGAGAACATGCTGTTCCTCTCGCAGTGAAATCAGAGGTCGATGTCATGGAAACAAACGCTTCGTGGTGGGTGTGGCTACTCGGTCTACAGGTGGCCGAATCCGGCCCTAGGGTGTGTAGCAGGGGCAGCCAATCCGGTCCTACCTCTGCCGTGTCGTATGGAAGGTGTGTGTTTGGGCACAAATCAATGGTTGACACGTCGTCGATGGCAGGGACACAGGAGTCGGTGTAACTCTGTAATCCTGCGTGTGCAAATACAAACTTCACAGGCAGGAGGGGCATAACAAAGTATAAATTAAAAAATGTTCAATAAAGGGGGCGCCTGGGCTTGAGGTCATGTGGTCGGCCAAATAAAATAAAGTGCAGGGTACTAGTCCCCGCGGGGCAGGAAAAAAAGCCCCATTCAATGGATTTGTAGGGCGAAGATCGTAGAAGTTTCCAGAAGTCCATTGGGCCTACTCCACAACTCCGGCCATGACGGAGAAGGAAGGAAAGGTCCCTTTTCAGGCCCTGCACCAGATGCGGGCTACGGAACGTGTTTGTAGAGGACAAACACCTCCAATGCCTCTACGGGCTTCACCCGGGCCAAAACTAGGGAGAGTACTAGAACTGCCTCGGCTTCTCGAATGAAACGATGGATTAACACAGTAGACTGGCGGCGTGACTGAACGTCAAGGCCTCTACCCCATGCCCCGAACAGGGTCATGCCTTACACAGGTCTGGCCGGTGCGAGGAGTGGGCTTCTAAGACCATGGGGGCCCAAGACAAGGCCAAGCGCTGCAAGTCTAGCTCCACCAGGGTTACCGCGCATTCGGGTACATCGATGGGCAGGGCACGATCAACATCACTATCTGCCTCCATCGCTAGCCAGTGATCGAGCTGCTCCTCAAAAAAGAAATCGCCCAACCCGGTTTAGCTGCAGGAGAGGTCCAACAAGCAAGCCCTGCAAGTTTTGTATCCCTGGACATCCGATCGACCTGGACACGTTTGTCTGAAATCCAGAAAGGATGCCCCAGTGCCTGGTTCCTGTGGCCCCGATCAGCCTCCGGCTATGAGGAAGCGTCATCAGATGCCCTCGTATTAGCTTTCACATCCGCGTCAGGGGCCCTCCCCGGTACAGACATGGCGACGATGGATGATGACTATATTGTTAGGGCGGGGCGATCTCTGCAGTCGAGGGCGTCCACACCGGACGAGGTCGCCAAAGCTTCTGAGCTTGTCCATCTTACGCCGGAGGAGACCAAGGAGGGATTCCTATACCAGAGGCGCGAAGCCAAAAGGAAGATCATGGCAGTACCCCTTCTAGATGACGTACGGGAGGAGGTCCTGGCCCTCCTTGATGAACCCCTGCATGGCCCCAGCCAAACTGGATAGGCTGGAGAAAAAAGTACTGGTGACGTAGTCCGTACCCAAGTGCCTACGGTCGCCACCATCACTGGATATGGTGGTTTCGGCGACCGCAAGGAAAAGGTAGTGGAACCCTTCCTCGTCCTTGGTCCCTCCAGCCAGCAAGGGGAAGAAGTTGGACTCCATGGGAAGGAAGATTTACACTGCAGCATCAACCATCAAGGCGGCCAACGCACTGGCCAGGTACGACTGGGAGCTGTAGTACAAGCTGGGCCAGATTCTGGAGTGCCTCCCTGATGACAAGAGGATGGGGGCAATCGCCTTCTTCCAGGAGTGAGAGGTGGCCCCAGATCATGCCATCGCAGTGGTACTGGACTTCGCCGACACAGGGTTCTGGCAGATGAACGGTGTCTGCCTCATTTGTCAAGATTGGCTGACGGCCACGAATTTCCGCCAGGAGGTCCAGGCAAGGGTACTGGACATTCCATTCAGAGAACCTTCCCAAAAAGGTTGTCGATGAATCTCTGCAGGCCATCAAGGGCAATACAGACTGTCTGTGCTATGGGTACGCTCAAGCCACACCGCTCTTCCTTTCACTCCACCGGAGGAAAGTCTGGCAGATCGACGAAAGGTTTCTCCTCGTTCCGCCAGCTCTCCAGGTCCACGACCCAGGAGGCCTACAGAGGCCGTTCCAAGGCCTACGATGGAGGTGGTCGACGCTCAAGGCAGGACACCGGCGCCAAAGCAGGACTGAAACGGCCAGGACGTCTGGCCCCCACCTATGCACCCTGTTTGGAGGCCGGCTGACTGGATTAGTCAGCGAGTGGAAGATCTCCACCAACAGATGTGTGCTGGACGCTCTCGCCCATGGACCTACTTTGGAGTTTCAGCACAGGTGTTCACGGATCCCACCGGCGGCCCGGCAGGAGAAGCACATCACTCAACTCATGGAGGTACCGGCCATGCTGCAAAGGGGTGGGGGGGGCAATACAGCTGGTTCCATGACGACTCCGGGGGTTCAGAGTCTATTCCAGATACTTTTTAGTCGAAAAGAAAACCTGGTGCTGGCAGCCCATTCTGGACTTACAGCGTCTCAACAAGTACCTCTAGTGCCAACGATTCTGGATGGTCACATTGCAGCATGTGCTCGGCCAACTGGGGGAAGGAGGCTTCTTGACATTGCTGAACCAGGAGGACCCCCTACTTCCACGTCCCCATTCACAAGAAGCACCCAAGATACAACGCTTCATAGTGCAGGGATGGCAGTACCAGTTCAAGGCCCCCTCCCTTCTGCCTGAAGTCAGCCCCCAGGGTGTTCACGAAGTGGCGGCCCTTCTGCGTCTACGGAGGATACACGTGTATCCATACCTGGACGACTGGCTCATTGGGTCCAGTTTGCGACAATTGGCCATCCGAGGCAAGGCGGCGACTGTCCAGCTGCTGACAGATCTGGGATTCTCCATCAATTATCCAAAGTCCTAATTGGCGCCATCGCAGAACGCAGTGTTCTAAGAGCCAGACTCCATACAGTCTCCTGCCTAGCGTTGCCCTCGGAGGAGTGGGTAGCAAACATTCTGGGGGAAAGTGCGACGACTGTCACTGAAGACTGCCAAGGTGAGGACCATCAAGCCGCTTCTCACCATGTCGTCTTGCATCTACCTTATCCAGCTCTGCAGGTTACGGATGCAACCCCTTCAGGAGTTCCTGGATGCTCGCTGGATTCAGGTGTCCGGAAGCTTCGCGGACAAGATCACAATCAAGATCCCGCTCAACAAGGAGTTCCATCAGGTGATAGGTTGTTGGGCGTTTACTCCGTCGTCCGGGGCACAAGGTTCCAAAACCCCCAGTGTTAAAGGGCAAAGTGGTGAGGATCTTAATGGACAACACCACCACAATTATCTATATCAGGAAGCAGGGGGTTCTCTATCCCCAGCGTTCTCCAAAGAGGCGCAGGACTTGTTGAACTGGGCCGTCTGACAAGAGCTGTTCCTCGCCCCCTTTCCCCTGGCGGGTGTCAAACACATTGCCGACTCCCTCAGCAGGGAGTTGCGCTCCTGCCACGAGTGGGAACTTCGGCAGGATCAGGTGGACCGCATCTTCATCAAGTGCAGCAGACCCCAGATTGATCTGTTTGGAACGGCAGCAAACTCCAAATGCCAGAAGTTTTTCCACCAACCGAGGAGCATGGGCGAATGTGTTCTCCTTCTCGTGGGAAAGCCTGTTTCTGTACACGTTCCCGACGTTACCTCTCCTGCTGCAAGCCATCAATCAACTCACAGTACATATGCAGGATGATACTCATCGCCCCGGCGTGGCTGAGGCAGATTTGGTACCCGGACCTTCTCAGCTGGTGGGCGTCACCCTGGTCAAACTGCCAGTGGTCCCAGATCTTCTCACCAGGGAAGGAGGCGCAATCCTGCATCACAACCCAGGATCGCTGAATCTGAGGGTTTGTCTCCTGCAGCCCTAGTGTTTGGAGGATACGGGTTGCCAGCGACTGCAGGGAGGTCCTTCCCAAGGCCAGAGCCTCGTCAACTTTGAAGTGCTATGGTCGCAAGTGGAAGCGCTTCGCTACATGGTGCCCGTCGCAGAAGATCACTCCTGTGACGGTCACAGCCCTCGGATTCTTCTATACTTGTTATCCTTGGCCAAGGTCGAACTGGCGCACACCTCTATCAAGGTGCATCTGGCGGCTATCTCCGCTATACCAGGTCTCCAGGACGATCTCTTTGGTCTCACTGTCTCGTCAAGGAGTTGCTCAAGGGACTGTTTCCATCTTTCTCCAGCATTGGATCTTTCATGGATTCACATGCTTAGAATATTCCCCGTCGTCAGGCTGGGAATCCCCGGTACATTATATGGACCCTTTCCCGTAGGAAAACTTTTTCGACGCTTATGCGTCCTATCCACCTCGTTTTGTATCATGCGTGCCCGCGCCGTCAGGACGCCATGATATAAATACAGGACCCGCCCCCGCGCTCCCTCAGATTTCAACCGTCTTTCAAAGTAGTGGGATCCTCGTGGTTACTGCTAGTCGAAATTAGGTTGTATTTTCGCTTCGGTGACGTTACATTCTGGAAAAAATATGTCCGGAAAAGCTTTATTTCGTCCTTGTGCGACATGTGGACTCAAAAAAGTCTATGAAGGTGATGCCCACATGGATTGTATCTACTGTCTCCACCCGCACCACACGGCGGATACATGCGAGATATGCCAGGGTTTCTCCCAAAAAACCCTTAAAGACCGGAAAAGAAGGTTGGTCGACTGGCTTAATGACAGAGCGGGTGCCTATCCAGCATCAGAAGTTGGCTCCACGGCCTCCAGGAGCAAGTTGGAACCTCCCTCGAAGAAGGTGCGACCTGTCGAAAAACGCCCTGCGGACAAGCATACGGGGAAGCATGCTGGGTCTTCCTCATCACACAAAAAGTCCTCCTCCTCCTCATCCTCTAAGACGGAGAGGCAAGCGGCATCAAAATCCTCCTCAGGGGACCGTCCTAGGTCTTCCGTGAGTCGAGACTCTTCAGCAGGGAAGTCGGCAACGAAATCAGCTACGAAGTCTAAAGGCTCGGTGCCGGCTACTTGCTCGTCGACCCCGGTGTCGCTGACGATGCCTATTACTATTCAGGCAGCAGTGGTGGGGATTCCTTCGTCGACGGTGACTCAATCTATGGCCTGGCAGCCAGAGGCTTGTGACCCGGCCCCCCCTGAGGTCCTACTGCAGCCAGACACGGCCTTGTCGGCGTCATCGGTGGAAGGAGAATGTGGCATGGTTATGCAGCCGTCGGACTTGGGCTTACAGCCTTCCAATACGTCGACGACGAGTGCGAGTGGGGGTGTGGTCCCTCTATCCTCGACGTTGCTGACCCCCCAGACGGTTTTGTCTCTGGATGTGCTTAATACACTTCAGAAGCTCCTGCAGCGTCTGGATACGCAGATCCCTCAGCCTGGCACTTCATCGTTGATATTTTCTGCACCTTCTGTCGACGAACAAGCACAAGCAGCTCGCTCGACGACCAAAAGCCCGTCGGCCTCCCAGGTGGCGAAGGATCGTCCTCGAGCGCAGGAGGAGGGTGAGCTATCGGAGTCCGATTCTATACGAGGTGACTCAGGGTCGGACATTTCCCTGTCACCGTCGAGAGACCCAACATGGAATTCGGATGTAGAGGTAGAGTCTACGAGGAGCCAGGCACAACCATCTCCTCCGGATGATGTGGGAGCCTTCCATGCAATGATGGGAAAAGCGTGTTCCGAGTTCGGCTTAATTCCTGAGGAGCAAAAGAAAGACTGTTTTCTTTTTGATCACATGGGTCAAAGGAGGAAATCGGTATTTGCCATCCCAATCCTGGACCACGTGTGGCAAGAAGGCCTCAAGACGATACGTCATCCGTTCTCGGAACGGGCTATTAAGGGGCGTATTGAGAAAAAGTTTAAAGCTCCGGAGTCCACTCCAAAATGTCTAACATCACAGCCTCTGTCAGACTCTGTGGTATCGGCGGCAGCGGCTAGGAAGGCCAGAGTACAGCAAAAATGTTCAACCCCACCAGAAAGCGAGGCCAGGAGGCAGGACGCCTTTGGAAAAAAGGTGCTCTCAGTCGGCGCTCCGACGGTAAGAGCAGCCAACTCCTTGGCGATTGTATCACGATACGATAGGGAGATGTGGCATAAACTAGCCCCTATCCTAGAACATCTGCCGGAAGAACATCGAAAAGCAGCCATGTTGCTAGTACGAGATGGTGAGGAGGCCTCGAACCACGCAATTAATATTGCGGTGGACCTAGCAGAGTCTGGCTTCAAACAAATCAATCATGGCGTAGTACTACGTCGACAAGCGTGGCTCAAATGTACTACTTTCAGACCTGAAGTCCAATACAAAGTCCTAGACATGCCATGTGAAGGAGAACATCTGTTTGGAGACAAGGTAGATGTAGCCTTGAAGGGGATGAAAGAAGACACGGATACCGCTAGGTGTCTCGGCGCCCTCCAGACAGGTAGAAGTTTTCGCTCTTTTCGCCCCTTCAGGGGTGCTTCCGGAAACTCCCGCTTTGGAGCCTCTAGGGACCGTGGATTTAACAGGCCCTCATACTCCTCACAAGGTTACAGACGTGCATCCCAGTCGGCACGTAGAGGCAGAGATTATCAAGCCTCCAGACGACGCGGCTCTGGTCCCTCGTCGACGAAGGACAAGCAAACCAGCAACCAATGACGGCCTTCGGAACGTCCTGGGGGGTCGAGTCTCATCATATCGACCAATGGAAATGCATCACCACAGATCGATGGGTTCTGGACACGATTCGCATGGGTCATGCGCTGCAATTCAAAAACAAGCCTCCAAGTCTTCCGCCAGTGTTTTCGGCCCAGCCCCACCTTCGAGTTCTAAGACAAGAGGTGGCGCTTATGCTGCAAAAAGGAGCGGTAGAACGGGTTCCTGTGGCACAGGAAGGACAAGGGGTTTATTCCCGGTTCTTCGTTGTCAAGAAGCCAAATGGAAAATGGAGGCCCATTCTCGACCTGAGGGTACTCAACAAATGGCTAAAGAGCTCAAAATTCAAAATGCTAAAGCTCCAGGAGGTTATCAGGTCAGTGCAACCCATGGATTATCTGTCGTCGCTAGACCTTCAGGACGCATATTTTCATATCCCAATACGTCCACGACACAGGAGATATTTAAGGTTCGTCGTCGGGCGAAAGCATTTTCAGTTCAAGGTCCTCCCGTTCGGTCTCAAGTCCTCCCCCAGGACGTTCACCAAGTGTTTGGCCCCTATAGCGGCCCATTTAAGGAAGGACGGTCACCATGTCTATCCCTATCTAGACGACTGGCTGGTCAGAGGTTTGTCCATGGAACAAACACGAAACAGTCTGGGGGCCACGATGTCCCTCTTACAGGAACTGGGCTTCGCGATAAACTTCAGCAAGTCCTCTGTCAAGCCTTCGAGGACCTTGGTCTTTCTAGGAGCGGAGTTTCATACGCACACAAGCCTTGTAAGACCATCCAGCGAAAGAATACAGAAGCTAAAAAGCAAGGCGTCGGAATGGAGATGCGGTACCAGGGTGTCGGTGCGCAAATACATGTCCCTGCTAGGGACCATGTCATCCTGCATTCCGTTGATAAACAACTGCCGTCTGTTTATGAGGCCTTGCCAGGAATTTCTAGCGGACCGTTGGGCGCAAGCCAAGGTCGCTGGTCCGACAGACTCGTCATCGACGAACAACTGGTACAAGCACTCTGTTGGTGGAGAGTTTCTACTCATTTAACGAAAGGAATGCCTCTGGTGGAACCGGAGTTCCAGAAGACGGTGGTGACGGATGCATCGCTGAGCGGATGGGGAGCTCATCTGGATACGTTACAAGTACAAGGCCGGTGGTCGTTACAAGAGTCCTCCCTGCATATCAACCTGCTAGAACTGAGAGCAGTGCGGTGGGCTCTAAAATCTTTTCTTCCTCAATTGAGAAACTCTGTGGTGCGTGTCATGACGGACAACACGACTACAATGTTTTACCTAAGGAAACAAGGAGGAACACGTTCCAGGTCCCTGTCGATGGAGGCACAGAAAATCTGGCATTGGGCCCTGCAACACAATATGCTAATCTTGGCGTTCCACCTGCCAGGTGTGAGAAATATGGAGGCCGATGCCCTCAGCAGGGAAATGAACGAAGTTCACGAATGGGTGCTGAACGACCAGCAACTACAACATGTATTCAAGAAGTGGGGACATCCTTCCAGCGATCTGTTCGCGACGAAGGACAACAGGAAATGCCCGCAGTATGCAAGCAGATGGCCTCAGCAGGGCTCACTGGGGGATGCATTCTCCTTCCCATGGACGAACAAATTCCTGTACGCATTCCCTCCATTTCCTCTTATCCGGAGGACGTTGCAATGGATCCTCAAGTACCCATGTCGGGTGATTCTGGTGGCCCTGTATTGGGCCAGACAGGTGTGGTTTTTAGACCTGCTGCACATAGCGGCGGCGGAGCCAATGAGGTTCAGGAAGATCCCCAACCTTCTGTCTCGACAGGAGGGTATTGTTTGGCATCACGACCCGGACAGCCTCAAGTTGACGGCCTGGCTCCTGACTTCGCCGAATTTGGTCAGCTAACGATTCCGGAGGAGTGTCGTCGTATTCTGCAAGCGGCAAGAGCACCTTCCACAAACACTTCATACTCGTACAAATGGAGGAGTTTCGGTCAGTGGTGTGTGGATCAACCAGGTTTGGTTCCGCAGTCGATTACGCCGGAACAGCTCCTTCCATACTTGCTGTTCTTAGCTCAAAAGGGCTTATCGGTGTCGTCGATAAAAGTACACCTGGCCGCCATCTCCAGGTTTACACGTCAATGACATTCCGCACCATTATTCAGCGACCGTCTGATTAAGCACTTCCTTAAAGGTTTGTTTAGGAGTTTCCCTCCCGAGAAGAGATTTCCTCCGGTGTGGAGCCTCAATCTGGTGTTAGCGTCTCTTATGAAACCTCCTTTTGAACCAATGTCATCATCGTCTCTAAAGTTTTTGTCGTGGAAATTGGCCTTCCTTGTGGCCATCACTTCAGCCCGACGTATTTCGAAAATCCAAGCTCTAATGGTAGACCCACCATACTTATGATTTTTCAAGAACAAGGTGGTCCTTGCCACTAACCCACAGTTCATACCGAAAGCTCCTTCAGTGTTCCATAAACATTCCTCTATTGTCTTACCTACGTTTTTTCCAGAGCCATGCTCGGGAGCGGAGCGCACGTTCCACACATTAGACGTGAAAAGGGCTCTCAAGTTTTATCTTCATCGCACGCAACCTTTCAGGAACACGAGGCAATTGTTCGTGGCCTATGGTTGGGTGCTAAAGGCAAAGCCATTTCAAAGCAAGGAGTGTCAAGATGGGTTTCGTCTACCATTTCGTACTGCCACTCCAAGGCTGGGAAGCCTCTTCTGTGACGCCCAAGAGCTCATTCAACTAGAGCGGCGGCATCGTCGACGGCGCTGTGGTCTGGAGACCCTCTGGGGGACATCTGCATGGCGGCTACCTGGGCGGCTACACACACTTTTACCCGCCATTACTGCCTGTCACAACAACATGCCGAAGATACTCGAATGGGACAGGCGGTGCTTCGACACCTATTCCAATAAGGTACGCCCCGGTTGAGGGGTTAGATCTTGTTGCAATTATGACTGAATATTGTTCGTTTTCTATGTTAACAATTGCTGATGGGTACACGACCATAAGGAACGGGCATTGTGAGGAAAGTATGTGAGTTTGCATGCACGCCTCCTCTTTTCGGGATGGTACTGCTATGTAATCTATTCTAAGCATGTGAATCCATGAAAGATCCAATGCTGGAGAAGGGAATAGTTTCTTACCTGTAACTCCATTTCTCCAGCATTGGTATCTTTCATGGATTCACATGCGCCCGCCTGCCTCCCCTGGGCATGCAAAGTGGTTCCCCCACTACTTTGGGGGCCGAAATCTGAGGGAGCGCGGGGGCGGGTCCTGTATTTATATCATGGCGTCCTGACGGCGCGGGCACGCATGATACAAAACGAGGTGGATAGGACGCATAAGCGTCGAAAAAGTTTTCCTACGGGAAAGGGTCTATATAATGTACCGGGGATTCCCAGCCTGACGACGGGGAATATTCTAAGCATGTGAATCCATGAAAGATACCAATGCTGGAGAAATGGAGTTACAGGTAAGAAACTATTCCCTTCTCCTGCCTTGGCGTGGGAACTCCTCCACATGGTGCTGACGAGGCTCATCAGGGGCCCCCTTCGAGCCTATGAATCGGGCCCCTCTCAAGTTCCTCTCATGGAAAGCAGTGTTCCTTGTGGCCATCAGCTCTGCCAGGAGGGTGGGTGAGATCCAGACCCTTTCCTGCCAACAGCTATATTGGACTTTCCACGAGTCGAGGATGGTGCTGCAGACGCACCCCTTTTATGCTGAATATTCTGTCAGAATTCCACCTCACACCTTTGGTGTTACCTGGTTTTTTTTTCTGAAAGACTTTCAACAGTTGAAAGGGCCTTGCACTCGCTGGATGTTGCTCGTGCCCTGAAGTTGGCACACACAAAGTTTTCGGAAGATGTCCACATGTTCGTGAACTTTGGTCCTGTGCACCATGGGAAGGTCTTGACCAAGGCTTCTATCTCAAGCCAGCTCTCCGGCTGCATCATGCATGTCATCTGTTGGCGAACAGACTGCAGCCCGGCTATCCGAGTGCCCACTCCACCAAAGAGATTGCTGCAACAAGGTTGTTCCTGTCTGGTGTGCCCCTGCTGGACATCTGCAGGGCTGCTATCCACGCACACCTTCACGAAGTTGTACTACGTCGTCTGGGATTCCAGAGCGTAGTCCAGAGCCGACCAGGCAGTGCTACACAACCTGTTCGCCTGAGGTGAGTCTTTTCCAGAGGTAAGATTATTGCGTCTGTTGAGCCTTGCCACCTTCCGTGGTTGTGTAATGTGGTACTTCTATGTATTGTCTATTCATGAGCATGTGAATTGATGCCAGACCCCATGCTGGAGAAGAAACAAGTTGCTTACCTGTAACTATTGTTCTCCAGCATGGGTCTAGCATGGATTCACATGAGAACCCTCCCTCTGCTACTCCAATTGTTCGTACTGCCACTTTACATGCTTACCAAATCAGACGATGGCTGCCAGAGGAGGGCCTTAGGGAGAGGACTGTCATTGGCTGGTGGCAGTTTGACCCAGAGGTCAGTGATTTGTTTAGAGGAGAAATACAGTTTGTAAGTGAAAGTGAAACTGTTTATTTTACCAAGGCTTCCCGGCCTGACAACAGGGGATATTCATGTGCCTGTAAATCCATGCTGGAGAACAATAGTTACGAGTAACTTGTTCCATATTCATCTTTTAAAGTTTTAGATGGGCCAGGTGGCCTTTGAACTGTATTCTTGCATAGAACCTACCCTTACAGATACTGCATGTCAAACTGTTACTCAAGTTAAGGCCATGTTGACTCCCAGATCCTTTTTCCCTAATGAATGTGAAATCCTCATTTCACATTGATGGTCTTTTCCTTGGGCCATCTCCACTGCATCAAAAACCTTTCTCCACAACTTACAAGCTAGTTGTAATCACTTTCTACGAATGAAGCAATGTTCGGACCAAAGGGCTCTATGTGAAAGGACTTCTTTCTTAAGGTCTCATGCGAAAAAGACTGATACTCCTACGTCCCGTCCCCTTTCCTCCATACTGCAGGGGCGCCCTTTCTTAGGGACGGGAGACGGAACCCTTTTCACCAGAAAAAAAACCTTCTTCCCCTAAAGGCGCATGGGGGTGCGGCCCTGGCAGCATGCACTGCCCTGACTCTTCTCTCCAGCGCCACACCTCAGTCCCATTTTCCGCATCGACGGGAATGGGATGAATGGGAATGGGATGAATTCACCAGCGCTCCTGGGTTGGGCTTTGGCCAAGTAATTCCACACGTGGATACTTCTGTCTTTTTCCCTTTTTTACATATAGGTAGGTCCTACGTCCACAGATGTCACGCTTTTCCCTGGGACATATCGAGTTCAACAGGTGTCCAGCCTGCGAAGGGCTCTTTCCTATGTCAGACCCCCACACCCTTTTCCTCCATTGCCTTGGTCACGACCACGGCTGGCATGGCTGTACCGCGTGCAACACGCTTTCCTCAAGGGCTCCGAAGAATAGACTGCTAGGTGGAAAGAGCTCTTCCAGAGGTCGCTTCCAGAGGACCTAAAGAATTTTGTCAATCATCGATCAAGGTCCAAGGTAGGGCTGCTCTTTTCTAGCGCACCTCGCAAGGGAGACTCCTTCCCAACTGCTCTCCCGAGCGGGAGGAACCTCACAGGTTCTCATACCAGCGCCAGCACTGAGGCTAGTCTAGCTACCAGCCGTCAGGCCGAGGGGGGTTCAACAGATCCTCCCGGTGACAGTGCTGAGGGACCGGAAGGTCCTTTAACCGGGTGTTCACCTGAGGGGCTGCGCCCTTTTACCAGCAATATGTCAGAGGGGGCGCCTATACACAACACAACCGGCAACTCCTCAGAGGGTGAAACGCCTACCAGATCTCAACCTGAAATGCAGGGTAGGCCTCATGATCCACACTCGAGACTTGGACGAGTATGGGCTCAGAGAGCCAAGAAACATGACGTCGGCACGTGGAAGGCAGCTTGACAAGATGGCTGCTGCGCCAGACGACATGGGCACCTGTCCGATACCGCTCCTAGGAAGGGAGCAGGTGGTGGGAACGAGTGTCAAGGTGGGACTGGGTACCAACCAGATACATGGCCTACAGCCTATCCATCATTTGCGCAGGGCAGGTTGCTGCTGTGTCCATATAGTCGGGGCATGCAACGGCCTCTGCAGTCGCCCGCTACCCCATCAATATCCTCTACCACCTCTCCGACCTGCAAGGACAGGTTCTTTGAAAGGTTCCTCGGACCCATGAAATCTCCTCGAATGGCGGCCATCCTCGGGGACGCCATCAGGGATGTGCTACCGCCGGCCGCGCCCATAGTTATTCCTCCCATGGCTCCAGCAACGCCAGCCCCAGTGCAGCTTCCTCCGGCCCCCCAGCCGATAGTGCAGGTGGTCTCGTACCAGCCATCGGTGCCGGTCCCCACACTGCAGCCTTTGGCTCCCAGCTGTCCTCCAATGGCGCCGGACCCTCCAGACCCCCAGGCGGACACAGATGAGTAGGACCCCGACACACCCTCGTCAGTGAAGGCCTTCCACGAATGCCTTGCAGGGATGGCAGAGTATTTGGGCCTTCCTCAACCCGAGATCGAGCTGTGGCAAGAACGGGGATCCTGATGCAGAAGGACGTATTTGTATTTGTATTTGTATTTGTATTTTATTTATTTGTAATGCGCACCTAACCCGAGGGTAGCCAGGAGCAGAGGCAGCAAGATGGTTGCAAAGCTTTGTTACATACGTGTGGTGAGGTCCAGCTAGGGTTACATTGCCGGACGTATCACGCCAAATAGGAGGGTAGAACATGTACATTAAAGGCAGTACTATAAACATATTTACATTCAATGAGTAGGGGTAGAACATAACATGTACATTAGGGCAATACTATAAACATATTTACATTCAATGAGGCGCCTCATGGAAGTGGTGAATCTGGGTCTATAAGAGTCGTTATGAGTCGAGAGATTTGAGCCAGTGGACGGTCCTAGCTCTGAACTGATGGTAGGGTAGGTCCTCCCTGCACGATGGAGGGAGGGAGTTCCAGAATTGTGCTGCTTTTACTGGAAAGCTGTTTCCTCCAGATGTAGTACGTTTAAACCTGGGCACCAGAAGAAGGTTGGAGTTGGCCGTTCTCGCGGGGCGGGAGAGGGTAGGTCTAGTAAATCTGGCGGTGAGGTATTGGGGGGCTGCTTGGTGGAGGCATTTATGAATCAAAGACACTGATTTAAGAAATATCTTGTCCTTGGTGGATAGCCAATTAACAGATCTTCTGGAATCTGAAATATGGGCTTTCTTCGGGATACTAAGGGCCGTTCTGAGGATTTGGATTTTGTTAGAGATATATTTGTTGCAGCCTACATATAAGGCATTGCAATAGTCCAACTTGGACAGTATCAGCGCCCTGGCCAAGGTGGTGCAGTTGGTGGGGGAGAGAAAGGGTTTGGCTGCCCTGATAAGTTTGCAAGTGTAAAAAGTGGCGGAGGTCATTGCGTTCACTTGTTTGTTGAAGGTAAGGGTGGAATCTAGATAGAATCCGAGGGTTTTAACCTCCTTAGCTACCATGATTTTGTTGTCGTCAATTATGAATGAGGAGTATTTGTGGCCCAGTTTGTTGAGGTAGTGTATGGAGCCTAGAATGAGAAGTTCCGTCTTGTCATCATTCAGGCATAGTCCGTGTGAGGCCATCCATGCCTGGATGATGAGGTACACTTTATTAACGAAGGCCAAATCCTTGTCATAATCCCCCGACAACGGGATGAGGATCTGGGTATCATCGGCGTAATTAGTGTAGGTAATACCCAGATCGTCTAGATCATCAAAAAGGGGCTTCGTGAAAATGTTATAAAGTGTAGGGGAGACGCACGATCCTTGCGGTACGCCGCACGTGATCGGGATAGGGTCGGCTGCTGCTGTTAATGAGAAGACTCTCATCGTACGGTTATTAAGGAAGGATTGGATCCAGTTAGTTGCATCTTGAGAGAAGTGGGCAGCTATTTGTAGGTGGTTGAACAAGATCTCATGGTCGACCAGATCGAAGGCCGCAGAGAGATCAAGGAGAAGCAATAGTGCTGTCTTCACCTGGTCTCTCAACTATCTGTGCCTTGAGATCTACGAGTGCGGTTTCTGTTCCATGTTGTGGCCTGAAGCCTGATTGACGGACGCCTAGGAGCTGGAAGTGCTCAAGGTAGTGTTGGATCTGTTGGTATGCTATTTTATCGATGATTTTAAGGAGGAAAGGTACTGTGGTAGTAGGGCGGTACTAGTTAGTTGGGGTGGATGGGTCCAGATTCGGTTTTTTAAGCAGAGGGAGGACCCAGGACTGTTTTAAATTATTAGGTACGGTGCCTGATGTGAAAGACGCATTTATTAGTTTGGTAATAAATGGTGCGAGATCACGGGCAGCATCCTTAATCAGTTGAGCGGGGCATAAGTCTCCATGGCAGTTTGAGGGTTTGAGGGTGAGAATAGTATTCTCTACCTCTTTGGTGGATACTTTGTGGAAGTTAAAGGAGGAGTTAAGCGCTGGGGGGGGGAGGATTGAGTCGGGTGAACCTTTTTGTGGGAGACGGTACTATGCTTGGTGGAGGAGAGTAGAGATTCTTTTTTAGTGCTTATTTTAGTCTTAAGGGATGAGATTTTGTTCGCTAGGGCATTTTGAATGCCCGTGCACCAATTTTTATCTTTGATACACGAATCACGTACTTGAATCGGGGATTCAATCTCTTTAAGTATTGTGAAAAGCTCTCTAGTGTGGATTTGGCTTGTAAGATCCGCATGCTAAATGACGATTGTTTAGCCAGTATAATTTCTTTTTTATATTGGGAGGCTAGACTACTCAAGTTTTTTTTTCTGAGGGGGAAGCTCGCCAGATTTTTTCACAGCGTCGCTTTTCCTGTCTGAGGGCTTTGAGATGAGGCGAGAACCAGGAGTTAATGTGTTTCCGGGGCTTACTCTTTTTTAGCTTCAAAGGGGCTATAGCGTCGAGGGATGAGAGCATGATTTTATTGTAGATATCCACCATCGTGAGTGGATCAGTGTGGTCCGGGATGGCATTCAAGGTTGGTGTGATAAGCGGGATCAGGTTTTCCGGGGTGATGTTTTTTTTATTTTGGGATTGGACAGCTGAAGCTATGCTGTTAGCTTGTGCTGGGGTTGCCTTTAGGGTAAACGAAATCAAATGGTGGTCTGTCCAGGGCTGTTGGAGTATGTAGTCGCCTTGACCAAAAAAGGGGTGGCTCAAGCCCCACTAAGTCCGGCCGGTTAATCGATGCAGGGACGCCAAGTACAGGCAAATGGAGGGGGGGGGGGCGATGCACTCTGGCTGTCGGCCCATCCTCGGCCACACTCTTCAGTGATTGCTGACGCATCACTCTACTCCAAGCCTCAGTCGTCCTTGGCCTCTTCATCAGCGGCGCTGCTAGGTAAGGAGATGATGATCTTGGAGGCGTACGGGAAAAGCTTTATTCCAACGCTTCGCTGCATCTTTGTCAAGCCAACGCGGATGCCTTGCTGGCAGCCGTTAACCAGAGGCTTTGCTGGGAAATAGCAGACTTTCTCCCGGAACTTTTGGCTCGGAGCCAGTCATGTTTCCGGCAGAGGCTAAAATGGCAGCCCCGCCAGAGGCTAAAATGGTGGCACAAGACACCATGAAGTCCACCGTGGCCCACATTGGCACCTCTGGCCGGTCCATTTGCATAGCCAGGGACATGAGGACGGCCTGGCTCTGTGCGACAAAATTTAACCCGGATGTCCAGGAACGGATTTTGGACCTGCCTTTCGAGGGGGGTGACGTCTTTCACTCCACCATGGACGAAGAGCTAGACAAAGAAAAACAGCTCGCAAACAGCAAAGTCTTTATCCACACAAAGGCCTCGACCAAGTCATACACCAAGTCACAGCAGCATTCAGACAAGGGGCGTACATACAGAGGGTTCCGCGGCTTCCAAGAGCAGAAGTCCAAGCAGCCAGACCGTTCGCCGACTCAACATTGGCATAAACAAAGGGGTGGAGGGAGTAGGGGCTTTTTCCAGTCCCTGTCCTACGCAACAGCCTCAGAGGGACAGAAGGCATGAGACGCCCCTCCGGGTTAGGTGTCTCCAGTGGGGGGGGGGGGGAAGTATTATGCTTGCCCTCCATGCACAGTTCTTACATCAGAATTTTGCGGCCCCCTGGATCCTCTGTGGTATCCACATGGTATCGCCTACCTATCCCTGCCTCCCCTCCAGCCTCCTCTCTGCTCCCACAGATTGGGACAGCAACTCTACTGGCGGAGATCCGGTCGCTCGTCGAGAGCCATGCAGTGGAGGAAGTCCCGGCCTTGCAGCGGGGCTTGGGCTTCTACTCCAGGATTTTCGCCACTCAGAAAAAGAACCAGGCTGGCCTGAGTTGTGTTGGACCTATCCACCCTCAACCTCTGCAAAAATTAAAGATGGTAACGCCAGCTCTCATAGCGGAGACATTGTTCAATGGAGACTGGATGTGCTCCCTGGATCCGATAGACGCGTACCTACACGTCCCGATTTGGCAGCCCCGTCTTTTTCTACGATTCAGAATCATGGGCCACCATTTCCAATACAAGGTGCTCCCCTTCTGCCTCAACCCGGCCCCCAGGGTCTTTACCAGGCTTATGAATACTGTGGTAGCCCTCTTTAGGGCCACCCCATCTACCCGTACCTAGACGACTGGCTCGTCAGTGCACCACACTTCACACGCTCTTATGAACACACTCCACGATCTGGGCTTTTCGCTCAATCTCAAGAGGTTCCAGCTGCAGCAGAGGCCTGGGTCTCATCTGGGACTCATGCTCCAAGAGTTTTTCCTTCGGAGGACAAGATTACAGCTATCAGGAGGGCCACTATTGGAGAAGTGGCATCGGTCTGGTGTTACCAACACCTACTGGTTCTCATGGCAGCGGTCCCACTGGCTGTCCCCCACACGAGACTAAGGATAAGGAGGATACAGCTGCACTTTTCAGCATCATGAGCGGGGCTCTCCGGCAGCCTCCCCCGCAGGTCACCATACTACAGACTCCTCTCTCTCGAGGGCTGGGGCGCCACTCTGGACAACCACAGCGTCCATAGAACCTGGACCCGGCAGGAAGTATATCAATTGGTTGGAACTAAAGGCCATCTGGCTAGTGCTCAGAGCCTTCCTTCCGGTCATTGGGGGCAAGGTCATACTCATTCAGACAACTCGACCAGCATGTTCTATATCAACAAGCAGGGAGGAACCAGATCCCCTCCCTTGTGCAGTCAGCATGTGGGAATGGGCCCTGGAGAACAACATCCAACTCACGGCCGTTCACCTTCCGGGGGAGTCCAACTTGGAGGCGGACAGGCTCAGCAGACTGGGAGCGGACAATTACGAGTGGCAAATGAACGACTAGGTGCTGCGAGAGATGTTTGGCGGATGGGGATACCCCCAGGTGGACCTCTTGTTGTCCCAAGAGGCAAAGAAGTGCCAACAGTTTGCGCCCTGGCAGGGACAGGGCCCCGGCTCCCTTAGCGACGCATTTCAGATTCAGTGAAGGAGCATGGCAGCCCCTCCACATGGATCAGCTTAGTGGGCGGGATAAAGGAGTCTTGCCACCTCAGTGTCATTCTGATTGATTGCTCCATGGTGGCCAGCGAAGCCATGGTTCTCGGAGCTGCTCAGCCTCTCGAAGAGACCACCCATTCACCTTCCGATGGGCCCTGTACATCTTCTGGTGCAACAGGGGGGCAGGGTCATCTACCCCGCGCCTCAGAAATGAGCCCTTGCAGCGTGGTTACTGAGCAACTCATGCTAGGGCACCTCAGCCTTTCACAGGCCAACCTAGGGATCATACAGTGGCTAGGAGCAAAGCTACCAGATCCCAATATCAAAGCAAGTGTACTAGGTTCTGTCACTCGGCAGACGCTAAGGGTATTGATCCCCTTGCATGTACATTGGATGATGTGTTCTCCTTCTCGGCGCACCTCGCCCACTCTGGCGTGCAGGTGGGCACATGCTGCACTTATTTGGCGGCCATAGGAGCTTACAGAAACTCGGAGGAAGAGGTATTTTCCTCTTCCAACCCGATGGTCAAGAAGCATTTGACAGGCCTTGCCAGACTCTACCTGCCCATCAAGAGTGACCACCACCAAGGTGACCTTTGTCCAGCTACAATAATCATAGAAGGTGCCAAAAACCTTGCCCCCTTCATCGCTGCACTAATAAATTCCCCATTCACCACCAATCAAGTTCCTAACAACCTCAAGGAAGCATGGGTTATGCCCCTTCTAAAAAAAAAAAAAAAAAGAAATCTCGACCCAAATGTTCCCACGAACTATAGGCCAATCACCACTGTCCCAGAATTTTTAGAAGGAAAGGATCGGGTGGCTTATCCACAAATACAGAAGCACCTCGAGGATAACGAACTACTTGATCTCAGACAATCAGGTTTCAGACCCAGACATGGAACTGAGACTCCCCTTCTAGACCTAAATATCCAAATGGACGAGGCAAAGGACAAGGATAAGCTCTCTATCCTCCTATTCCTAGACCTTTCCGCAGCTTTCGACCTCATCGACATCAGATCCTTACCAAACATCTGACCTCAGCAGCAGCTTTCTCCACAAATGCTTCTGACTGGATCAAATCTTTCTTATCTAACAGAACTACCAGAGTCTTCTCCCCATCAGCTTCTGCTGACCCTACACCAATTCTCTGTGGTGTCCCTCAGGGCACTTGTTTGTCACCCACACTGTACAATATATTTACAAAGCTGCTCTCTGACTGTCTGGATAACTTGGGTGTCATCTACACCAACTATGCAGATGACACCCAAGTCCTCATCCCCCTCACTGGCCGCTATGACCATGATTCCAAACTTTTAAACACTATCTACCTCGTAATTCAGGCCTGGATGGCGACCAATGGCCTGTGTCTCAATGACGATAAGACAGAGCTGATGATCGTGGGAACTCGGGCGCGCCTGAACAAACTTGACTCCAACTACGCCTCCTTCGTCATTGATGGTAACACTATTAGGGTTTCCAGCGAAATAAAAACATTGGGGGTCTACCTTGATTCAACACTCTCCCTCAAAAAACAGGTTAACAGCCTAGTATCCTCCACTGCCTACACTAACAAACTGATCTACAGTTGTAAAGCCTACCTGTCACCAAGTAGCTGCCTAACACTGGCCAGAGCTCTTGTGCTCTTCAAACTCGATTACTGAAACACCCTTTTCCTGGGCTCTTCTGAACAAAACCAAAGCAAACTCCAGGTACTTCAGAATAGCTGAGAGCAGCACTCAGCCTCCCTAGAGCTTGCCCATTTCCCTTCACAGACAGAGTGTCAACTGGCTACCGATCCGTGATAGAATCACGTTACGCACCCTAGTCGTCACGCACGAATGCCTAACCAATTCTGCCCCAAAATATCTGGCTGGTAAGTTTTGCAAACACTTCCCCACTCATACTACCAGATCAGCCCACTCACATAACCTGATTAGTACCAAGATACAATCTAAAAACAGCTGGACGAGCCAACTTCTCAGTACAAACTACCAAACAATGGAATTCCATTCCCATCCCTTTCAGACAGGAACCCTCATTCCTCACCTTCAAAGCCAATATAAAGAATTGGCTGAGCAGCAAGTCTCTTACTCAGTAGACCGCTACCCTGCATACGTACCATTATGTATTTACTGTATCTAAAAATTAACTGTTTTTTTTCATATTCGTATTTGACTCTACGCCTCCTTCTCAAGCACCGGTCCACCTGTAGCCAGGGTCCTTCATCGTTATCTTTATTGTCTGAATTATGACTGCACCTTTTGTACATTGCCTATAAGTTTCTCAAGTGCCCAGTTACCTCAGGGTTTGGTGCGTGATACAAATAATAAACAAATACAAAATACAAAGAGGCCACACCCCGTGTGGAATCTCAACGTAGTGTTGGGTGCCCTGGCGCACAAACACTTTGAGCCAATGACGTCCCCGGACTTCAGGCTGGCCACCATTAAGACGACATTGCTAGTTGGCCTCACTTCTGCTCGCAGAGTCAGAGAAATCCAGGCGCTAGTCGCCTCAGAGGTCTATACTACATTTCACAAGGATATGGTGGTCCAGCGGACACACCCAGCATTCCTACCTAAGGTACTCTCTGCTTTCCCTCTAAATGAGTAGATAGTACTGCCTGCGTTATTTACTGAAGGACGAGGCTCAGCGGGCCCTGCACTGGCTCAATGTCAGGCGTGCTCTAAAGTTCTACTTGGAAAGGATCAAGGGCTTCATCAAGTCGAATGCACAGTTTGTCAGTTTCGGCGGGTCAAGGCCTGGGTATCGGGCATCCATGGCCTCTATAGCACGATGTATGGTCTCGGCCATCAGGGAAGCATATGAGGGGCAGCATAAACCACTTCCGGTTAACATGCATGCCTATGCGGTCAGAGCCAAGGCCACGCCCGTCGCATTCTAACGGCAGGTTCGGTGGCAAGTCTGAATCAGGGCGGCCACCTGGTCCACCCTTTTGGCTTTCTGCAAGCATTACTGTTTGGACTCTGGCTCTAGATCAGAGGCGGCTTTCGGACAGGCGGTTCTCAGAAACCTGTTTGCTTGAGGAGGGTTTCCTCTCCACCCTGGGGCTACACTCAGTTGTAATCGCCCATGCAATATGGAGGAAAGGAGACAGGACGTAAGAGTAATTATAGGTTACTCACCTTAGTGACTAACCTACTTAGTCCCCTTTGCTCCATACGTCCCACAATCCTCCCCCTAATAAAACCGGTGTCATTAGGCAATGTTAAACTCTCGTCGACGCGTCTATGGGTCTGAGGTGAGGCGCCGAAGGGCAGTGTCAGGGCAGCACCCCTTCATTTAAATGGGAAGGTTTTCTCCAGTGAAAAAGCTCCCATCTCCTGTCCCTGTGAAGGGACACGCCTGCAGTATGGAGGAAAGGGGACTAAGGACTAAGTAGTCACTACGATTAGTAACTTATTTTCTAATCATAGATTTTCTTTTGCTCGCACAACCAGTATATTTAAGCACTGTCAGGTGCAGCGTTCACTTATGCCTCCATTTTTGAGGGGGGAAATTCGGGGTGCGAGGCTTTCACTCCTCCCAACCTGCACGATTACATCTGAATCGTGGTGTTAGTCCCCCAAGCGCGACCCATTCCCAAGCCCCTGACTTCCCAAACCAAAACCTACACACCAGCACTCACGCGCCCCTACTTACCTGTTCTCTTCTGGTTCCGAGTAAGCCCGTCATTCATGTGCGGCAGGGGCGTGGCAGTTCAATTTTAGAAAGACCGCTCTGTGCAGTTTCAGAGCAGTCTTTCTAAATCATTTTTTTCTAGAATCCGGTGAAATTAAAAGGTCATTTCACCTAGAACACTGCAAAGACCGAAGCTAATGCATGCTGCTAATCTTCGTTTCAGTTCATGGACTACGAAGTTTCAGAATCTTCACTTTCATTAAACACCTGGGTATTGTACAAAGAGGTTGCTGGTGTTAAAAACCAAACCGATTTCTTTAATTCCAATTTCTGAACACCTTTTCAACTTAAACTGCGCTAAAACGTCTTGGTTTTGGCAGTGCCACTTTAACCTTCACTTTAAGGTTCACATCATTAAAGTATGTTTTTTCTGGTGTCCATAAGTCTATAGTTGAACTTGATTTAAGTTAACAATTTGGACGTGTTTATTTTAAAAATGTATCATTTACCAAACCACTCACTAGTATAGCAAAGATACATTTTGTAAGCCTTTTTTAACAACCAATAGTCTCCCTAATGTACTAATCGGCATGCATCCCTCGTTTGTACACAGCACTATGAAACAAAATAAGTATATTGGCAGTTTATTGCACCAATTGATGACAAAAATGCTCAACTGAGTACATGGTGATCAATTATTCTTGCTTGCATACATTTTCAGTGCAAAAATTCTGCAACACAGCATTGGAATGATAATGTAACTTTAATACCCAAAGGCTACTCTTGCAGTTCACCAGGGATATTCATATGCGAATTATAATGGCAGTCTATCTTCATTTCCGATATTTGTCTGACCAGACAGAATGTAGTCTGCTTCGAATTAGTGTATCAAGCCAAATGGTTTACTTTTAACCAGACTGTTGAATGTTTTATACGTGTGCTACACAGAGCAATATTTCATAGTGGATCACTCAAGATGCAATTTTTGATCAAATTGTTTTTTCAAGTGTAAGCTATACACTTGTCCTGGAGGATAGCTCAGCGGCAACGTGCTCGCCTTGAAAACAAGACGACACGAAGCAACACACGTTCAATCCCCGGGTCCGTGCTTCGAAACCTCTGGTTAATAAGCGCGTTATAAATACGCAACTAAGACAAAAGAGAAATCCTGTAACAGCGCCTTGATGCCCCCGGGCTGTGTGAGGGCTGTGTGAGCGCTTTAAAAATGCAAATAAATACGTTTTCTTTGTATAATACTTTATAAGTTACTGAGTCTTATGCAGATCTCTCTCTGCCAGATGTTATTGCATGAATGATGTATGGTATCCTAGAGACGATGTGCCCCTTTCTCTTTTAGAAGCAAAAAGTTTTTATGTAAACCTTGACTTGGTGATCTTTAAACTTTTCATACTGTTTGTACAGGCACTGATGCCCTATATGGTATGTATCTTGTTGAGCAACATTTAAGATGAGTGTGATCCAATGGCCTTGGACGATTCCTTTTGTTTTCTCCCACCAACACATCACAGGATAATTCTCTTTGATAAATCACCACCTGAACTTTGCTGAGAGAACCTCTAGTTAGCGGTAGGTCATGCAGCTTGCAGCACTGCTGTTGCTTGACAAACCTCTTGGTGAGGAAAGAGTGGTAGTTATCTGCCTACAGAGAGGAAATGGTGCACTGCGTGATTGGAGGAAATCCGCCCAATGTAATATAGTGGTGCCAGGGGTATGCGATCAATGTTACCTTCTGGACTGATGTGCAGGAGATGAGGAACGAGGGACACAACCTAGGGCAGGCAATACCGATGCCGCCGCTGTCGGCACTGGAGAGGACTTGCATCCACTTGGCTTGAGATTAAATGGTGGAGTCTAACTAGAGCAGAATAAGCAAGAGGATGATGGCGGCTAGCTACTAAAAAAGTGTGGGTGAAACTGGCATGGTCGGTTGAGTGGAGGATGAGTCTACAGCCAGAGGGAGAACCGAGCTTGGTTACTGGCAAGGAACCATCAGAGGCCCACTGGTTAAAGCGGGGTAAGAGGCCTGTAGCGTTACTCATTTTCCATCGTAGAAATTTTCCTTTGGCAACTAGTTTTGGACTGTGTTTCAAGGTCTTTCAATGGTTTTTAAAAACACAAAACAAATCCTGGCATGCCTGCCCACAATTCGAGACCCTTTCTCCCCACATTGCCCCAAAGCCACCCCTTTCTCGCCCATAGGAAATATGTTTAACAGGTTGCGCTTTTTTGTGCCGAGGAGACTGGATCTATGCAGTAGATCTGAAGGAGGCGAAGCTCCACATACTGATTTTGCTGCAGCATTGTGTGGGGAACGGAAGACAATTAGGCATGTCACTCTTTGTTTGGGGTTCAGCAAGGCTTTATTTTGATTGATGGAATGGTTGGGGTTAGAGAAACGGATTAAAAGTACTAGGGGAGGAGCTCTGTTTCGGAGGACTAACTTCTAAATAAAAGGGTGTCGGGATGGATGGAATTCAATCAAACCTATTGAAGTCCCTGTCCACCACCCTCCCCTGGGATGCCCCAATTCACAAAGAAATATCAAAATGATGTGGCCAACATAACATTTGTAATCTTAAACTTAATTTAGCCTCTGTTACCCTGTGCCAATAATACAGGTTCCAAGGGTTTGGCCAAGTAGAGGTTTAAAAACCTACTCTTCCAACTCCATCCGTATTGTATTGCAGAGCAAACCGCTTTGTCATTCTTTCACGGTATTGAGGGCCCATTTAGAACCTTGGACTTAGGAATTGCTGGCAGGTTCCTCGTGGACATTGGCAACACCATTCACTAATGTTCCCTCCTTGACCTTCCATCCTGTTTCCCCCTTTATCATGGTTCTTTCCCTTCTTCCTCTGTTTTTGAGATTCACAGTAGGCCCTGCTCATAGGCCATTAAGTACAGGATTTGCGGAAGGCCTCCATCATTTAAGGGCTCAGGAAGAAACAAGGCAGTTAGGCCTTTGGTGATGGGACTTTCAGTAGACCGCTTACCTATCCCAACCTACCCTGGCCAGGAGATGTGGGTGGAAAGCCTGAGGCGTTGACTTTCTAATCCCCTCAAAAAGTGGAGTGGCAGTGGTGCCCTCAGGTAATCTTTCAACTTCCAGGCCTGAACAGCTCTCCTCACTCTCCTAGCCTTTTCAGTTAACACTGCCTTCCTCCAACCAACAGTCTTTCGAGAATCCTTCCTCCAGCAGCCTCCTTGTGTCAAGGAAGCATCAGCAGCTAGGTTTGCTTCCTTTGGTCTCAAGACCCAGACTGAAGTTTCCCTGCCCCTTTTTTATAGCCATGGGTCTCGGTGCACTGGACTCATTGGTTCTTTTGTTGGCTCACCGCCCCCCAATCCCCATTACAATCTCTGCCAATTTGTTCTTGGTATTGCCCAATGGGTGCCTCGATTTCCTCCACTTTAGCCTGAAACCAAGAGGATGTAGAGCGACTAGTGTGCGCATCCTTTTGAAACCCATTGCTGCTTCTCACCGGCCCTGCTTTACTCTAGGAGATCACAGTAGCAAGTGGCTTTTCGCCACCTGATGCGTGCACACGTTAACCCCTTGTTCTTACTGGACAATATACTGTCTCGTATTCAGACCGGTCATCTTTGGAAGTTTGGGTAGGTTCTTGCTGGTCTTCAATTGCATCTATTGTAGCTCTATCTTTCTCCTGCTCTATTCCAGTGGTGAATCCTCTTTTGGACAGACTGTTACACTCCTTTGTGTGTTACTTGCACCCTTGGCTTGTAAGCATACTCTAGCCTAATGCTTTGATCTGTAGCCGGTCACTTAGCAAAGTTTTCTTTGTTGTTCCCTGTTTAAGTATGGTTCGTGAGATTCAGAACCTTTCTGCTAGCTAACCTTAGTCTTCCGCAAGGACAGTAGTGTTGAGGAACCATTCTTACTAAGGTTGTGACAAAATGTAAAGTAGGATATGTTTACCAATCTCTTATCCTGTCAAAGACTCCTCCCTACCTCCTCCCCACCCCCATCTTCTTGATGTTCGTAGGTTATCGAAGTTCTAATTTGACAGAAAAGGAGCTTTTAGGGCCTTAACAAGACTGTGAATAATCTTCCAGACACATTTTAGCACACTGTCTCCCCTAACTCTCCATGCTCTATCCTCAATGTGCACAGTAAAGCTGATTCTTAAGCCATTCAGGGGTACTTGCCAATCTGGAAGTTGCAGGACAGGGAAAGCGTCGGGGGCCTTAAATGTGTGCTTAGCAGTGCTTAAGTCACAAGCTGCGTTTGCGGGAGCCCTTCAGGCTCTCACTTCTCCTGATATAAACAACTGATCTTAGCAGCTTATTGCCTTTTTTAATACCGCTTTCTCCCCATCTGCCCTCTGCTGACAAAGGATTTATAGCATTTCCATGGGCATTGATTGTTTGAGTGACCTACTGGCTGGCCGTCTTGTGATTATCGGCGGCTACTAACATGGCTGTTTTGTGTTCATTATAATGTATGCACCCCATGGTTGCCTCATTCCATTTTCCACTTTAAGCAAGGGAGCCTCCCCAGCCATCATGCTGAAATGGGCACCCTGCGTACGATGACACATCTTCAACCAGCCCTGCTGAACAATAAACACTAGTACTCTTATGTCCTGTCCCCTTTCCTACATACTGCATTGGCGTCCCTAGCGAGGGACGGGAGACAGAACCTTTTTCACCAGAAATAACCTTCTTACCCTTTAAATTTAGAGGCACGCTGGGATGCGGCCCTGGGTGTATGCTCTGCCCTGACTCTGCCCTCTGGTGCCACACCCCAGTCTCCTTTTCTGCATCGATGGGAACGGGCCGAGTTCACCAGCGCTCCTGGGTTTGGCTTCGGCCATGTAATTTCACGTGTGGATACTTCTCTCTTTTTTGTTGGCTTTTTATCGTTCAGGTACACGGTCCTCGGGCGTCAAGCTCCTCCCCGGCACATGTCGACTTCTACAGGGTTCAGCAGACGTTCATCCTGCGATGGGCTCTTCCCGACTAAATAGCCCCACGCCCTCTGACTACGGTGCCTTGGCCCTGACCACGGCTGGCAAGCTTATACCGTGTGCAACTCGCTTTCCTCGAGGTCTCTGAAGAACAAACTGGCCAGGTGGAGGGAGCTCTTCCATAGATTGCCTCCAGAGGACCTAAAGGACTTTGTCTACCATCGATCCAAGCCCACGGTAGGGCCGCTCTTTTCCAGCGCACCCCACAAGGGACACTCCTTCCCAAGGACTCGTCTGGGTGGGAGGGGGGGGGTGACCAACCAGGTCCTCGTACCAGCTCAAGTACCGAGGCTGTATCAGCTACCGGCTGAGGGATCTGTAGATCCTCCCAGTGAGGGTGCTGAGGGACCGTAAGGTCCTTTTACCAGGGCTTCACCCGAGGGGCTATGCCCTGCACCTTTACGCAGTTCCAACGGCAGATATGCTGAGGGCATAATGCCTAATGCCTACCGGGCCTAGTCCTGAGGAACAGGGTAGGCCCCATGATCCACACTCAAGAGTCCTGGATGCGGCGGGGCCCATTGAAACGACTAATACGACACAGGCACGTGGAAGGCAGCTCGACAAGATGGCCAACGCGCCAGAAAATCCAGACATCTGGCTGAAGCCCCTCCAGGGAAGGCAGGCGGAGGACTGTGTGTCGAGATGGGACTGGTGTCAACTAGGTATGTGGCCTACAGCGTATCCTTCCTTTGCAGCGGGAAGTTTCCCGCTGAGTCCATATGGGCAGGGCACGCTACGGCTCCAGCAGCCGCCTGCTACCCCGTCAATATTGCCTGCCGGTGAGGACAGGTTCTCTGAAAAGTTCCTCGGGCTCATGAAATCTCCACAAATGCGGGGGGGGGTCATCCTCGAGGACGCAGTCAGGGACTTACTCCCTCCAATTGCCCTGCCCGTGCCTCAGGCCCCAGAACAGGCTCCTCCGGTCCCTGTTCAACCAGCCCCCTAGCCGATTGTGCAGGCGGTTCCGCACCAGCCTCCGCTCCGGTCCCTGTACCGCAGCCCATGGCACCTAGCGTGCCCCCTCCGGTGCTGGACCCTCCGGATCCACAGGTGGACACAGATGAGGACCCTGACACGCTGTCTTCAGCCAAAGCCTTCCACGAATGGCTGGCAGAGTACTTGGGCCTTCCTCAGCCCGAGGTCGAGCAACTAGCAGAGGGGGTCCTCCCTGAAGTCCTCACGCTACACCCCATTGCCAGAACGGGGGTCCCGATGCAAAAGGACACAGTTGCCTTGGCCAAGGAGGTTTGGTTCAAGCCCCACTCAGCCCAGCCGGTGAATAAGCGCCTGGACGCCAAGTACAGGCAGATTGAGGGGGTACACTTGCTATCAGCCCATCCTCAGCCACACTCGGTATTCGCTGCGGCATCACTGTACTCCAAGCCTCAGTCGTCCTTTGCCGTCTCCTCTGTGGCGCTGCTAGGCAAGGAGATCTGTATTCCAACGCGTCCTTGCACCTGCGTGAAGCTAACACAGATGCCATGCTGGCAGCCGCCAACCAGAGGCTCTGGCGGGAAATTTCAAATTTCCTTTGAGCTTCCGGTGCAGAGCCAATCGCGATTCATGGCGGGATTGGCAGAGACAACGATCGTGTCGCAGGACAGGAGTCCTCCGTGGCCCACATTGACACCTCTGGCCGTGCCATCTGTATTGCCACGGACATGAGCAGAAGGCCTGCCTCTATGCTACGAAATTCAACCCAGGTGTCCAGGAACGCATCTTGGCTCTTCATTTTGAAGGGGGTGAACTCTTCCACTCCAACGGAGAAGGAGCTGGATAAAAAGAAAAACGTCTCTCAAACGGCCAAGTCTTTATCCATTCTTACAAAGACCACGTCCAAACCGTACACCCAGTCACAGCAACGCTCTGAGAAGGGGCGTACTTACGGGGGTTTCAGCGGCTTCAAGAGCTAAGGTCCAGGAAGCCTGAATGTTTGCCGTCCCAGCATCGGCGCAAACAACAAAAGGGTGATTGGATGTGCGGGGGGTGAGTAAGGGCTTTTTCCAGTCCCCCTCCTCCGCAGCAGCCTCAGAGGGAAAGAAGGTATGACGCGCCCCTCCGGGTCCATGTTTCTGCAATGGGGGAGGGGGAGCAGGCTTGCTCTCATGCATATTCCTGGCGCCAGAATTTCGCAGACCCCTGGATCCTCTCTGTAGTCTCCACGGGGTACCGCCTCCCTATCCCAGCCTCTCCTCCACTCCAACAGGTTGGGACAGCAACTATTTTGGCAGAGATCCGTTTGCACATCGAGAGCCAGGCAGTGGAGGATGTCCCAACCTCCCAGCGAGGCTTGGGCTTTTATTCCAGGATTTTCGCCATTCAGAAAGAACCAGGAGGGCCTGAGAGTTGTGATGGACCTTTCGACCCTCAACCTCTCCCTACCTCAGCACAAATTCAAGATGGTTACACCAGCTTTGATAGTAGAGACACTGCAGACACTGCAAGGGAGACTGGATGTGCTGCCTGGATCTGAAGGATGCGTACTACACGTCCCGATCTGGCAGCCTCATCGTTCCTTTCTACGATTCAGGATCATGGGCTACCATTTCCAATACAAGTTGCTCCCTTTTTGCCTCAACTCGGGCCCCAGGGTCTTTGTATTTGTATTTTTTTATTTTAACGCGCACCGAACCACAAGGTAAATGGGCGCTGGAAAAACATGCATGTTACATACATGGAGAAAAGCAAAACAGTGGCAGTTGGGCGGACCAATGGTTACAGATGGGTCTGGGGTCAAGGAGCATTTATAAAATGACAAACATAAGTGCATCAGGCAATCAAAGAGGAAGTACAGGATGGTAGCAAGATAAAGACCAGGCTGAACACAGTGGCGGCCCTCCTCAGGTCGCAAGGCCACCATAGTTACCCGTACCTGGATGACTGACTGGTCAGGGCTACATTTCCAGAAGCAGTGCACCATACCTCCCACGCTCTTATGAACACACTGCATGAGCTGGGTTTTTCACGTAACCTCAAGAGGTCACAGCTGCAGCCCATGCAGACTCTGACCTTCTGGGACCTCATTTGGGACACGTGCTCCGAGAAAGTTTTTCCCTCGGAGGACAAGATCATGGCATTCAAGAGAGCCACAGCGCACTTCATCAGCAGAGAAGTGACCTCGGCCTGGTGGTTCCAACACCTACTGGGTTTCATGGCAGCAGTCCTATTGGCCATCCCCCCACACGAGACTCAGGATGAGGAGGATACAGCTGCACTTTGCAGCATCCTGGAACCAGGAACTGGGCCATCAGTCAGATGATAAACGTTGCGCTATCACTTCACCCAGACTATACATGGAGGTCAGGGGACTGCAACCGAAGGACGGGCAAGCCTTTCTGGCAACCTACACCACAGTTAACCATCACCACAGACTCCTCTCTCGAGGGTTGGGGGGCCACTCTGGATGAACACTACGTCAATGGCACCTGGACCCGGCAGGGGCAGGAGTACCACATCAATTGGCTGGAATTGAAGGCCATTTGGCTGGCGCTGAGGGACTTTTTCCTGGACATTGAGCGCCAGGTCGCCCTCATTCAGACAGAATACTCAACCAGCATGTTCTATATCAATAAGCAGGGTGGCACCAGACCCACACCGGCCCCCCACTGTGCAGGCTGGCAGTCAGCATGTGGGAATGGGGCCTGGAGAACCACATCTTCCTCACGGCGGTCCACCTGCCGGGGGAATCCGACCTAGAGACAGACAGGCCTAGCAGGCAAGCAGTGGAATGACCTAGTGCTCCAGGTGGACCTCTTAGCTTCCCGGGGCAACATGAAGTGCCAACTGTTCACCTCCTGGCAGGGTCAGGGCCCGGGCTCCCTGGGCGATGCCTTTCAGATCAGGTGGGACGGAATGACAGCATACGCCTTTCCACCCACTCCCCTGATTCACAGGGTGATATGCAAGATCAAGGAGCCTCGCCTCCTCAGCATCATTCTAATAGCTCCATGGTGGCCAGCCAGACCATGGTTCTCGGCGATGCTCAGCCTCTGAGAGGCCTCCCAATCACTTTCCGACCAGCCCAGCACATCTTTTGGCAGAGCAGGGGGGCAGGGTCATCCACCCTGCACCGGTGAAATTAGCCCTCCCAGCGTGGTTGCATCCTGAACAGGTCACGCTAAGACATCTCAGCCTCTCTAAAGCTAATCTAGAGATCATAAAAAGGGCGCCAGGAGCAAATCCACCAGGGCCTAGTATAAGACCAAGTGGACCAGGTTCTGCCACTGAGCAGATTCTAAAGGCATTAACCCTGTAGCATGTTCCCTGGATGATGTGCTCTTTTTCGGCGCATCTTGCCCATTCAGGCGTGCAGGTGGACTCTTGCCGCGCTTACCTGGCAGCCATTGGGGCTTACAGAAACTCGGAGGAGAGCTTTTCCTCCTCCAACCCGATTGTCAAACATTTGACGAGTCTCGCCAAGCTCTACCCATCAAGAAGCCACACCCTGTGTGGGACCTCAACATAGTCTTGGGTGCCCAGGCTCACAAACCATCCGAACCAATGGCATTTGCAGACATCAGGCTGGTCACCATTAAGACGGCCTTACCTCGCAGAATCGGCTAAATTCAGGCTCTGGTCGCCTCGGGAGCCATACACTGCGTTTCATAAGGACCTTCCTAAGGTGCCTTCTGCATTCCATCTGAACGAGGAAATTGTGCTGCCCACATGTTTTTGCTGAGCCCATAGACGAGGCGCAGAGAGCTTTGCACTGCCTTGACGTTGGGCATGCACTGAAATTCTACTTGGACAGGATGAAGAGCTTCTGCAAGTCGGATGCTCTATTAATCACCTTTGGAGGTTCAAAACCGCGGTATCAGGCATCCAATGCCTCCATAGCCCGGTGGATGGTTTCTGCCATCAAAGAAGCCTACGAAGGACAGCATAAGCCACCGCCGGCCAACATGCATGCCCACGGTCAGAGCCAAGGCAACTGCCATTGCTTTCCAGCGGCATGTCCCCTGGCAAGTCATAAGCAGGGCGGCCATATGGGCCACCCCTTTGGTTTTCTGCAGGCACTACTGTTTGGATCCTGGCTCTAGATCCGAGCCGGCTTTCGGACAGGCGGTTCTTAAGAACATGTTTGCTTAAGGAGGGTCTCCTCTTCACCCTGGCACTACATTCAGTTGTAATCGCCCATGTAGTATGGAGGAAAGGGGATGGGACGTAAGAGTAATTAACTAACATACTCTTAGTCCTTGTCCCCTTTCCTCCATCCGTCCCTTTTGGGGCTTGGATGGAGTTTACCAACCTTCTGGTTAAGAGCCCTTAAATGTGGACCTTGCTGCCCTTCAACCCGGCAGTGGCAGCCCCAGTGTTTGTAGGCCTTGAAAACACTGCCCCAGTCACTATAGTGGAGTGGGACCTGGCCAAGAAACTCCTTCCGCTACCTTCTGATCTGGCTTTCCTCCAGTGCCTCCACAGAGAACCTGGTAGCCACGCTAGCCAACCTCAAGATCACCTTCTAGCCGTGTGACTGGGAAAGCAAGAAAGTGTTCACCTTGGACAGCTTCGACTTAGTGTAGTGAATGTATCTAGCGCCTTGACTTTTTACTTTGACTGTGGTTTGAGGTGACCCAGGAATCGCCCAGTGGGGGGTGATGGGGTTGCAACACCCTGGTGCAGGATGGCAGAGGCGGCACGCCACATGCTACAGTCAGGCCTTCACACGACTGAATGCGTAGCACATGTCATGGTCACTGGAATAGTTCTCAGGTGGCACTCCTGAAGTCGGCCTTCAGAGTTCACTCTAGATGTTAACGAAAAGCACCTAGATATGCCTTTCGTTGAGCACAATCTATTTGGAGGCGAGGCTTATGACTCCCTTCAAAGTTAGTCATCCAAGTCCACGGTGACGTTATTGGGCCTGCCTGTCAAAAAGCCCACAATTAGAGCCTTTGATATTCATTAAGTTTGCTCACGATTAATGTAAGTGGTCTTGAATAGCGCCCGTCTGCCCCTATTGGCGGCCTTGCTGCGCTTGGCTGTGTAAGAGAAAAGAGGGGAAGGGTTAATAAGTAGTGGGACAGTCAGAAAGGCAGATGCAAAACGTGTGTAGCAGGTGCAATACCTGATTCCTGAGTGCCAATCTATTTTCTATAGGTTGACGGAAGAAAGTTATACGTATGATATCCATAGAGCAGAGCCCAGGATCAGATGGACTATAGCGCAATGTGAGAGACATGGCTAAAGTTGTGGCCTGGTTAGTGTTCAAGTGCTATGGGCTAAGCCTTTGGTAGCCTTAGTGTAAGGTGGTAGATTTTGGACGGTAGTGGGTTTGGCGCGATGGGGGGGGTGGTAGAGTGTAGGTCTTGCAAGGCAAAACAAGCTGCAACCTTGCACTCCTACCCAAGGCTCTTTGCAGACCGGTTCCATTTCTTTCCCAATACCACCCCTCTGTGCTTCAAACGGATATATTAAGGTGCTCTTGCTGATAATGATTACTTATGCGAAATGGTGCCAGTGAGCTCCACGCATTATCTGTGAAACTCCCTGCTAGCGGTTTTACAAGGTTACTTTGAGAGAGAGACTGTTCTTCCCAAGGTTATTTTTGACTTTCTATCTCAGAAGATGCATCTTGCCAGTGTGCTTTTATTTCTCTTCCCTCACCCATCTGAGACGGAGGTGTGATTCTTTTGAACAGTGCAGCAGAATTTGATCACGCATTTATTATTTTAGAACTTTTTTAATATGTATTTTTCAACTATAAGGTACGCCTCATAACATGAATAAAAGTGTTCAGAAACGTTAAAATGAAACGGTTTCAGGACCTACCATCTCCAACTCTTCAAAAATGAAGCACTGTGCCCTAAAGTAATAAAGTAAATTGGGGGGTTTTCCTTGTTCGGAGAACAGTGCATACGAGGGGCAACAGTGGTCCATTGCGATGGTAAAAGTGGATCTACTGAAACAAGAGAATCGTGAAGCTTTGCTTGACCCCCTACCAGAGTAACTCCTAGCAGCCGAAAACTCAAGTTCACCAGCTGAAAAGGAGTTTAGAAGCTTGGATGGAGGGAGAAAGTGGACCTTATGAAGAAGGGGTGGTGGAAGATTACCTGACCACCATTGCAGGATATTGCTCATTTTGTATAAGAATTGTTATATGTATTGTCTCGAAATAACTGCACAATATGGGGAGTGCTAAAATGGATTTTCAGAACCAGCCCTGTGCGAGGATTAGAGAGGTCAACCTTCTTAGTGAACTGGGTAATTGACGCTAGGGTCTAGCTACACACTGAGCTAATGTGGAGTTGAGAAGTGTTAGGCAGAAACCTGTGCAGTTCCCTTAGGGACCACTGCAAAAGATTTAAGACTACAGGTGTTTGGCAGTAAACCCACTTGGTTGCACTCTGTACCACACAGATTCACCTGGTGGCTGTGGCTGAGCAGTCAGACTTCTCTCAAAAAGAGTTAGGCAGTATGCAGAGTATACACAATAGGTACAGAGACACAGTAGTACAAACGAACACTGACCAGAGCTTTGGTGTAAAAGTATATAATTATTTATTTAAAAACACACTTGTAAATCACACTAGCAAAAAAAGAGGTAAGTCATTTCAGCACAGTCACTATCATATATATACAACCCTATTCACTTATTAGACAAGTCTTAGTGAGAAACACCACTTATTTTCAGACAGAGGTGAGCGCTTAACATAAGATGACACTCTAATAAGTTGTAAAGAAAGGGAGGGAAAAAGGCAGAGTTAAAGAAGCACCCAAATTACAATACTTTCTCAAAGAACCACAGGAAGGCAGGATAGGCAGAGGTCTACTGGAGAGCAAGGAAGTCAATTGCAAGGCACACTCTTGGAGAGAGCAAGCAGAAGGGGTCCAGGTTCACCAGTGGGGTTATGCCCAAAGAGTCTTTGTAGATAGTTCACACAAAAAGGATGAAATTAAAGTCAGGAAAAGTTAGCTAGGTTGTCCCCGGCCAGCCCAGGTTAGAGAGTCGAGGCTTTACTGTCACCCCGAACGATCTGTCGCAAGGGAAGCCAGGCGGGACACAGTACCTTAAGTGTGAAGGAAGCTCCAGCAGGGGCAGTTGTTCCTGGTAGAAGGTGCAAGTCGGTGTTTCGTCCAGAGGAAGAAGAGGTCTCGCCGTGGAGGAAAGATGAAGGTCGTTGCACTGCCAGGGAAGAAACCAGCCGCGGAGTTCTCCGGTTAAAAGGCACCACCCTTCTCTTTGCGGTAGTGGTAAACCGTGGTATTCCGGTTGCCGGGGTGCTTGGCATGGGCAAGGCGGCCCAGAGATGCTCCAGGAAGGTGAAAAGAAGGCGAAACTGGTTATCCCCACCAGTCAAAGGAAGAAGACTCTCCGGACTGGAGATCTCCTCTGTCGTCGCGAAAAGTGGTGAGACGGTTCAGCAGGGCTGCACTGTCGTTGCAGGTCGGCTCAGCTTCTCCCTCCTCGGATTCTTGGGTCCTGTGGTGACTTCTGAAGTTCCAGTCCCCAAAGCCCTGCTTTTATGCAGCACACCCCCATTCACTCAGCCTAGCTGTCAATCAAACATGCTAAGTGGTGAGCCGGCCGGCTCACCACTTGGGCCAATCACACAAGAGTGCGACTTGAGTTACCAAGGTAACTCAGTCCAGGGTGCCTAAACCCCCTCCCACACCCCCTGTGGTACCCAGACAGAGTGGCACCACTTTTGGAGGCTTCTGTGGAGAAGCCCGCCAAAAAGTGGAACAAAGGGCTCGACTTGGGTTGGAGTCACAGAAGAGAACACAAACTCCATTTTAGATCGAGTTCTGGCAAAAAATACCAACCGGTGAATTAATATTAAATAAATAAAGCGGCGGTATATTCGAGGCTATAAGAATTAAATAATTAAAGTTGGTAGCCTTGAACAATGGGAAAATCCCATAGAGATATATTCGCCGTCGAATATAAAAAGTAGTATCCACTGCCACCAGCCAAAACTCGAACAGACCCCGGGGCAATCGAATTGCCCCGACCAGTACGTCCACAATATGATGGTGTGTACTGGTTTCTGTTAATAATTTGGGACTAGTAAAGCCAATGATGACTTTACATGCCCTGGGAGACAGTAGTCAGTCCCAGAGTATGGAGTCTATGTTGGGGGGTCGCTACGACATCCCTGGGTTACGGCACGGAGGGTGCTGTGTAACCCACATCAAAAAAACACGAGACCCTATGGAGTAAAAAACCCCATAGCCCATAAGACACATGGAAAGTGAAAGGAACACCTGAAATCATGTCTAAGAGTGGGAGCAAAAGAATCTCACTCTTAGCAGGAGAGAAAAAAATAAACCCCAAAAATCCAGCAAAGCTGCTGGGGGACTCACTAGGTTTGGGAAATTAGCCTTACAGAGAATTCTCTCTAACAAGAAGTAATGCAGATTATGGGAGCCATGGGGTGGTGGAAGAGTACAGTTAAGTACACACAACACCCACATTAAAAAGGGCAACACATGAGTACACATGTACTAATTCATTAGGTATAGCTCCAAGAAGATAAAGTAAAAGTCAAGGAGCTATCACTAAAATGCACTTAACACATATATTAGATGCACCCAGTTGATCTCAAAAAGAGATCACTTGCACTTTACACTAAAAACAGTTCGAACTTATGAATAATGACCGAGTAAAATGAGGAAACTTTGCATTAAAACCATACACTCTGCAGCGAAGTTCACACCGATCAGAGGGTGTCTGGTGAGACGCATGTCAATGAGGAGAAACCTAGCTAAATGAAGGCCCCTCTTTGTACGACCAGCAGCAGGAGGGAAGGCCTTAACCAATACATTGTAGATCTGCAGCGCTCACAATGGGAACCAGTGCTGCAGGGAACCTTTTGCAGAGGCTACAGAGTCCACAGTAGGGTCGGGGACACTTTTGAGGGCGGCTTGTCGTACAGGCGGATAGAATGGTTGTTCCACCAGTCCAAGGGTCAGAGCACTGACATGGGTCTTCTTGATTGACCGCAAGAGAGGCAGGGCTTCGCCATGGCTTTGCTTTTGCAATCCTGTTTGTCCTCCGCAGCAGTCTGGGCTCCAGTGCAGGGTCTTTGGGTTTCTGGCTCTGGTGATGGATCTGAGAAACATCTGCAGTGCTCTTCCTATCCCAAATTTGGGCTGCACCCAGCCCATCAATGACAAGGATCTGCACCATTCAAACTGGTACTGTCAGCCTAGTCATGGGCATACTCAAACACCACATCTGCCCAGCAACATTCAGCCCCTGACTGGCATGTGAATTCATGCAAGAGGGCACACACACTTATGTCATGCTCACCTGGTTCCAACAGGGGCGTTGATCGGACCCGGACAGCTGCGGTCTCCACCAACGTGATGTGTAGTGAAGAGATGACAGTCTGGACTGGCCCGCCTAATCTTGTCTGCTGGACTCGTAGAAGTATTCTCGTGCAAGTGGAGAAAGGGATTTAGCCAACGTGGACTTTAGTGATCCCCCCAACTGGTCTCGTTCTCCCCACTAATCACCTCCGATATCCCCTCTTGGTAACCTCACCTTATGTTTTTAAATGATGTGCTCTCCATCCTGCATGGCATGCAGGGGCGCGTAGATACCAGTTACTTCACTGGTTTGAAGTTACTGGAGGAGTTCCGGAGGAATATTGACTCCAGTGTCTATACATTTCAAAGAGTTCAATATGTCCGATGTTCACTCTTGTTCCATTCCCTCGTTAGGTTGCAGCTGGGTCCAAAAGAATATTGCCTGGAGGCAGCTGATGGCGTTCAGGTAAGAGTCTGTATTACCAAACACTGTCCGGTAAAAGTTGCATGAGTTTAACTTGCTGTTTTCTCTCCCTTTATAGGTGCGGCATAGAAAGATGCGGCGAATTAAAGGATAATACCTCCGGTGGTAAAGCAGGTAAACCTATGGTGCCAAAGAGATTGTCTATGTCGGTTTTCTCGGCTCACCTTGTTGTTCCTTTTGTTTTCCCCCCAGGTGCTGGGTTTCGACGAAGAAAATGATGGAGGCAGCGCCGAGTTGAAAGATGCGGTGGACTGGTGAGTATAACGCGGCGCTGCTGCTGGCGAAGCAACGCGTGCTGAAATAATGTCCTTTCCAGGCTCGGAGATGTGCTGGGTCTGGAATCCGGTAAGGAATCAAATAATGTCCGTGATCTAACCTCTTCTCCTTTCTTTTCCTTTTGTCTAGGCGCTCCGGATTCGAGGCGGGCGTGGCAGAAGACTGGATGCTGACTTGCAGACACAGTGAGCGTTACGCTGCTGGATGCAGAATAACACGAAGCATGAGCTGCTGTTCGGGCGTGGTTTAAATAGCCTGCAAAGTAGTCCCAGGTAAGAAGTTCCCCAGAACCACACCCGAGTAAAAAAATAGTCCCTGTAATAAAATAGTCCCATCCAGGCCTCACGTTGGCTTGGACTCATTTGCAGCATGGTCTGCATAAGGTAAGTTAAGTCTATGAGCCTGGCGCCTATGGCGCCAGGACTGATTTCTATGATGAGCCTGGCGCCTAAGGCGCCAGGACTGAATCCAAACAGCCCCCAGCCTGGGCTGTTGGGATTTTAATGAGTATCTGGATACCTGCTCCCGGGGCTGATGGACTCGATCCGGATGCCCGGGGGTAGGCATCATGACGGCTTACTCTGCCTGGGAGTGCAACTAGAACCTATGAAAGAGCATGCCTTAGATACCACATCCTGACCCCAGTTAGACCAAAGGACATGACTACAACCACACAGCATGGCCATGTTGTGTATATGGTATGGTATCAAAATGGTTTTCTCCAGCATGGGGTCTGGCATGGATTGACATGCTCCCGAATATTCCCGGTTTTTGGGCTGGGAATCCTTGGTAAAAGAAAAAACAGTTTCACTGTAATACTGTATTTCTCCTCTAAGCCAATCTGTCCTCTGGGTCATACTGCTTCCAACCAATGACAGTCCTCTCCCTAAGCTCCACCCCTAGGGACCATTTTCAGATTTTTACCGCACGCTTCAGTGTTGGGAGTCCTCAAGTTGCTCTCCGAGCTATTTTGAATTTTTGAACGATTTTCGACGGCATCAAAGTTTTGAGAAGGCTTTTGGCCTCCTTTTGCACCTTTCAGCCATGACTGAGAAGAAAAGTCAAATCCTCTTCAAACTTTGCGCGAAGTGTGGATTAAGGAACTATTTCATGGAAGATCGGCATGCTAAATGCTTATATTGCCTGCATCTGGACCATGATGAGGGATGCGAGGTGTGCCGTGGTTTCTCGAAGAAAACCAAAAAAGACAGCTACAGAATACGGGCAGTGTGGCTCAAGTCGAGCAAGGCCACTAACTCAGCCTCAGGGCAGGGTCAAGCCTCATCTAGGACTATATGGTCAGAGGAGCGAACTCCCTCTGGGAGGAGGTTGAGAACCTTTGAGGATGCCCTAATCGCGGGGGTCTAAGAGTAGGCCAAGCTCCGCAACGCTGGCCTTGCCACTGATGCGGTTCCCGATTCCGACAAAAGGATATCTCCATCACCATCGGCCTCCACGGGGAGCCTACCAGCGAAAGGGGCCTCTTCAAAGCGGTAGTCCCTAACCTTGTCCAAACTCTGTCTGCGGATAAACTGACAAGGGACAAGTCTGGAGAGGACTGGTCGAAGCTGGCTAAGACATTGCAGCCTGCTAGGTCAACTGACGAAAGCAGATACGGGCACATCGACTAAGTTGCCGTCCACTACAGCAGCACTGGAGGTGAGTGGACTCGCTAAGGGAGTGACCGCAACTCCACGGTTGTCCTTGCCTCCCGTGGCGAGATAACCGCTGTGGAGGCAGTGGCCACTCTGGTGTGGAAAACCACCAGCAAGGGAGACCATGATCTGCAAACACTGACTCGGCTACGGGCACTGACTAGGGCGACGACTACATCGCGGCTGACGGAGAAACACCACACACGGACGAGCCTCATAGGGACTCGCCACTGGAGAAAGTTGGAGCCTTTCATTATATCTTGTCAAGGGCCTCTGAGCTGTTTCAGTTGGTTCCTGAGGAGACCAAGAATGAAGGCTTCCTGTGCCAGCAGCGTGAGTGGTGAAGAAAGACCATGTCCATTCCCTGCCTGGACAACATCTCTGGGAGGAGGGCCTAGCTCTAATGCGAAACCAGAATAGGACCCTGACCAAGCGTGACAGATTGGAGAAAAAGTACAGGGTTCCAGATTCAGCTCCCAGGTGCTTAGGGTCTCAGCCCTCACCCGATTCAGTGGTCTAGGCCGAAGCCAGGAAGTGCTCGGTGAGCCCATCATCATGGTACCTCCTGACCGGGAGGGTAAGAAGCTGGGTGCAATGAGCTAGAGAATAATTTATACAGAAGCCTCTACCATCAAGGCAGCGAACGCCGTAGCCATTTTGTCCCGATATGACCGGGAACTATGGTTCAAGCTAGGTCCTATTGTGTTTATCCTCCCCAAAGACAAGAGGTTTGAGGCACTAGAACTCTTTCAAGAAGGGGAAGAGGCCTCTGACCACGCTATCGCAGTGGACATCACAGACACAGGTTTATGCCAGATGGGGAACGTGTCCCCGCATCAACAAGGTTGGTTGAAGGCAACAAACATCCGCCAGGACGTTCAGACTAAGGTACTGGTTATGCTGTTCGATGGGAGTACCTTTTCGGCAAGTCTGTGTCATGACTCTTGCCCCTGGCGCTCACTGGCAAATCAGCCTTCCAGTTAGGGCCAGGTAAAAGGCCTTAAAACCTCATCCAAGACTCTCTTGGAGTCAGTCCTGGCTCATAACCATCATGAAGACCAACAATAGAATGGGACTATTTACTAGGGACTATTTAACTTGGGGGGGGTGGGTGGGGTTCAGCCAACATGGAGGCGCACACATAGCTCAGTTACAAGGAACTGAGCTCTGCGGTCTAGTCTTTTGGGTGTGGCAGGCCTGGGACTACTTTACCTGGACTACTTTGGGTGTGGTAGGCCTGGGACTATTTTACCTGGACTACTTTACCTGAGACTATTTAAAACACACCCAAACAGCAGAACATGCTTTGCGTAACGCTCCCTGTGTCCAGTTTTTTGATGCCAGCTTACCTGAAACCAAGGACCTGCAGAGAGAGAAAGAACACTACAAAACTTACCTGGAACAGTATCCTGTCTTCAATCCATCGCTGACTTCAGTTCCACTCACGTTCCACTCACCTGAAGGTACAAACTCCATCATCTGGCACTGCACGCATCCTGGAATAGCATAACCTGAAAAGAGGAGAAATAAAGACAGCATTAGTAAGCGTTTACTCATGTTTCCTCCCGAATGAAGAAAGCCACACAATTCTTACCTGGGTATTCATCTCCTGGTCAGTATCATTGCTGGAACATTACGGCGCTCGGCGAGGAACATCACAACCTGCAAGGAGAGAAAAGACACGGGTTAGCAATATAAAAGGTGAAACAGCGCCACGCATCACTCACCGGACAGCATCGCGCACACCGCGCTTTCCACTACCGGCCCATGCTCATCTTCAAACTGCATGACAACACCAAAATACCTTTCCATACCTAAAAGGAAAGAAGCAAGACATTATTCGAACTAAGAGGAACATAAGAACTGCATACAAAGACTGTAAAGCAGCAAACCTACAGAGTCGCAGAAGGCCTGGATTCCCACATGGGAACTTGCACCAGTGAAGTAACTTGGTCGCTGCTCGCCCCCCACATCTACACGCCCCTACCACGAGGAGCATGACGGAGAATCCACCTTTTACAATATAAAGGTAACGAGAAGGCCCAAAGGGGAGGAAGGAGTTGAGGCCAAGGGAGGTGGGAAAATAAAGACAATCTGGTATTGAATCCAGCTCTCCTATATTGCAGACCCATCTTTAACCAGAGGCCTTACCAAGGGACCGGGAGAGGGTTCGAGAGTGCAAATCATCCAACCAGGGCTGGATGGCGTCCCCGTGGATACCAGGTGTGCGTAACAGTCTGTCAACAAGTCTTTGCAGGCAATCAAGACTGACAGACGGCACACTCTCTGGGAAGCTTGCTGCAGTGACGGCTGTCATTCTTTTCCTCTTCCAGAGGAAAACCCGGAGGATCTTCAATGGGTTATAATATCGCGTACTGGTAGCCTTCACACTCCTTCACTCAAGAGTGTAAAGGGGTCGCCCTCAAGGCAGCTGAGGACAGCTCTGCGACCCCTAAGCAGGCCTAAACTGGTTGTGGCCTCGGGCCCCCACTTTTGCAGCCCAGTGGGGGGCCGGTTGACTAAGTTCATCGACCTGTGGTAAAAGATCACCACGGACAGATAGGTGCTGGGCGCTCTCATACAGAGACACACCTTGGAGCTCCAATGCTGGTGTCCTTGTATTCCGCTGATTCACAAGAACTGCTTCTGCGAGAGGTGCGGCCCATTTTACCGAAGGGGACAATAGAACCTGTCCCCCAGCATCTCCGGGGCTCTGGAGTATATTCCAGATACTTTCTGGTTCGAAAGAAAACCGGGGGTTGGAGGCCGATCCTGGATCCAAGTCGTCTCAACAAGTACTTAAAGTGCCAAAAGTTCTGTATGGTCATGTTGCAACACATGCTTGGCCAACTGGAGCAAGGAGATTTTGAGACGTCTGATCTGGAGGACGCCTATTTCCACATCCCCATTCCCAAAAAAACACTGCTACGATTCATAGTTCAAGGTCAGCACTGCCAGTTCAAAGCTCTGCCCTTTGGCCTGAAGTCAGCCCAAGTGTTTTTACGAAGTGCCTGGCCCCGGTGGTGGCACATCGTCTACAAGGCATCCACGGATACCCCTATCTGGACTACTGATTGGTGCATTACCTCTCACACACACTGACCGGCGAATACACAAAAAACTGTAGGTCTGCTGACAGAGTTGGGGATGTCCATAAACTATCCAATGTTCTGCTTCATGCCATCTCGGGTCATGCTGTTCCTAGGTGCCCGACTCAACAGTGACGTGTTTGGCGTCTTCCCTTGGAGGAGAGGGTGAGAGTCCTACAAGACAAAGTGCAGCGCTTGTCTGCTCAGATGACGACGGTGCGGTCCAACAAGTCGCTACTGGGCATGTCTTCCTGCATCAGTTACGTTTGCCTCTGCAGTCTTCACATGTGACCTCTCCCAGGAGTTCCTGGATGCGAGGTGAATGCAAGTATTGGGGAACTTAGCAGACAAGATCTCCCTCAACAAGGAGTTCCGTCAGACGATAGTGGTGGGTTGTACGGCTGCATCTCATCCAGCGGACTCAATTTCAGGTTCCTCCTTACTAGGAGACAGTCACCACGGAAGCCTCTCTAGAGGGATGGGGAGCCCGCACCGAACAGTTGCATGCCAGAGGCCTCTGGCAACCAGAAGAGAAGCACCTCCACTTTGTCCAGGAGCTTTGGGCCCTATTCTGGGCTTGCAAGTCTTTTCTGCCGCCGTTGAAGAGCAAGGTGGTGAGGATGTTCAGACACCACCACCATGTTCTACGTCCGGAAACAAGGGGGTACTCGCTCACCAGCACTTTCCAAGGAGGCCCAGGGCCTGTGGCGTTCGGCCATTCGTCAAGGCATGTTCCTTGTCCCGTTTCACCTAGCTGGCATCAAGAACGCCATCACAGACCCGCTCAGCACGGTACTGCGTTCTTTCCACGAGTGGGAACTGCACCAGGACCAGGTGGATCTTCTGTTTGGCAAATGGTGCCATCTCCAGATCAATCTCTACGCGAAGGCAATGAACACCAAGTGCCAGAGGTTCACCAGCAGGCTCCCTCAACCTGGGAGCATGGGGGATACATTTGTGTTCCCGTGGGAGGGACGGTGCCTGTATGCTTTCCCTCCGTTTCCACTCCCCTTGCGTGTGATCAACGCTCACAGTACCACTGCCTGGTAATACTGGTCGCTGCAGCATGGCCAAGACAAATCTGGTATCCGGACCTGCTGCGTCTGTCGGTGACCCCATCCATCAGGCTGCCACTATCCCTAGAGCTTCTCGCCAGAATGGACGACGATTCTGCATCACAACCCGAAGTCTCTGTACCGGAGGGCATGGGTCCTACAACCTTCGAGTTTGGAGGTTTTGTTTTACCAGCAGAATTTAAGGAAATCCTGGCCAAGGGCAAAGCCTTGTCAACGTTGAAGTGCTACTGACATAAATGGAAACTATTCTGTGTGGTGCCGGACCCAGAAAATTACCCCTCTGCGGGTCACAGCCCTGCAACTTCTACCATACTTGCTTTCCTTGGCCAAAGGCATACTTGCTCCCGCCTCTATCAAGGTGCATCTCGCTGACCTATCCAGGTACACCAGTTCACCTGCCAGTTTCTCTTGCGGAAGACTGCTTTCCTTGTTGCTATCACCTTGGCCAGGCGGGTCGGCAAGATTCAGGCCCTGTCTTGCAACCAGCCTTACTTGTCTTTCCACGATTCAAGGGTGGTACTGCGTACACACCACACCTTTATACCAAAGGTACCATTGGAATTCCACCTCAACAATCCTTTGGTGTTACCAGTCTTCTTTCTGAATACGCCGTCGCCAGGAGAAACAGCCTTGCATTCGCTGGATGTTGCTTGTTCCTTCAAGTTCTATGTGGCACGTACAAAGAATTTTCAGAAGACTTCTCAGTTCATTAACTTTGGACCGACAAATCAAGGAAAGGCCTTGTCGACGGCTTCCATCTCCAGGTGGCTCTCCGGCAGCATCATGTACTGTCATCGACTGGCTAGCAGCCGCTGTCATGCCAGCCGAGAGCCAACTCCACAGAGCAATTGCATCAATGACAGCCTTTCCCTTTGGTGTTGCCCTGCTTGATATCTGAAGGGCTGCTGTGCAATCTTTATTCATGAGCATGTGACGCCATGCCAGACCCATGCTGGAGAAGGTTTAAGTTACTTACCTGTAACTATTGTTCTCCAGCATGGGTCTGGTATGGATTCACATGCAAACCCTCCCTATGACAAATCTCCACTTTGGGGTCTATCTTCTATCTCCTAAGGAGTTCGTTGGAAGAGGCAATCTTTTCCCTTGCTTCATTGGCTTCCAATTTAAAAAGTCTCAAGTTTAAATCTGATGTGGTCAGCTGTGAACAATCTTTGGTAGTTGGGTTGTATGCCTATTCTTACAGGTGAAGGGGCATGTTCCACAATACTGTTGACGGTCCCCACCTCTGCGTGCACACTTCCCTGGTGCTGGAGCAATATCAAGTGGCTCTCTATATTCTTTCACAGGCACTCAGGCAGGCTTGCCTCGCCAGCTGATTGCCAATCTTTGTGGAGCTGGGAGGTGCCTTTCCATTTGTGGCCTCCCCACAGTTCTGCTAGTTTCATAATCGGGCCATCATGTCAGGCCCAGCAGGAGACTTTAGTTTACACCACCCCAATGGTGGTGTGCAGCATAGCTAGGCCACATTTGGTACCAGAAGGGTCAGTGAAGTCTTCCCCTCCCCCTGATACCGAAAATGAATTGGCTACAAAGTCACGGACATTACATGCTGAATATTGAAAGTTGGGGAGAGGTCCCTTGACGCGACGGAAACAATCCTGGGAGTTAGCTTCACAGTTTGGTATTTGTTTTTCCTGGTTGTTGGGGACAAACCTAGGGGGCAGGAGAGCGGATTGGAAAAGGTAAGTAGGGGTGGTTGGGACTGCCAGTGGATGGGATGATCGACTTAATTTCCAGGTTTAATTATCGGTGAGAAGCCCAAGATTAAAAACAAATGGTAGGTTTCCAGACTACCCACTTCAATGGTCAGGGGCTCAACTTGCCGTTTTAAAGAAAGGGTTACATTGAACAGTTACAGGATCTGGGATATGTGCTTCCCATGCTTAAAGACAATAGCTCTGCCCCAACAGGAATTTGGACAACAACATAGAGGTATTTCTTTGAAACATGTTGCCTCGGGTTGTGGAGAGGAAATACAGGATGGCCATTCTCATTGCTAGAGGTATTCTTTTTGTACCGCTGGATGTCTACACTCCAAGGGTAGATATTGTAAACTTGATTTCTGATGCTTGTTAATCTGCTTAGAATAGCATGCTGTGCATATGGTCCGACATCCAATGGTAACCGCATCTTGTCTTTTGGGGACCGAAAGGGGACGTCGGCATAGGTGTGTCTGAAACACTATCGTGACGTGTGTAGTACCCAAAATCCTTCACGCGCCGAGGTCCCTCGGATTGTTTTTTTCCGCCCAGTTCACTGGTCACCCTGTAGCGGAGCTCTTCATGAGACATTGTTTATTTTACTGAATTGTCGGTTTATCCCCGTTAAGTCACTTTGCCCATCAAGAACATAATCGACGACTACGGGGGAATCGTCTACGGCTGTGGGTTCCGACGCCTAAGATTCGGCGTTCGGACTTCCACGTGGTTAGATATCCGTGGAAAGACGAGCGCACCTCGTGTAACGCTTGTCTCCCCCTAGAGCATGACGAAAGGCGGTGTTCGGCATGTAAACTCCTTAAACCTAAGACCCTTAGGGAGCGCCGGTTAAAGCGGTGGTCCGCGTACGGCATGGCATGCGTGGAGCCTCCTTTCCCTGCCGTGACACCAGCCGAAAGTGACGGCGGCATGTCGGATGACCAAACGTCCAATGCGGACATTATAGACCTTGAGGCGGACACTTCTAGGGCCGCCATGCCCGTCCCTGACCCTTCCAGGCTCGACTCTGGTCTTGCTACAGGGAACACACCCGGCGACAGGGGCGTACAATCGCACACAACCCAAACGCCGTCCTCGACGACATCGTCAAAGAAGGCGAAAGCGCCAACAGGCCGGCCGGAAATTTCGGCGGTGCCCACGGATCGGTCAGGTCCGAAGCCTTCCCCCGCATCCGCAGCAGCGCATGACTGGGCATAACAAACATAACAAGGGCGCTATTACACGCGCTGAAGTTTCAGAACAAAAAACTTCGACGGATTCCAAGGTTTCCAAGACCCGTACAGGCCTGAGAACTACGAGTAGGCCTCTACCCGATAAGCCATCTGCTGGCCCTTCTGGAGCCGCGGAAGACACTTCTACTGCCGACACATCATCGGAGGCGTTGTCTCCCGAAGATTCAGTGACTATCCGTAAGAGCATCAATAGGATTGCTACGGCGGTGGGCCTAGTACCGGTTCCGCCCACAGTTATGGGCCAATCCGCCAAAGTTTTCCACGGATTTGGAAGACGATCCCGAAGACACTTATGAAGAAAGCCAGGTACCCCTCTCAAGCACCCTGAGGAGATCCTCTCAACACCTTAGGGCGGAGAACACGGTTCCTACTCAGCTAGGTCCATTTGGATCCTCCAAGTGGACCACGGAGCAATTCGAGGGGTGCATGGATCGGCTGGAGCAGTTTTTCAGGGCTTCTGATCAATCTCCGCCGAAAAAAGCTCGGGTAGACCCTAAGCCTCAAACAAAAGATGTCCAACACCTAGATGTCCAACACCAAGTTGACTATCAAGAAGATGTCCACATGGACACTTATGGAGATACAGAAGAAGAGGCCTCTTTTCTGGACAACTATGGGGAAGATCAAGGAGCAACGGACAACTGGGAGGACACCCAGCAGGACGATCACAACTCTGATATCGTTTGCCTCGACTCTCCCCCATCCACCCCGATTCGACAAGCTTACCCGGTGGATGATCAAATGGCTTTCAAGAACATGTTGAAAAAAGCAGCGGAATTCTTTAAAATTGCCACGCTTGAAGCCTTGCCCGAACAAGATTTCGCGGAGGACATTATTAATGAAAAGCCTCCGGCAAGCCAGTCTATCCCTCTCTTGAGCTCTGTAAAGAAACGGCTGGCCCCTTCCTTACTCACACCCGCTCAGACTAGGGCTGTGAACCCAAGGGTCAAAACTTTTCCGACCCCCCTCCCCCCTGACCCACTTTATATCAAAGGACACGCAATCCCAGACTCGCTGGTGGTGACCAACACTCGCAAGAGAGCAGGGGTTCCCCTTGCCACGGGAGTCACCCCCGGACAAGGAGTCCAAAAGCCTTAGGCAAACGGGTTACTTCGGCGGCGGCCTATACCGTCCGGATTGCCAATAACACGACATTACTGGCAAGCTACGTTGACACCCAATGGAACCTACTCCAGGAAGGCCTTCAAGAGGTTCCGGAACCAACCAGAGCCAAGCTTCTCGCCATTGTCTCGGAGGGCAAACTTGCCAATCAGAATGTGGTAAAGAATACCCTGGACACCGCAGTGACAGCAGGCAGGTCTCTCGCACAGCATACTCTCCTAAAGAGGCACGCACGGCTGCGCACGTCGGGCTTCAGGCCTGAGACCCAGGCATCCATTATCAACAAACCCATCGAAGAGGCCACCCTCTTCGGGAAGGCGGTAGACGATGCGTTGGAGACAGCCAAGAAGGAGCACAAGACTGTTAAGTCGCTGCACTAAATTTATCAGAAACCCTCTTCACAGAGGGGCAGTAATTCTTGGCGGTCCTTTCGAGGACAAGCCCGCGCCGCTCAAAACAATTTTGGCACGGGCAACTTCAACTCAAGTCAAACTGCTGGAAGCCCCACTTACTACCCCTAGAGGGGTCAGAAGCATGGAAAGAATAGAGGCAGAGGCTCCAATTCCAGAGGAGCGTCAACTTCGGGTCAGAAATGACCACCAAGTCCATGTCCCCTCCCATGTCTCCCCGGTCGGGGGGGGCGATTAACATCTTTACTCAAGGCATGGGAGGGGATAACTTCAGACCAGTGGGTCTTAAAGACGGTCGCCCACGGTTACTGCGTGGAATTCGCCCTACCTGCACAGTTCAGACCGCCGAAACATAGACGCCTTTCACCGGAACATCTGCAGATCCTGATCCAAGAGGTGGAAGCGCTGCTGGGAAAGGACGCCATAGAAGCTGTCCCGATTCTTCAGGTAAACGAGGGTATCTATTCAGTGTACTTCCTTGTACCCAAAAAGGATCTCACCATGCGTCCTGTTCTAGACCTGCGCCCAGCGAACAAGTTCATAAAGCCCCAGAAGTTTCGCATGGTAACACTGCAAGAGGCGATCCCATTGCTAAAACAGGGGGACTTCATGACAACATTGGATATGAAAGATGCACACTTTCATATTTCAATGCTGCCAGCGCACAGAAAATTCTTAAGATTCGTGATTCAGGACAAACACTACCAGTTCAAGGTACTCCCCTTCGGCATAGCCTCGGCGCCCAGGGTGTTTGCCAAGGTCCTGGCAGTGGCAGCGGCACACCTGCGCAGACTTTCAGTTCCAGTTTACCCTTACCTCGACGATTGGCTCATCACAGGGGACTTGTTCGACGTCTGTTTTTCGAACACCCAAAAAACAGTAGACCTACTGTTCAGCCTGGGATTTTCTATCAATGAAAAGAAATCCAGCTTAGTCCCCAGCCAAGTAAAACAGTTCCCGGGGGCTCTAACTTGTACGGAAGATGGTCTAGTCTTCCCTTCCAGCGAGAGGGTTCAGAACATGCTCTCTCAGGTTCCTCAGTATGTAGCTAGTCGAGAGGTGACGGTGCGCAAAGCTATGGGTTTGCTAGGGATGGTGGCGTCATGCATATACTTGGTTGCCCGCGCGGGGCTGCGTCCCATGCAAGAGTGGCTCAACAGCCAGTAGTGTCAGGCCAGCGGACAATGGGAAGATCTGTTGTTTGCCAGCCCTCGTTCTCTCTCTGCAGTGGTGGTCGAGGGAGAACCTCTTGAAGGGGAAAACCTTCACCACCCCTGCAGTGGAAGCCACTCTCACGACAGACGCATCTCTCACGAGGTGGGGGGCTCACCTGCTTCAACAGACAGCGCACGGAGTGTGGTCCCCTTAGGTAGCGTCCAACCATATAAACCTACTGGAGCTACTAGCAGTGTTCAAAGCATTGAAAGCCTTTCAGGAGCAACTGCAAGGGAAGACAGTGCTGGTTCTAACCGACAGCACAACAGCAATATGTTACCTGAACAAACAGGGGGGAACTCGGTCTGCAGGGCTATCCAAGCTGTCCCAAAACATCTGGATATGGGCTCTCAAACACAAGATGTTCCTGATATCCCAACATGGTCCAGGGGAACTCAATCTTCTGGCAGACGTACTCAGCAGAGATTTTCCTCTGCCAGAAGAGTATGAATGGTGACTGCACGAAGACATTGTATCCAACGTCTTCGCAGAATGGGGGTTTCCAGAGATCGATCTGTTCGCTACTCAGGAAAGCGCCCAATGTCAAGATTACGCCTCCAGGTACCCCCAGAACCGATCCAAGAGGAACGGTCTCTGGATAACTTGGTCGGGGAAATGTGTCCCCGACTCCCCTTCTGAACAAGTACCAGGAACCAGTCACCATGATTCTGGTGGCTCCCATGTGGGCCTGCCAACCTTGGTTCGCTCACCTGATGGAAATGTCCCTTTCCCCACCAGTCAAGCTGCCCTGTCCGTACAACATGTCTCAGGACAGGGGGGAGTCTCTGCACCCATGCCCACAAACTCTAAACTTAGCAGCCTGGCTCCTGAGGTCATAGAGTTTGGACATCTGCAACTCCCTCAAAGATGCATGAACATACTGAGGGAGGCAAGAAAGCCTAACACACGTTATTGCTATGCCAGCAAATGGAAACATTTTGTCATCTGGTGCAATTCCAAAGGCGTCAATCCCACCGATTGCTCGCCTTCACACATTGTGTTATATCTAACCCATCTGTTGGACTCTGGGTTAGTCTTCAATTCCTTAAAGGTTCACCTAGCGGCGTTGTCAGCCTACACCACGTCACAGCAGAAGGTATCGTGGTGGAAGATAACTGTGATTAAAGCCTTTATGAAAGGGGTTAAAAGAATGTATCCCCCCCCCCCCATCACTCACCCAGCCCCTGGGTGGGATCTAAATGTGGTTTTAACTAGGCTCATGGGACCCCCTTTTGAGCCTATGCATAAAGCTAGTCTGAAAGACCTGACTTACAAGACAGCCTTTCTAGTAGCTATCACTTCTATCAGAAGAGTTGGCGAACTACAGGCCTTCCCGGTTTTGGACCCCTTTGTTACAGTCCACAAAGATAAGGTAGTTCTGCGCACTCATCCCAGTTTTGCGCCGAAATTTATTTCAAAGTTCCATGTGAACCAGTCAATCGAACTACCCACGTTCTTCCAGAGACCTATTAACATGGCCGAAAGAAGCCTTCACACACTAGATGTGCGCAGGGCAGTCATGTTCTACATGGATAGAACCAAACCACTGAGGAAAACTAAACAATTCTTTGTTTCAGTGGCAGCTGGTAGGGAAGGGGACCCTGTCTCTAAATCAGCAATATCAAGGTGGATTGTCAAATGCATCACACTGTTACACTCTTGCAAAGAGAGAACTGCCCTTCAAGCCTAGAGCACATTCTACTCGAGGCACTGGGGCATCCATAGCATTCATTGCAAATGTTCCCCTAGAGTCTATTTGCAACCTGGAGTTCTGTACACACCTTTACAAAACACTATTGCCTAGACACTCATTCTAGGTCTGATTCTCAGGTGGGACAAGCAGTACTAAGACCTCTTTTTTTCTACTGTTCCTTCTCACAACCCACCTCCAACTCCGGGTACTGCTCGCTAGTCTATGTACAGCATGTGATTCTAAGCAGTTGAACAAGCATCAGAAGACATGTATTACTTACCGTAAAAGCATTTCTGATGATTGTATCTGCTTGGATTCACATGCGCCCTCCCTGCCTCCCCGCTCGGGGTGTAAGGAACATAGACTTCTTACTACTTTCTCTCTTCATGTACTCACTCACTATAGCCTTGGGCTCCCTCATGGCAGAAGAAATACAATCTGAGGGACCGCGGCGCGTGAGGGATTTTGGATACCACACACGTCACGATAGGGATAGTTTTTCAGACACGCCTATGCCGACGTCCCCTTTCGGTCCCCGAAAGACAAGATGCAATACTCCGCGGTTACCACTGGATGTCGGACCATATGCACAGCATGTGAATCTAAGCAGATACAATCATCAGAAATGCTTTTACGGTAAGTAATGCGTGTCGTATTCACCCAATGAAAGCAAGACGCTGCTTGAACTCCTCCCAAGAGTTGTAGCCTTTATTGATAGATGTGTTTAACTGTTGGGGTTTTCAATCTGGTACCTGATCAGACTATGGATAAATCACTCCATCCTGTGTCCTCCCCTTTTAGGAGCTCGATTGTTCTTGAAATGGTACTATGTTAGCTGGAGTTGATTGAGGAATGGCGACAGCTGCTTCCAGGTGCAGAAAGATACCAGTTTTTCTCATTTGCAGGGGCTTCTCCATGTTTGTTTCCCCCACATTTAAACAGTAAATATCTAGGATTGCGGTTGAATCTCAAGTGCGATCTGATCACTCCCCAGCCGCCTCTGTGTAGACTGTCTGATCCCATCCCTTGACTGCGTGATGACATTTTTTTTTTTATTAACATGATTTAGTTTGTTACAAACTTTTAATTTCATTTTTAAAACTCAGTGATACACAAAATTATAAAATATAAAAGTTCAATTAAGAGCTAGAGTAGATAAAATAAAAAAAAAAGGAATGTAGAGACAATAAGACAATAACACTTTCGGCATCAATTAGGCCAGTCGTCGGTATCTTCACTTGGCTTTCTGTTGAACTCCAGGCTGCAATCTCAAGATATGTTGTAAGTATTGAGCTATCGTGAAAATTAGTTTGTTTTCGCCTCCATTCAATAATAAAGACCAACGCATATCCGTGTCCATCTGTTGACTCGATATTTTGAAAAAGTTAACAAAATTCAGTCTCTTGGTCGTTAATTCTGGGCAGATCATAACTAGATGATAAATTGTTTCTGGTACTTCTCTATCCTTACAGAAACGACAATAGTTGTCACTTTTCGGGATTTGTCGTATCATTGCCAGTTTGTCTCTTGTAGGTAAGTTATTTAAACAAATTGCCATGTACACTGTACGGATATTATCAGGAAACTTCCATGTACTTGGGAATTTCGTTTTAGTGCTTGAATGTCCAATTGACTTTGAAGATTTCTTAGATATAGAGTTTTGGCATGACCTGTTCGGATCCAGTCGTTATTTGCTAATTTGCGTTTTGCATGTTGTGGTCTGTTCATGAGGGTTTCGAGTGATATTTCTTCATCCTTTAATTGTTGGTGCAAATGATCTTTCCATTTCCTTAAAAATGTATTGTGAAGAGCAGTTTGATTATATTTCAAAATTGCTGTTGCTGGTGTTTCATCGTTTGTCAGAAGTTTTCTTAGTAGGTCGAGGTGTTTCCATGTCACTATCGAAGATGGGGATTGGGTTGCCACCTCATAGCGAATTCTAGCCATCGGATAAGAATCTGGGAGCCTTAAGATCTTTCTCCAGAATATAGCTTCTAGTTTCGCCCAATTGTTGGATTGTGAGTGGATCATTGCGTCTCTGCCATATCTAATTACCGGGATTACTTTCTGCCTGTAGAATGTTATGACAGGTTTAAAGGAAAGTTTGCCATATTGGCTGTGTAGGGGACAGCCTTGTCTGGCTAGTGTCTGGGTTTTCATTTCCAGGTTATTGAACCACTGTTTTTCTATTTTAGATTGATTTAGTGTAATGCCGAGATATTTGAAGGTCGATACTTCTTCTAGACAAATGTTATCAATAGAGAATTTTAGCGCTGGATGTTTCTTGAATGGAAGTTTTATTAATGGCATGATTTTAGTCTTTGCCATATTGATCCTTAGGTTGTTGGATTTCATGTAGGTTCCCATAAGATTTAAGCTCCGTTGTAGTCCCGAGATGGTTTTGTCTAATAGGATTATGTCGTCGGCGTAGAATAACGCTGGAATTGGGACAGAGTTCAGTTTTTGAGGGTTCAGAGCCGGGTCATTAAGATGTTCTTCGCAATCTGCTGTGTATAAATTATATAAGGTGGCTGCGAGAGTACAACCCTGCTTTAAGCAACTAAGAATTGTGGCGTTGGACACAAATAAAGGCTTTGATCGTTGACTGGCATTGCATCCATAATAGACTTTAAGCCTTCAGTTTTGGCCCCACATTCATTTCCCATATACTAACAAATCGGAACCCGAAAACTAGTATCCTTAACCCCATACATATCTTTGTAATTCCTGCTTATACTCTAGGCAAATGGGTCCATTGATAAGCTAGACGCCAATGAGGTTGGTGTTTGCCCTGTCAATGGAATTTATTTGCAGAGAGAATAAGCGGGAGGCATGACTTTCAAGGGGTTCATTGGGTGAAAAGTTCCAGCAAAAAGGCCCTTTACTAAGGTAATGGTCTATTGCCAAATCCAAGGGAGGATACTCCTCCCTAACCACAGAAGCCGAATTGGTTGGCATGGGTGCTTGATGTGTAGCAAACAGGACACACCGATGCAGCCAATGTGGGGGAAGAGTTATTCTTTGAGTTAAATGTACAGTTAATGGACCAATTGTATTATTGCAGACTTGACCTAAACATTTAACCTTTTTAAAAGAAACATTGCTCGAAGTTGATATACACATTACACAGCAGGTTTATTTTCATCATTGCATTGCAAAAGATTTCCAAATTGCTAAACTACTGAACACATTTTACTGTACTAAATATGTTAATGCTAATTGGGGCTGGCAGGCTCATTTTTCAAGTCTAGCATAAATGGCTTACTTATGTCAAAGTATGATCCAGCCAAGACATCAGGACATGTGAGCAAGGTATGCAGGGTATATGGTGGCTGGTTATGGTGTTTGCAACTGCTTCTTATCTAGGAGTCATTGTACCTCTTTGCTTTTTCACATACAAGAACGTGGAATTGTTTGAGGAAGGGAGGCTTCACTTTAATTTACTGTCTCAATTAAAAAGTGATCCTCTAAGAAAAGGCTTTTCTGTATATTAAACCTAAAACGCCTGGCCAGAGCTGAATTAACAGCATGGAAAGTGACAACTTTTTAAAAAACATTTTTTATCGTTTTACTTTTTTTTGCCTGCATCGGAAAATGTTTGGTCCCATCATTAAAAGCTTGCAGGGGCAAATATTCTGCGTAGTGTCCTGTAATGGGCGGTTTTTCCACTTGGATCCAAGCTCAGTAATTTGGTCCTTTGAGGTTTGCCACAGTAGTACCCCATAAAGTAGCGGATTATGATGGTTTCAGACTGCTTGTGTAGTAGTCATTGCACTGTTGTGATGTTTATTACTATAGTTATCAGTACACTGTGCTGAAACTATGATGTTCATAAGTTCTGTAACCATGACAGCATGTTCGTGTATGGTTCCAGAATGTTGATGGAACCATACACGAAGATGCCTGAAGAGATGAAGGTTGGCCTCCATGGGGGCTTCTCCCAATAAAACCAGATACTATATAAATAAATCATATAGTATGACTAAGTGTCTAACTCACACTTCCTAACAATTGGCGACGAGGACTCCACAGGGAGGGAGCCCCCAGAAGCAGTGAAAAACAAGTTTGATGACTCGACCAACTGCGTCGAAAATATGGTGAAGCAGCAGAACCCACGGAAATATTATGACTGATTCAAGGCAAGTGGGCGGAAGTAGCGGCGCGAATCGCACGCATTAAAAAAATAAATTAAAAAAAAAAGATATTTGTGCTTACGTTAGCTTGGCATCATTTGAACGCTGCGTGAGGCCAACGGGGGGAGAACGCTAGAGGAAAGCACCTACATGCGTGGTTTGCGTGCCGCCATTTTGAGGGATACTACATTTTCGCCACACCAGCAAACGCTACGCGAAAGGCCGTCAATGCGCGTATCATGACAAGGATGAGGGTGATGAAGTATACGCTGGCCTGCGTGCGTTACTGCAAGTGAACCACAGCATTCAGCTGTCTATATTAAGTAAATGTGAACGCGCCCCAAGTGGATACAGCGAAGTGCAACAGCTGATCGAATTGAACAGATGTAAAGCACGTTTGAATCAGAACACGCACATATTAGTGTGGGAACGTTAGGATTGCCAGAGTTACATGTGAACTGCATTAAAGACATAAATACTGAAATAAAAGTTGGCATGATGGCACCGAGTTTCAAGGAGTGAAAGTTGATAGTTGCAAGACAACTTGAAATATACAGACAATATTGAATTAAAGAGGAGGATTCTGTGACAGTCACACGAGTACACAAATAGTTGTGTGCCAATAAGGAATAATGCAGAACAGAGCGGCTCCTATGAAATTTTTGGCACTACCTGGGGATCCGGTGTGTCCTCGGGAACAGTGGCAGGACAATTTTCAAGTATACTTAAGGGCGATAGGAGGTTCCAAGTTTAATGATGATTTAAAGGATGCCACGTTGCTTAACTGCATAGGTGCGGAGGCACTCAGGATCTTCAGGAACCTACCAGAATTGGATCACACGGATGTAGTTCTGGGTGGTGAATCCTCAAGTGGAGCCAGGAAATATGATATGGCAATCACTTAACTAAATAAACACTTTGGAAATAAAACCAACATTGTGTTGGAACGTTATAGATTCTTTTCAAGGAAACAGAATAAGGGTGAAAGCATCAATGCCTACATAGCTGCTTTGAGAGGTCTGTTGGCTACGTGTATCTTCACAGGAGTGGCGGAGGAATACTTGAGAGATCAACTGGTTCTGCATGTGGCAGATCCTCGAATACAACAGCGTTTGTGGCAGGCAAAAAACCCTACATTGGATCAAGCAATTGAAATAGCTAGGTCCATAGAACTTGGTGAGAAATGCATGAAGGAGGTTCAGAACAAGACGGAGAATGCAGAAATAAAGTCAGAGAAACATTCGATGGACAATATGGTAGTGAAGAGGATTTGATTGCTATTGTCAAAAGAATAGTCAGGTCTGACAATGATGCTAGATCTAGACAGGGAAGAGACAGTGCATACAGAACGAACAACAAGTGTTTCAAATGTGGTGGATTTAGACATATGAATGCAGAGAAGGACTGTCCTGCTGTATCAGCTGAATGCTATAAGTGTGGACTAATAGGTCATTTTGGTAAAGTGTGTCGCAACAACAGAGGCAGATTCAATGCCCGACATGCGAGGAATAATGGTCGATATGGTAGAGGAAGAAGTGCTGCCATGACAAGAATAAAGGCTTTAGAAGAAATTGGTGGTTCCAGTAGTCTATTAGCGATCACAGACAGATTTGAAGAGGAAGTACAGATACTTGCATTCACACCAAATGAGTGGTTTGGGCCCGTGGGTGCCAATGGAAATAGATGGGATAACGTTGCAAGTTATGGTGGACACAGGTTCTCCATATACTATGGTGGATGTGGACACATATGTGAACATACTAAAGAAAAAAATGGAAGAATTGAAATTGACCAAGATTAAAGCGACCGGATATGGTAAGACTCCCATCAATATAGTTGGGTATGATTGGGTACATTTAAATTTCGAAGGAAGACATACTGCAGATTGTATGTTGCTGAAAATGGATTCTCCATAGTTGGATGGTGGGAACAAGCATCATTGAAGATCCGGATACATCCAGGCGAGAGTGTGCCTATTCTTTGCATTAATGGAGATAGCTGTAGTACATCGGAGAATTTAGCCAAGAGTTTTCCTAAAGTCTTCAATGATAACATTGGAATTCTTAAAGGTTTCAAGCATCGGATCATACTTAAAAGAGGAGCAAATCCTGTGGTACATAAGGTAAGAAACATACCTATTGGCACTAGAGAAGCATTGAAAAGCGAATTAGAGAAATTGAGCATGCAGGACATCATTGAACCCATCGAAAGCTCTGAATGGTTATCCCCTATTGTTATTGTTAAAAAACCAGACGGATCAATAAGAATGTGTGTCGACCTGAGAGATCTGAATGCCAACATCTGGGTGGACCGCCATCCACTACCAAATATAGGAGAAATGTTGACCACTATGAAGCCAGCAACATTTTTCACGACACTTGATTTATCGTCTGCATATCACCAGGTAGTGTTAGACGAAGATTCCAGACATTTAACATCATTTTTAACACCAATGGGGGGCATTCAGATACAAAAGGGTGCCTTTTGGATTGGCTTCTGCGGCTGCAGTATTTCAGAGATTAATGCATAATTTGTTTGATGGTCTTCAAGGGGTTCACTATTTCCAGGATGATATCCTGATATCCGCAATGTCTGAAGAACATGATGCTAAGTTGTTAGGAGTGCTACAAGTTATACAACAAAAAGGCATGACACTCAAAATTGAGAAATGCAAGATAAAGAAAAACGAAGTAACTTATTTAGGTAATCGCATAAATGCTGATGGTATAAAACCCAAAGAGTCATTGGTTGACACCATTCTCAGGATTCCTGATCCGTTAAATAAAGACCAACTCCGAAGTTTTTTAGGATTAACAGAATACTATTCAAAGTTTGTGGATCACTACGCTGATAGAACAGAACAAATGAGAAATCTGATGTGCAAAGGTATGAAATTTGATTGGTCTGAAGGATGCAAGAAGGAGTTTGAAACAATGAAGTCATTAATAAACAGAGCACCTGCGCTAAAAATGTTTGACTCAAGTGCCAAGACCAGAATATCAGTAGATGCCAGCAACATGGGCTTAGGGGGTGTGTTAGAGCAGATTCAAGATGGTGAGGTAGTTCCCATTGCCTTTGCATCCAGGACATTAAGAGGAGCTGAGAAGAATTATTCGACTATTGAGAAGGAGGCTTTGGGAGTTAAATGGATTCTAGAACATTTCAAAGGTCTCATATGGGGCATACCAGTTGAAATCAGAACTGATTACAAGCCACTTGTACATGTTTTAAATTCAAAGAATCCCCACATGACTTCTCCACGCATAAGGAGGTGGACGTTAATTATCATGCAATACAATATCAGTATAAAATACACCCCTGGAAAGACCAATGTAGTGGCTGATTGCTTTTCTCGTCTACCATGCAACTGTGACACGATTGAATGTGATGACAAAGGAGAACTGACAGATGATCAAAACATGGAGTGTATAATAGCACATGTACACCCAGGCTTTTCAAAAGAAGATTGGATTGAGGCGAGAGAACAATATCTTGAACAGAGATTGTTAAGAAAAGCTATCGAAAATGGATGGACAGATACCGAGGAGAATATCAAATCTTGGGAAAAGATAAAAGACGAATTATCAAGTGATAATACATGTGTTTATCGAGGAGAGCGGATAATACCTCCAGTTAACATGAGAGAGAAAATTATGAAAATAGCGCATGAGGGTCACGTAGGAAGAAACTTAACAAAAAGAAGAGTGAGAGAAGCTTATGGTGGCCCAACATGTGGGGTGAATTGGAAGCTCTGGGTAGGGATTGCACAGCATGTGCAGTAAGCAATAAGAGCAAAACAACGCACATCACACCATTACAACCAGTAGAGATTCCAAGTACCGTGTGGACTAAACTGGCAATTGATATAGCAGGACCATATGAAACTTTAGGACCGCAAAAAGTCTATTTCATTGTACTGGTTGACTATACATCCAAATGGGTGGAATGTGGAATTGTTGAGGAATCAATATCAGCGAGGAAAGTTACTAAGTTTTTGGAGGAAATTTTTAACAGAGAAGGGGAGCCTCTAGAAATAATATCTGACAATGGAGCTCAATTTATGTCACAAGAAATCCTAAAATGTCTTAAAGAAAGGGCCATCAAACATAACACAACAGCTTTGTACCATCCTATGGGGAACGGATTGGTGGAGAGGATGAATCGTTTCATAAAAGTTATCATTCAATTAGCTATTGTCAACAACATACCATGGAAGGAGACACTAAAGGAGGCACTTAACACGTATAAAGTTACTCCTCATTCAGTGACTGAAGAAGAACCTTTCACTTTGATGAGAGGGAGAATAGCTACTAACAGATTCAGACCTGCGTGGATAACAAAAAAAAAACAAATAAATTTGGAGGAAATAGTTAACAGAGTAAAAAGAAAACATGAAGAATACAAAAATTATTATGACAGACAGAAACATGTTCAAGAAAGCAAGTTTGAAAAAGGAGATTGGGTTAGAGTAAGAGAACCCAAAAGAGTAATGAAAGGAGAGTCAAGATTTCGTCGTCCTCAGAAAATAATGGAGTGCTCTGGAAAATCGGTAATTCTAGAAGATGGAAAGAAGTGGTCATGTAATGATGTTATTTTGGCAAAGGAGGAGGAAGTTGTAAGAAACCAGGAAGAACAGTTGGCAAAGGGCGAAATGTTTAAAGACAAGTTCAATGACTTGGGATATATGAACAAAGCATTTGCTCAGGAGAATGTAACAAAAAATGGAATACATGAGAAAAAGGTAGAGAATGTTCAGTCATCTTCAAGAGTTAGGAAAAGAGCGTGGAATTATAATCAAGACTATGTATATTAAAGAGAAATTGTGACTGAGAACTACAGCAACACAAGGAAGCAAGAGCATCAAAGGATATGAAATACTTTATAGGTGTATCTTTTTCTTAAAATGGCAATAAGTCAAGATATATATATATGGTTATGAAATGTTAGTAACATATTTAAATTGTTAAACTTAGTTTGTTCAGTTTATTATAGAAGGGAAGATGTTGTGATGTTTATTACTATAGTTATCAGTACACTGTGCTGAAACTATGATGTTCATAAGTTCTGTAACCATGACAGCATGTTCGTGTATGGTTCCAGAATGTTGATGGAACCATACACGAAGATGCCTGAAGAGATGAAGGTTGGCCTCCATGGGGGCTTCTCCCAATAAAACCAGATACTATATAAATAAATCATATAGTATGACTAAGTGTCTAACCCACACTTCCTAACATGCACCTCTTTGCTTTTGCACATGTCGGTCATGGGAAATGTGTGAAAGGAAGGTGCCAGAATAGAGGGACAAATTGTCAGACCAGGCAGTTTGCAGGGAAGAGTTGTGGCTACCCGAAACAAATGTCTAGCCTGCATAACCGAAAGTATGCACAGCAGTCCAAGAATGGGCTATAGTCAGGCAAATGGTAGTGTGTACGGGGGTCTTTACCATTCACTCTGCATGGTCACTGGAATATAATGTGCTGAGGGGGTTCTTGATTTAACATCGGAGTAGGCCTGGAAACATACACTTATTGCTCAATCCCTTTGAGAAGAGCAGTCTTGCCTATATTTCCAGTTCTTTTTCTGTCATCTGCCAGGCTACGCCCTGCACCATACTTTGGTGCTAGTTTAAAAAAATGTATGTAGTCCTACAGTAATGGCTTAGAAAGACAATCTTTTAGGTGTACAGGGTTAATGCAAAACTCTCAATGGTTAATGCGAGCAAGCCATTGGGCTTTACTCTTAGGATGCGAGAGCATTTGTGGACGTTACCCCCTTAAACACATAGGTATAATATAAAGGCTTGTCCACACAGTGTAATCACTGAAAATATATACTCTTTATTTAAAGGTTGTGAATTAAACAATCTACAGTAAAGGCTTATACTAAATCTTATATGGTAAAATGGAACAACTCACTATCCGTTTTGTGGTGGTTTGGTTGCTAGCTAATATGCCTTCTAGAACATAAGGCGGACTGAACCAGATTGCCATAACTAGTCACCTGTTCTGTGACATGATATGTTCAATTCCTCTTTGATACACATACCTAAATCATTAACAACTGATTAAAGGTATCAGGAGTCTCGATTTTAAGAGACAAGAAAGAAAGTTCCTGTACTGTGAGCCTTTGGTGGAACAAACATAAATAAATATTCAAGGAAAAGGACGACAATTGACTGCAAATAAACTGTGCGCTGTTGTAGGGAGGAAGGGGGAGGTGGACTGTAAGTTGTTCTGTTCACTTTTTTTTAATTTAGATAAAGAGAATGCCTTACTGACCCTAGTCTATGGGATGCCCTACCTAATAAAACTATAAAAGGGTGCTCGGCAAATGGGAAGTCCAAACTTATCCATCCTCCATCAGAACTAGCCTAAGCTGACCATACCACCATTGATGCATAACAAAAGATCAGGAGAATGAATCCCTTCTCCATGATTATGCTTCACAGCACAAGTCTCTTCAATATGATATCTTCAAATAGTCTATTGCTATTCTCCAGCATTGGAACTTTCATAGATTTTCGTGCTGTGAATATTCCCTGGCGCCAAGCTGGGAATTCTCAGTTACCTTTTTTGATTGACTTCTTACATGAAAATATTTGGTCTATTTTGTATGCCATCATCTTCTTTATGGGGGCTTTAGGCCCAATCAAATGGGACATCGAGTAGTAAGCCCCTCTACGACAGCCGTTCCTCAGATTCTAACTGTCATGCTGGAAGGAGTCCTCGTTGTTTACTCCAGTGAGAAAAACATGTTTCCTGTGAAAGTTCTTCTTTAAACATACTTGAAGGAAATTCAGTCTCAGTACCTTCAGAGAAGATGTCAGTAGTGTCCTCCACAACACCAGATGGAAGCCAAAGCCAAGGAAGCAAATGCCAAGAAGTTAAGTAAGGCCTGTAATGCACATGGCCTTAAAACATGCATCTACTGCCTCTACCTGAACCACTCAGTAGAGGATTATGAGATCTGCAAAGGGTTTACTGCCAAAACCATTTGGTAGAGGATTGAGATCTGCAAAGGGTTTACTGCCAAAACCACTTGGTAGAGGATTGAGATCTGCAAAGGGTTTACTGCCAAAACCCTTAAAGATAAACACTGAGGAATCGTGTGTTGGCTTCAGGAGGGAAATTACCCACCTTCACAGTCAGAATCCACAAGGAGCATGGCTTTGACCAGGGAGAAAAAAAACCCCTCTAAAGTAAGGGCAAGATCTGAGGATAGGCCCCCTAAAAAACATAAGCACTGCCACAGCCATTGACATCTACCATAGAGACGAGAGGGTTAAACACCTTGACTGTGCAAGGACAGAAGCCTAGAAAGAGTGACGATGCCATTGCCGCACTCAAACTGACAAAGTTTGTCGGCGGGATTGTTAATGTTAACGGCCGACGACAGGCTTACATTCCAGCAAGGCAAACACCTTAACTGTGTGCATAGCTGTCGCCGTCCACTGGTAAAAAGCATAAGTCCTCAGCAGTGGCACATCCATCGGCCAAGAAGAGCTTGTCGACGACAACTCCATTGCCAAAGGGACAACAGTCATCAAACAAAAGATAAACACTGAGGAATCGTGTGTTGGCTTCAGGAGGGAAATTACCCACCTTCACAGTCAGAATCCACAAGGAGCATGGCTTTGACCAGGGAGAAAAAAAAACTCTCTAAAGTAAGGGCAAGATGGTAAGATGTTGACTACTTTGGTGAGTAGAGACGCTCAACAAGCTTGCCATCTACAACAAATAAACCCTTGTCCACGACACTGTCCATGACCTCATTGATGCCTAAACTGTCAGGGGAAAAACACCCACAGCAGTCTGTGAGGAAGTCACCACGCTCGTCCATTGACAATCCAAACGCAGCACAGGAAGCAGAAGTGCCTGAAGCCACAGAAGACTCCTTAACACAGGGAGCAGCAGGAGAGGGCTAAACTGCAGGAGACAAAAAATGCAGGCGATTACTTTGCCAGTGTCGCATATCACTTACTCGGAGTTGATACCAGAGGATATTCTGCAACATGAAATTGCCCCACATTTCGAGGAACAACAAGCTGTTACCACAGGTTTCTGACGCTGAAGTTTCCATAACCAGTCAGCCACACTCCCCCAGGCTACCACCTACACTAGGACAAGCTCAACCAAGGATTTCCCTGCCACAATTGCCTCGGCCCCTAGTTCCAGTGGGGTCACGTCAGCCACTGCCAGGACCCATTTACCCTTTGAGGGCGGGCCTACCAATACCAGGGTCCAGGTCACCCTCACATTGTAGATCACCTACCGGATCCAGGTCTTAGTGCTGCCACCCATACTGTGATTCAGGTTGGAAGACCAAGGGGAGTTTCCTGATACAGAGGACGATGACCCTCAGACAGTCTATGACAACAGCGTCTACAAGACGATTGCGATATGGACACTCTAGCTGACTAACCACTGGATGAAGCGCCTAAACCCTCACCGGCAGACTACATAGGGGTGTCTCATGCCATGATTTCAAAAGCCCGCCAAGAGTTTGGCCTGGTTTAATCAGAAGGCAAGAACAAGTATTTTCTCTTCGACCATATGGGCAAGAAGAGAAAGTCGGTGGTATCAAGCCCAATTTTGGAACACGTTTGGGAAGAGGGGCTATGTACATTAAAATACCCTTTTACAGAGCCTGCTATTAAGGGTAGGTTGGAAAAGAAATTGAAGCGCCCAAATGCCTCGCATCACAGTCCACACCAAAATCGGTCACAGGAAAAGGGGTTTGCTCCCGTTACTTTTTGGTGAAAAAGCCAGATGGCAAATGGCATCCCACATTAGATCTACGGGTGCTAAACAAATTCATCAAAAGAGAAACATTCCAAATTTTGATGTTGGAGCAATTCAAGTGCACGATTTTCAAGAGTCCTTCGACCTACCTCCATGCTGCATACTTCCACAACCCAATGCAGCCAAAACACAGGAAGTACCTGAGGTTTGTGGTGCAAAACACCCACTACCAGCTTAGAGTTCTACCATTCGGCCTCAACTCTGCCCCTAAACATTTACCAAATGCCTAGCCCCGGGGCGCACAATTCTCGACTGGGGAACCGAGAGTACGGCAGTCGGTGGACTGGGTGAACCAACCCACTGACCCCCCACCCCATACCTCATGCATGAAGCTGGACATAAGTGCTCAAGAGCATGCACCTTCTTGGCACTGTCATTGTACATTCCGCTAATACCCAACTGCTGGCTCCACATGCTGGCCCTGCAGGAGTTCATAGCCGCTAATTATTCCCAGGTAGCCAGAACATGGGAAGACTAGATCCTCATTACCCCCGAGCTCATGCACATGTTTCAATGGGGAGCCAGCTAGGCCAACCTTGCAAAAGGTAACCAGTTTCAGGAACTGTGACCCCGTCCCCCCAAAACACTCATTATGGACTCCTTCCTTTCAGGCTGGGGAGCTCATGTTGACCAGCTGCATGACAGAGTGCTCTGGACAGTCCAGGAAGCGACACTCCACGTCAACGTACTGGAGCTAAGAGCAGTGAAATGGGCCCTTCAGTCCTTTCTGCTGGTGCTAAAAGGATGCACGGTCAGGATACTCACCGACATCAGAGAGCTGGGGGGGGTGTTGGGGGGGGGGGGTGACATCTGCGACCCTGTCCCAGGCCCAGTGGGAGCGTCACTGGGCCATCTCCACATTGATGCTCTTGCAAGCCTTCAACCTCCCAGTAGTCCAAAACGCCCCGGCGGACCGCCTCAGCAGGCAATCCACTCAGTCTCACGAATGGGAACTCTACAACAGTCAACTTGAAAGATGGTTCCAACGATGGGGGCATCCATCCATAGACCTCTTTGGCATTGACCGCAACCAAAATGGTCCTCTCTTTGCCAGCAGAAGCCCACAGCAGGGGTCGAAGGGAGATGCCTTCTTTCTGTAGACTAACCCGTTTTCCTACACATTCCTGCCAATTCCGTTCATACATGGGACAATACAAATTCAACAGCAGACCTGTGTCGACTCATCCTAATGATTCCCAACTGTCCACGCCAGTCATGGTATTCTCGCCTTCTCTAAACGATAAGCTAATCGTTCGACCAGACATCATATAGTATCCCTGGTGTACTCCTAACTTGACTACTGCAGGGTCTTCTGGCAGGTATTCCACCTAAGTAATGCCAGCGACTGCAAAGAGTGCAAAATGCTGCAGTAAGACTGATATGTAGAGTGAGGAACTCTTCACCCATTTCAGGATTATGGCAATCTCTTCACTGGCTTACTGTAAAGGACAGTTGATTTTAAAGTCCTCTGTTTAAGCAATCTCGCTCCCTCGTACTTGTCGAACACAAACTGCAGGTATTTACCCACACGTCGGTTACGTTAAGGGGATAAATTACTGTTGCACCTTCTGTTTCTATTTTCAGAGGCGATCAAAGGTTTGGAGTGTATGGTCTTAAAATATGGAACAGGTTACCGATGGAAATTCGGGTCCTAAAATCCCTCTTGTTCTTCCGTAAGGCCTTAAAAACCCATCTATTGAAGTGATGGATAGATGGCAATGCAATTCCAATGTAGCCTTTAGGATAGCCTTTGTTGCTGATTTTGCTTCCCAATTGTTCTTGCTGATATATTGGTTCCCATCTTCGCTTAAATACGATTTAGTTTGTCCATAGCTCAAAATAAATACCTCAGCACAAGATCGCAGCAAGGTCCTGGATTTTGCAGAATTCTGACAACTTGCCATTCCGCAAGATTGCAAAGACATCCAAGATTGCAAAGACATCCTTGCAGCAGTCCGAGAACCCTCCACAAACTGTTTGCATAGTTTCAAGTCGAAGCAGTTCTGTTGGTGGTGCGCGAATCAACAAGTTGTTCAGCCGGAACATCTCCTGTACCTGCTGTCCCTAGCAAAGGGAGGCCTCAGTCACTCATCTATCAAGGTACATTTAGCAGCCATCTCTAGATACACTAGGAAAAGGGGACACATGCCCTTGTTCAGTGACAGACTGAGTAAGCATTGCCTAAAGGTCCTTTTTCTAAAGGACAGATCTGCCAACAAACCTTCACCAGCCTGGAGCCTGAATACAGTCCTAGCAAGGCTCATGAGACATTTTTGAGCCACTGGCCACAGCAAACATAATGGGTCATGGAAGGTCACGTTCCTAGTGGCGATCGCGTCAGCCAAGTGGGTGCCGAAGCTATGTTTCCATAAAGGTAAAGTTCTGTTAATGACCAATCCGAGGTTAATTCCCGAAGTTCCCACGGATTTTCATTAGAACGCCACCATTGCGTCACCAGTTTTCTTTCCGTATGCCACTTCCCCGGCTGAGGTTACATTGCATTCGTAGGACGTTAAGAGGGCCATCAAGTACTGCATTTACAGAACCAAGTCTTTTTTTAGTGCATCAATCCAGCTCTTCGCAGCATTTGCTCCTACCAGCAAAGGCAAAGCAATATCCAAGCAAGGGATATCCAGGTAGATCACGTCTATTTATTTCCGCCACACGAAGGCAGGCAGCCTGTTTGATAAGCCGGCCCATGCTCATTCAACAAGGGCCCCGGCACCCCTATGGGCAGGGGTCCCACGCACTGACTTTTGCCATGCAGCAACCTGGAGGATGCCTCGCACGTTTACAAGGCACTACTGCATGGAAGGACTGACCCTAAGGTCAGTTAGGGAGGGCTTCCAATAAGGTAAAACGGTTTACCTGCTTACAGCCACCAGTTATACTGCTGCATATTCTATTCACAGCATGTGAATCTATGAAAGATCCAGTTCTGGGGAAGGAGTAAGTTGCTTACCTGTTACTCCTGTTCTCCAGCATTGGTATCTTTCATAGATTCACATGCACCCTCCATCCAACCCTACAAAGTAAAAGCCCCATAGCCCAATTATATAGCTAGCCAGCATGATTGGTCATAATCTGTGGAAGGGTTGTAAAGGAGGGGCTTACTACTCGATGCCCCATTAGATGGGGGGGGGGGGGTTATAGCATACAAAATGGCCGATGAGGATTCCCAGCTTGACACTTGGGAATTTTCACAACATGTGAATCTATGAAAGATACCAATGCTGGAGAACAGGCGCTACAGGTATGCAACGTACTCCTTCCTTGCATTAATTTTTCTGATGCTTGTTAATCTGCTTAGAATCGCATGCTCTGCATATGGTCCGACATCCAGTGGTAACCGCGGAGTATTGCATCTTGTCTTTCGGGGGACCGAAAGGGGACGTCGGCATAGGCGTGTCTGAAACACTATCCCTATCGTGACGTGTGTAGTACCCAAAATCCCTCACGCGCCGAGGTCCCTCAGATTGTTTTTTTCCGCCAAGATAACTGGTCGCCCTATAGCGGAGCTCTTCATGAGACATTGTTTATCTTACCGAATTGTTGATTTAATCCCCGTTAAGTCACTTCGCCTATAAAGAACATCTTCGATGAAGACTACGGGGGAATCGTCTATGGCTGTGGGTTCCAGCACCTAACATCCGACGTCCGGTCCTACACAGTAGGGAGAGTGGGCTCGGGGTTTGCCATACTGCGATGTCTTTCCTCTTTTCCACTTCTTTCCGTTTTGGTCTGGTCACCCTTCCCTTCTGCTATGGAAAGGACTCCATTTAGATTCTGCCCTGTGTGAAGGATCAGATATCCGTGGAAAGACGAGCACACGTTGTGTAACGCTTGTCTCCCCCCTAGAGCACTAAAGCGGTGTTCGGCGTATAAACTCCTGAACCTAAATCCTTAAGGAGCGCCGGTTGAAGCGGTGGGCTGCGTACGGAATGTCACGCGTATCCCTCCCCTGCCGCGACACCAGCCGAGAGTGACGGGGGTACATCGGATGACGAAACGTCCAACCCGGATGTTATAGACCTTGAGGCGGACCTTTCTAGAGCTGCCACGCCCGTCCCCGACCCTTCCAGGCTCGACTCCGGTCTTGCTACAGGGACCACACCCTGTGACAGGGGCGTACAATCGCAGCACACAAAGTCCACAACCCAAGCACCCTCCTCGACGACTTTGTCAAAGAAGGCGAAAGCGCCATCGGATCGATCTGATCCGAAGCCTTCCCCGCATCCGCAGCAGCGCATGACGACTGGGTTTAACAAACATAACAAGGGCGCTACTCCCCAAACTACACACGCCCAAGTCTCTGAACAAAAAACTTCGAGTTTCACAGTTTCCAAGGCCCGTGCAGGCCCTAAAACTACGAGTAGGCCTCGACCCGAGAAGACCTCATCGGAGGCGTTGTCTCCCGAAGATTCAGTGACTATCAGTAAGAGCATCAATAGGATTGCTACGGCGGGCCTAGTACCGGTTTCGCCCACAGTTATGGGCCAATCCGCCGAAAGATTTTCCAGGGATTTAGAAGACGATCCCGAATACTCTTATGAAGAAAGCCAGGTACCCCTCTCAAGCACCCTGAGGAGGTCCTCTCAACGCCTTAGGGTGGAGGACCCGGTTCCTGCTCAGTTGGGTCCATTTGGGTCATCCAAGTGGACCACGGAGCAATTTGAGGGATATATGGATCGGCTGGAGCCGTTTTTCAGGGTTTCTGATCAACCTCTGCTGAAAAAAGCTTGGGTAGACCCTAACACTCAAACGCAAGTTACCCAACACCTAGATGTTCAACACTATGTTGATTATCAAGAAGATGTCCAGAAAGACACGTATAGAGACATCTATACAGAAGAAGGGGAGGCTTCTTTTCTAGACAATTATGGGGAAGATCAAGGCGCAACGGACAACTGGGAGGACACCCAGCAGGATGATCACAATTCGGATATCGTTTGCCTCGAATCTTCCCCCATCCACACTGGTTTGACAAGCTCCCCCGGTGGATGATCAAATGGCTTTCAACATGTTGAAAAAAGCAGCGGAATTCTTTAAAATTGCCACGCTTGAAGCCTTGCCCGAAAAGGATTTCGCGGAAAACATTATTAATGACAAGCCTCCGACAAGCCAGTCTATCCCTCTCTTGAGCTCTGTATAGAAACGGCTGGCCCATTCCTTACTCACACCCGCTCAGACTAGGGCTGGGAACCCAAGGGTCGAAAAACTTTTCCGGCCCTCCCCCACCGACCCGCTTTATATCAAAGGGCACGCAATCCCAGACTCGCTGGTGGTGACCAACACTCGCAAGAGAGCAGGGGGGGTTCCCCTTGCCACGGGAGAATCCCCCCTCCCCGGACAAGGAGTCCAAAAGGTTGTATGCCTTAGGCAAACGGGTCACGTCGGCGGTGGCTTATACCGTCCGGATTGCCAATAACACGACATTACTGGCAAGCTACGTTGACGCCCAATTGAACCTACTCTCGGAAGGCCTTCAGGAGGTTCCGGAACCAACCAGAGCCAAGCTTCAAGCCATTGTCTCGGAGGGCAAACTTGGCAATCAGAATGTGGTAAAGAACACCCTGGACTCCGCAGAGACAGCAGGCAGGTCTCTCGCACAGAGTACTCTCCTAAAGAGACACGCGTGGCTGCGCACGTCGGGCTTTAGGCCTGAGACCCAGGCATCCATCATCAACAAACCCATAGAGGCTAACCTCTTTGGGAAGGCGGTAGACGATGCGTTGGAGACAGCCAAGAAGGAGCATGAGACTATTAAGTTGCTGCACCAGATTTCCCAAAAACCCTCCTCACAGAGGGGCAGCAATTCTCGGCGGTCCTTTCGAGGACAAGCCTGCGCCGCTCAAAATAATTTCGGCACGGGCAACTTCAACTCCAGTCAACCGGCTGCAAGCCCCACTTACTACCCCCAGAGGGGTCAGAAACGTGGAAAGAATAGAGGCAGAGGCTCCAATTCCAGAGGTGCATCAACCTCAGGTCAGAAATGACCACCAAGTTCAGGTCCCCTCCCATGTCTCCCCGGTCGGGGGGCGATTAAAATCTTTCCTCAAGCCATGGGAGGGGATAACTTCAGACCAGTGGGTATTAAAGACGGTCGCCCACGGTTACTGCGTGGAATTCGTCCAACCCCCACAGTTCAGACTGCCGAAACATCGACGCCTTTCACCGGAACATCTGCAGATCCTAGTCCAAGAGGTGAGGCGCTACTGGGAAAGGACGCCATAGAAGCCGTCCCGATTCTTCAGGTAAACGAGGGTATCTATTCAATATACTTCCTTGTACCCAAAAAGGATCTCACCATGCGTGTTCTCACCATGTTCTAGACCTGTGCCAGCGAACAAGTTCATAAAGCCCCAGAAGTTTTGCATGGTAACACTGCAAGAGGTGATCCCATTGCTAAAATAAGGGGACTTCATGACAACATTTAATATGAAAGATGCATACTTTCATATTTCAATGCTGCCAGTGCACAGAAAATTCTTAAGGTTCGTGATTCAGGACAAACACTACCAGTTCAAGGTACTCCCCTTCGGCATAGCCTCGGCGCATAGGGTGTTTACCAAGGTCCTGGTAGTGGCAGCAGCACACCTGCGCAGACTTTCAGTTCCAGTTTACCCTTACCTCGACGATTGGCTCATCACGGGGGAATCATTCGACGTTTGTTTTTCGAACACCCAAAAGACAGTAGACCTACTGTTCAGCCTGGGATTTTCAATCAACGAAAAGAAATCCAGCTTAGTCCCCAGCCAAGTAAAACAGTTCCCGTGGGCTCTAATTCGTACGGAAGACGGTCTAGTCTTTCCTTCCAGCGAGAGGGTTCAGAACATGCTCTCTCAAGTTCCTCAGTATGTAGCCAGTCAGGAGGTGACGGTACGCAAAGCTATGCATTTGCTAGGGATGATGGTGTCCTGCATATACTAGGTCCCCCCAACAGCCAGTGGTGTCAGGCCAGCGGACAATGGGAAGATCTGTTAGTTGTCTCGCCAGCCCTCTTTCTCTCTCTGCAGTTGTGGTCGAGTGAGAACCTCTTGAAGGGGAAAACCTTCACCACGCCTGCAGTGGAAGCCACTCTTACGACAGACGCATCTTTCATGGGGTGGGGGGCTCACCTGCTTCAACAGACAGCGCACGGAGTGTGGTCCCCTCGGGTAGCATCCAACCGTATAAACCTACTGGAGCTACCAGCAGTGTTCAAAGCATTGAAAGCCATTCAGGAGCAACTGCAAGGAAAGACAGTGCTGGTCCTAACCGACAGCACAACAGCAATGTATTACCTGAACAAACAGGGGTGCTCTCACTCTGCAGGGCTGTCCAAGCTGTCCCAAAACATCTGGATATGGGCTCTCAAACACAAGATGTTCCTGATATCCCAACATGTTCCAGGGGAACTCAATCTTCTGGCAGACGTACTCAGCAGAGATTTTCCTCTGCCAGAAGAGTACGAATGGCGACTGCACGAAGACATTGTATCCAACGTCTTCGCAGAACGGGGGTTTCCAGAGATCGACCTGTTCGCTACTCAGGAGAACGCCCAATGCCCAGATTACGCCTCCAGGTACCCCCAGAACCGATCCAAGGGGAACGGTCTCTGGATAATTGGTCGGGGAAATTTGTTTACGCTTTTCCCCTCCCTGACGCCCCTTTTGAAAAAGATAGTGCACAAGATGCACCAGGAACCAGTCACCATGATGCTGGTGGCTCCCATTTGGGCCCGCCAACCCTGGTTCGCGCACCTGATGCAAATGTCCCTCTACCCACCAGTCAAGCTGCCCTGCCCAAACAACATGTTGTTTCAGGACAGGGGTGAGACTCTGCACCCATGCCCACAAACTCTGAATTTAGCAGCCTGGCTCCTGAGGTCATAGAGTTTGGACATCTGCAACTCCCTCAAAGATGCATGGACATATTGAGGGAGGCAAGAAAGCCTAACACACGTTATTGCTATACCAGCAAATGGAAATGTTTTGTCATCTGGTGCAGTTCCAAAGGTGTCGATCCCACCGATTGCTCGCCTTCACACATTGTGTTATATCTAACCCATCTGTTGGACTCTGGGTTAGTCTTCAATTCCTTAAAGGTTCACCTAGCGGCGTTGTCAGCCTACACCACGTTACAGCAAAAGGTGTCGTGGTGGAAAGTACTTGTGATTAAAGCCTTTATGGAAGGGGTTAAAATAATGTATCCCCCCATCACTCACCCAGCCCCTGGGTGGGATCTAAATGTGGTTTTAACAAAGGCTCATGGGACCCCCATTTGCGCCTATGCATAAAGCTAGTCTGAAAGACCTGACTTACAAGACAGCCTTTCTAGTAGCTATCACTTCTGTCAGAAGAGTTAGCGAACTACAGGCCCTCTCGGTCTTGGACCCCTTTGTTACAGTCCACAAAGATAAGGTAGTTCTGCGCACTCATCCTAGATTTGCGCCGAAATTTATTTCGAAGTTCCATGTGAACCAGTCAATCGAACTACCCACATTCTTCCAGAGACCTACTAACATGGCCGAAAGAAGCCTTCACACACTAGATGTGCGCAGGGCAGTCATGTTCTACATGGATAGAACCAAACCACTGAGGAAAACTAAACAATTCTTTGTTTCAGTGGCAGCTGGTAGAGAAGGGGACCCTGTCTCTAAATCAGCAATATCAAGGTGGATTGTCAAATGCATCACACTGTTGCACTCTTGCAAAGAGAGAACTGCCCTTCAAGCCTAGAGCACATTCTACTCGAGGCACTGGGGCATCCATAGCATTTATTGCAAATGTTCCCCTAGAGTCCATTTGCAAAGCGGCAACCTGGAGTTATGTACACACCTTTACAAAACTATTGCCTAGACACTCATTCTAGGTCTGATTCTCAGGTGGGACAAGCAGTACTAAGACATCTTTTTTTCTACTTTTCCTTCTCACAACCCACCTCCAACTCCGGGTACTGCTCGCTAGTCTATGCGCAGAATGTGATTCTAAGCAGATTAACAAGCATCAGAAGGCATGCGTTACTTACCGTAAAAGCATTTCTGATGATTGTATCTGCTTGGATTCACATGCGCCCTCCCTGCCTCCCCGCTCGGGGTGGAAGGAACATAGACTTCTTACTACTTTCTCTCTTCATGTACTCACTCACTATAAAGACATAAAAGGCAGACTGACTACCCCTCTCTCAAGGTCTGGCAACACAACAGGAACAGGTGCTGAAAAGCTGGCATATAAATCTACAGCTATTGTCTTTTAAGAGAGACAGTTGGTATACAGAAGCCGTAATACAAATATCAATAAATCTCTTTAATAGTTAAAAGTAAAATTTCATAGAAAAATATACACTTAATAGGCTTTATCATATCTCACTCATTCCATTCATACCAATTCGCTCATTCTGTGACATCCGGGTTAGGCAATTGACAATTTCTTAACGCATATTAATTATTATTAATATGTATGACAATTGGAAAACACACAATTGGATTTTCTGTAGGTCGACATATGTTTCGGCCCCTTTTCCATAGTCCCATCGTTGTCTACGGTGGTCTAAATAGTCAGTGTTGGGCCATCTTCAGGACAATCATGATTTAGTAAGAGCTTAACGTCTTCACCCTGCTTCCATATGAAAAGCCAAATCTGTGGCCGAGAACGTAGTTGTGGACCACGGAGAAGAAATAATGAGATGGAGGGTATTTTCTGTATTACCCTAGTCTATAGCCCTTTTCACAAGTGGGTGGAGCTTCAAATCTCTTTATCTCCATCTTATTTCATGGGCAAATTTCAAGAGGGACTTGCTTCCTTCGACACTTGAACACATAGTGTCTTGAAATTAGTTCGAACGAAGCAGCGAGGTTGCTCGAGCGGCGTCTGCTGACTTGTGAGTAAGTCGCGACTTAGACTAGGGTAATACAGAAAATACCCTCCATCTCATTATTTCTTCTCCGTGGTCCACAACTACGTTCTCGGCCACAGATTTGGCTTTTCATATGGAAGCAGGGTGAAGACGTTAAGCTCTTACTAAATCATGATTGTCCTGAAGATGGCCCAACACTGACTATTTAGACCACCGTAGACAACGATGGGACTATGGAAAAGGGGCCGAAACATATGTCGACCTACAGAAAATCCAATTGTGTGTTTTCCAATTGTCATACATATTAATAATAATTAATATGCGTTAAGAAATTGTCAATTGCCTAACCCGGATGTCACAGAATGAGCGAATTGGTATGAATGGAATGAGTGAGATATGATAAAGCCTATTAAGTGTATATTTTTCTATGAAATTTTACTTTTAACTATTAAAGAGATTTATTGATATTTGTATTACGGCTTCTGTATACCAACTGTCTCTCTTAAAAGACAATAGCTGTAGATTTATATGCCAGCTTTTCAGCACCTGTTCCTGTTGTGTTGCCAGACCTTGAGAGAGGGGTAGTCAGTCTGCCTTTTATGTCTTTATTCCCCTTTACTCTCCCTGTTGACAGACCTGACCCCCCCGACAACAAAAAATTTGGGAGTACCCACTATTATACCTCACTCACTATAGCCTTGGGCTCCCTCATGGCAGACAAAATACAATCGGAGGGACCTCGGCGCGTGAAGGATTTTGGGTACTACACACGTCACGATAGGGATAGTGTTTCAGACATGCCTATGGCGACGTCCCCTTTCGGTCCCCCGAAAGACCAGATGCAATACTCTGCGGTTACCACTGGATGTTGGACCATATGCACAGCATGTGAATCTAAGCAGATACAATCATCAGAAATGCTTTTACGGTAAGTAATGTCATTCAGTTCTTTAATTGGATCTTCCATGCCCTTATGTATTTGTTTCTTATTTCTCCAAATGCTGTTCTTCTCGATGTGTAGACACTGTCTTATTCCTCTTAGTCTTGCCATTCACAGGGGCATGTATCAAATACTCCTAAATACTACGTATACTTTTGCCAATCACTGGGACGACTAGGTCAGTCCCCTGGATGGTCTTCACTCTTCATATACTTTTGCCAATCATGGGACGAGGAGGGATGGCCCCTGAGTGATCTTCAATCTTTCTGCTTCGCCTACCACTCTACCCTGTACCTGTAATAAATGGATTCTGCATCACCGGACAGCGTTTTCTCTTCGCTGGTCGGTCAGAAAGATTCTCTGGTTCCTTCCGTGTTGTTCTTCCAACACACTTTGCTATTCCTTGGTGGTTTCGGCGTGAAAGGGTTTCTCCTTCGGTTCCATTCCACGTCACAACCACCTTCCTTTGATTTGTTGTTTGGGTTCTGCGGTCTGTTCCAGGAGCATAGTGTTGCTGATGGACAGGGACAACAAATGTGCCAAGAACAGCAACAGCAAAGTCCCTCAGTGTATGCCGCGTCCACTCATAAGGAGGAAGGGGGCATTGTCCGTGTCAACTCAATGGAAGGAGGCAGCACTCTGCTGCGCTGCCGGAGTCCTGGTTGGATTTTGAGAAGTAATGTGGGAAGTTAACAAGTCCTTTTCAAGACACCAGTCGATGACCAAAGCGTCATCAAAACCATTGTCCACAACAACAGCAATTTCCACAGGTTCTACGGCTCGTCTCCAGTTGTCGACAGCCACTACTCCGTCGACCACCACCTCAACAACTACAACCCTGTTGACGACAAAGAAAAAAAACGCTGGTTGAGAAGCCGGCGCGTCCGCTGACCACGCTGCAGGCTCTAGAATTGGAAGCCAATGTATTGTCCCCTAAGGGTAAATTAAAAATCCCATTTGGGACCAGGATGCAGAGCGACCAGGCCTCCTGGGAAATGTCCCCAATTGAATTCCCAGTTGTCATGCCAAAAGATATTCTGCAGCACGAGATCACATCAGACTTCGAGCCTCCTCCATATGAATGCCAGGGAGTCTTTGAATCGGACCCTGAGGAAGGAACTTCTGAGGTTCCTATTCAGGGACCACCTTCAGTGGTAGACGTGCCTCTAAGATCTCACACACCTTCTCTTCAACAACGGCAGGAATAGGAGGTGTGCAATTGTAATGCTCCCTTATAAACCCACAATCTCTGCTATCCATACAGGTCCTTACCACCCTACAATCTCTACAAGGGCAGCTTGATGCCATACTTGCTCTTCCTCAAGCTCCATATATCCATCCTTATGGAGAGCTGCACATTACCCCTCTCAAGACCAGGGTGCACGCCCTAGGTTGCAAACTCCTCCTAGACCTCCACATACATTTAGTCCACGAAGGAGGGACCAAGAAGAGGGTGAATTGGTCGACACGGAACAAGGACACTGATCTGCGAGACATGACTTCCGCGTCCTCTCCAAGAAGGGCTGACTCATGGGACACAGATCCTGATCAAGATGCACCAGGTATCCCGGCTCAACCTTCACCCCCAGATGATATTGGAGCTTTTCACTCCATGATGTCTAAAGCATGCCAGGAGTTTGGCCTTATTCCAGAGGAAGAGGAGGATTGCTTCATCTTCGACCATATGGGAAAAAGAAAAGCCGTCTTTTCCATTCCTATTCTGGATCATTTGTGGCAGGAGGGCCTCCATACCATGAAACAGCTGTTCACGGAGGCTGCAGTGAAAGGAAGATTGGAGAAATTAAAGGCTCCAGATTCCACTCCAAAATGCCTTACTTCACAACCAGCACCAGAGTCGGTGGTCTCCGCTGCAGCCAACCGCAAGGCTCGAACACAGCAAAAGTGTGCCACTCCTCTGGACAATGACAATAGAAAAATTGATGCGTTTGATAAGAAGGTTCTCCCCATTGGAGCGACAACGGTAAAAGCAGCCAATTCCCTGGCTATTGTCGCTCGATACAATAGAGATGTGGCACCGCTTGGAACACCTGCCAGAACAACAAATAAAGGAGGCTATGATGTTGGTGTGAGAAGTGGTGTCAAATCACAGCATCAATATAGCTGTAGATCTGGCGCAGAAACTGACTTTCAACAGATCGGCAACAGAGTAGTTCTTAGATGCCAGGCTTGGCTACGCTGCACAGACTTTCGCCAAGAAGTGCAGCACAATATTATTGATATGCTTGTGCGAAGATGAAAACCTATTCGGAGACGAGATCCAGGAAGCCGTTAAGCCCATGAAGGCAGATTCAGACACGGCTAAATCCCTCATTGCTCTGCAAAACAGGAGATCCTTTCGAGGAGTCTCGATAACTCAAGATTCTCTGGCTCCAGAGACAGCAAGGGCTGCAGTAGGTCCGGATATTCTCAGGGCTACAAGTGCAATTACCAATCCTCCCAGCACAATCGAGAGTACCAGTGGTAAAGAGAGCGTGGATCTTCCACCTCCCAGAGAGTTCGCCAGAATAAGACACAATGACTTGCGCAAGAGCAGTCGAGGAAATGTGGCATACTACCTCAACAAGTGGCAATCTATAACTACAGACACGTGGGTGCTCGATACAATCCAGTACCCACACTTGTTGGCGTTCAAGCGCCCACAGTTGCCAATCCCCCAAATAAAGGTATCTCACTCACACATCACATCTTACGGCACGAAATGTCAAATTCTACGAAAAGAGCCATCGAAAAGGAGTGTACTCAAGGTACTTTGTGGTCAAGAAACCAGATGGCAAGTGTCACCCGATTTTTGCATCTAAGAGTACTGAACATAAACATAAAAAAACAAATTCTAAATGGCAACACTCCAAGAGTTAAGAGCCTTGTGGCCCTAGACCGCAAGGACTCATATTTCCATGTGCCAATACACCCAAGGCACTGGAAATAACTCTGGTTCATAGTGGGAGAAAGCCATTCTCAATTTCGTGTTCTACCATACAGCCTAAAATTGGCACCCAGGGCATTCACAAAATGCCTGGCACCAGTAGCAGCCTTCCTCCAGAAGCAAGGACACCGTTTACCCGTACTTGGATGATTGGTTAAATCGAGGATCGATGTAACAAGCCTTATCGTCTCAACAAAACGGAGATGCTGCTCCAGCAATTGGGCTTTACCATCAACTATATCAAATCCTGTACAGTTCCCTCAAGGAGCTTAGTTTTCGTGGGGACACAATTCCTTACAAGCCACAATCTAGGCAAACCTTCTGCAGAAAGTCAACACTACCTTTTGCAGGACAGAGTGGTACTCAGAACGCATCACGCCACTGACACTGCCTTTCCTCCACTGCCAAATTTTCCCCAGAAGCCACAGCGTGGATCACCGGCTTCTTACAAGACAGAACCATGCAAGTATTCTCTGAACTAGCCGCCGCATCACCAACCATTATACTCTGTGGGGTGCCCCAAGGCTCTTGCCTCTACCCCACGCTATACAACATCTTTACACGCCCCCTCTTCCTCGACGCCATGGGCATCTCCTACACCAACTACGCCGACGACACTCAGATCCTCCTCACTCTCACAGGTAACTACAACATGGACTCCCTGACCCTCAACAACCTCTACAACACCATCCAAGCCTGGATGTCAGACAACGGACTATGCCTCAACTCTGACAAGACGGAACTCCTCCTGGTAGGTTCTCCTGACACTCTAAAAAATCTAGATGCCCAATTCAGCCACTTCACCATTGATTCCATTAAAATTCCAGTTTCCAACTATGTCAAAACTCTGGGAGTCTATCTGGATTCCAGCCTATCCATGGACAGACAAGTCAATGCAATAGCCTCTGCAGCTGCATATCATGCCAAACTTATCAATGCAGTCAGACCCTTTCTCTCCAAAGAGAACTGCACCAACATAGCCAGAGCCATCACCGGCTCTAGGCTAGACTACTGTAACGTACTCTTTCTAGGAACCTCCAATAAAAACTTAGAGAGATTACAGGTAATACAGAACAATGCTCTCTGGGCAGTCCAAGGCATTGCTAAAAGAGAACACATCTCTGAGGCCAGAAAACTAGCCCACTGGCTCCCAATAAAGGAAAGGATCGTATTCAAAGCCCTGACACTGACCCACAAGTGCATTCACCTCACTGCTCCTGCATACCTCTCACAAAGGATACACCCTGTCTCCATTACCAGGCCAACCAGATCACCGTACACCAACATGCTCTTTGCCACTAGTAAAGAGTAAAAGCGGGCGGATCCAGCTTCCCTTATCTCGCGCCCTCTCACTGGAATGCCCTACCACCAACTATCCATGGTGAGGCCTCCCTCACCACCTTCCGCAAAACGCTGAAGACTACCTTCTTCAGATAAGGCCAGACACATCAGCACAAATACTTTTCATGTATACTGTATTATATGACCAAAAGCAATATCTGTAATAACAGTATGATTTCCTGTAACATTCATAATGTGCCAACAATCGCTACCATGCCTGTACCATGTAACTAAGTTATTGCAAGTAACAGCGCCTCAATGCCCCTGGGCTGCTAGCGCTATATAAATGTAAATAAATAAATATGTACCTGGGGTAGTCTCTGCGTTCCATCTAAATGAGGAGATAGTACTCCCTATTTTCTTCACTGACCCTAAGGTGCTCAGACGGTTCTGCACTGTCTTCATGCTAGACGAGCGCCAAAGTTCTATCCGGACAGGACTAAGAGCTTCCGCAAGTCTGGGGCTCCGTTTATCAGCCTCGGAGGGTCAGGGCCAGGATAGCAGGCTTCCAAGGCCTCCATAGTAAGGTGGATGGAGGCCGAGGAGGGGCAATGCAAGCTTCCTCCGTCAAACATGCATGCCCACACATTCAGAGCCAAGGCCACGCAGGTCGTCCGCCAGGGACACGTATCGTGGCAGGTCATTAGCAGGGCGGCCACTGATGCCACCCCCTCTGCTCTTTGCAAGCACTACTGTTGGGATGCCGGCTCCAGGTCAGACGCGGCATTCTGGCAGGCAGCATTAAAGAACTTGTTTTCTTAAGGAGGGTCACCTCTCCATCCTGTGGCTACATGCAATTGCCCATACAGTATGGAGGAAAGGGGACGGGACATATGAGTAATTACAAGTTACTCACTGTAGTGACTAACATACCCTTTTCTCCATACGTCCCACCAACCTCCCCCCTAATAAATCTGGTGTCACTTAGGCAATTATAATATTGTCTACGCCTCAAGGGGGGCTGTGGAGTGGCGCCAGTGGGCAGAGTTGGTGGAGCCCATGCTCCCAGGACCGCACCCCTGCGCGCCTCTAGATTTAAAGGGGAAGGTTCTTTTCTGGTGAAAAAGGTTGTCTCCCGTCCCTAGCGAGGGACGCCCATACAGTATGGAAGAAAGGGGACTATGGACCCAAGAGTAAGTTACTCACCGTAGTGACTAACTTGTAATTCTCAGCCTCAGCTCCAGGGGAAAGTGATGCGGGATCTTCAGACACCACCACCACCATGTTCTAGATCGGGAAGCGGGGCGGGACGCACTCTGCTGCTCTTTTTCAGGAAGTGCAGAATCTGTGGCACTGAGCCATCCCTCAACGGATGTTTCTCATCCCATTTCACCTGACAGGTGTTCAGAATACCATAGCAGACTCTCTCCAGGGAGCTGCGGTCCTGCCACGAACGGGAGCTCCAGCAAGCACAAGTGTCTCGTCTCTTCAATGAGTGGGGTCTCCCTCAAATCGTCCTTGTGACAGCAACCAACGCAAAGTGTCAGACGTTTGCCAGCAAGTATCGAAGGAGTCTGGGGGACGCCTGCTCTTTCCCTTGAGAGGGCCTCTTCCTGTACGCATTCCTGCCGATTCCTCTGTTGCTACGAGTGATAAACACACTCGAGCATTGCCACTGCAAAATGATCCTCATTGCACCGGCATGTCCAAGGCAGATGTCGTACTCGGACGTACTCCACCTGTCGGTAGTCTCGGCGATCAAACTGCCTCCCCTTCAAGACATCTTCAGAGAAGGAGGAGGGTCCATCCTGCACCACGACCCAGTGTCTGAGACTTGTGGCCTGGCTCCTGCAGCCCTAGAGTTTAGACACTAGTACTGCCACAAGAACCTGCTACAAACACAAGTGGAATCACTTTACAGTGTAGTTCCAGATTCCCTGCTGCGCATCACAGCGCTGCAGCTTCTTCCTTACTTGCTCTTGCTGGCCAAGGCTGGCCTTGCCCATGCATCTACTAGTGGGCACCTGGCTGCCATATCCTGATACACCTGTGCTCCGGGCAAGCTCTCCTTGTGGTCACACAAGGTCAAGGGCCTCTTTGGAACATTCCCTCCAGCGAATGCTGTGCCCCCTGTGTGGGAGATGGTATCTTCGAAAACTGATGGGGCCTCAGTTTGAACCTATGCATCGGGCCTCTGTGAAGGTTTTCATGGAAGGACCACCTTCCTGGTGGCAATCATCTCGGCCAGGTGGGTTGGGGAGATGCAGGCACTCTGCTATAAGCCTCCATATTTGTCATTTAATTAAGCTAAAGTGGTTCTGTGAACTCATCCTTCCCTCATGCCAAAGATCCCTTCGGACTTCATCTAAACAAACCTTTGGTTCTGCCAGTTCTTTTTGCAAACACTTCTACACCTGCTGAAAGATCTTTCCATTCGCTAGATGTTGCGTCTGCTTTGATGTTCAGTGTTTCGCGCACAAAGGACTTTCAAAAGATATCTCTGCTTTTTGTCACTTTTCGACATGTAGGGCATGTGAAATCCCTGTCTAAGTCCTCTATCTCCAAGTGGCTTTCTGCATGTATCACCATTGCCATCGCTTGGCCAACAGACCACTACCTGGCCTGCCGAAAGCCTATTCCACCAGAGCTAATGCACTTACAGCGTTTCTCTCTGCTGTTCCACTGCTCAGCATCTACAGGGCTGCTATGTGGAGGTCTACCCACACGCTGTCTACAGGGATTCCCGTCATGCCAGCCAAGCATTGCTTCACATCCTGTTTGTATGAGGGGAGTTTGTTCCAGGGCTACATGTATTGCTTCTGTGAACCTTGCCACCTCCTGTGGTTGTAGATATGTAATGTTGTGTAATCGTGTTCATGAGCATGTCAATCCATGTAATATCCCATGCTGGAGAAGGTACTAATTACTTGTAACTCTTGTTTTCCAGGCTGGGTCTTACATGGATTCACATGCGTACCCTTCCTACTTCCCCTCTCTGGCTCTTCTTGGTTCATACTGCCACTTTGTGCATGACCATATCTGAAGATGGCCACCTGGGGTGGAGTTTAGGAGGACGAATGTCATTGGCTGGGGCAATAGTATCACCCAAAGTGGCAGAAGCAACTAGCAATTTTAGCTTTAAAGCAAAATTGTTTTAATATTGGAGGATTCCCGGCCTGACGAAAGGGAGTATTCATGAGCATGTAAATCCATGTAAGACCCATGCTGGAGGACAGGAATTACAGGTAAGTAACTAACTAGTTCCTTCCCTCTTCATATCCCAGTAGTTAAGACACTTTACTGCACTCTCAAGACTGCATCCTCTATTTCACGCTCCTCCCAATCTGAAAATAGTACTCATTGCTAAGTCACAAGTCCTTTAATGGCGTCTGATAAATTAAGGCTCATGACTTGGACAACAATCTTTTTATTGGCTGTGACCTCCTCCTTTAAGATTGTAATTCAAGGTTTGTGGTCTGAATAGTCTTTCCATATACACAGTAAAAAGACATGGTAGCCCACCGTATCCACTTTGAAAAGAAAAAAAAAACTTTTACCTATGGGTGCGAAACATTCCTTTCGAATGGATTGTTTCCTCCCACGTATTCCTCATCTAATGATAAATCGTTATCTCCAGCTTTGCTGCTTCGGAAAAAGAAATTCTCGGCAGAGGGTGCTGTGCTCGAGGCCGTGGCGTTGATTGTCCCTCGACAGACTCGTCACCGATGGTATAAATAGCTCGAGCCACGCCCGTTGCTTCAGTTCCGTTTTTCCGATCGCTTTGCTATCGAACGGCGCGCTTGAGATTTTCAGTGACGAAAATGTCTTCGACTCCTTCGACACCCAAGACTGGGTTCAAGAAGTGTGTAGATTGTGGATCGAAAATGTCGATCACGGATCCCCACCGAGTTCGTCTCTGGTGTCTCGGTTCCAGTCACCGGACCAAAGACTGTGGTTCCTGCCAATCCTTGACAGAGAAAGCTCTTCGTGAGAGGAGAGGTAAACTGTCGGTGGGGAGGGAAGCCTCTAAGAAGGCTACGTCCAAAAAACATAAAGCGACTGATTCGAAGGAATCGGCTCACCATAGGCATTCAAAGAGATCTCGATCTACAAATAGGTCGAGTAACTCTTCTTCCTCGTCCAAAAAAATGAAGAGGAGACCTAGATCTCCCTCATCATCATCTTCCAAGTCAACTGAAGAAATTCGATGTCCGACGAAATCGGATTCTCACAGAAAATGGGAAGAATTTCATAAAAAGATGATGGAGGTATTCGAGAATGCAGCCCCGACCCCCTCGAATGAATCTTGGAAGAGCCATACACCTAAGGTCGCTCCATTGGACGACAAAGGGAAGTCTAAGACTACCTTGGTAAAAACTGGTAGTGTCGAGGATACTTGAAAAACTCGAGTTGACGACACGTCGTCGAGGACTCTTCGAGAGTCGAGCACCTCTCCGGTGCCATATAAAAAACATGTCAAAGGCTTCGACGACTTCATCGACGCTATAGGAGTCGACCGTTTCGGCATCGAAACCAAAAATAACCTCGATGCCTGTATCAAAGTCATCTTCGAAGTCATCGAAGATTCCTTCGACAACTTTGAAAGATTTTTCTTTTCCTTCGACGTGTATAGTAGAGGAATAAAGAAGATTTACTCCGTTGCCCAGGTCAAACTTTAAGTCCATGTCCTCAATTTATGAGGAATCTGGCTCGGAGGAAGAGGAAGTTACTCCCTTTGGTGTTTCATATGGCACGAAACAAGTTCCTGAGGAACTCGATCAAGAGTCCAAAATGAGAGACCTGAGTGACACTACATTCTGCCAGTGGAATTGACACCTCCCCAGAATTAGTTTGCCAGACCTGATCCTGCAGAGCATGCAGACTCAGGGTACAGGAGTCTTATGACCAGATTAATTGAGTATATGGGTTGGGGTAACACTTCACCCGTTTTTTTAACAAGATGACATGACGGATATACTTGTCAGAGGTCCTCAAAAAGATCCAGTTCTCCCCTTTCACAGGGCTCTTCAGAGGAGGGTGGAGAAAAACTGGGAAAAGCCTGAGAGCATTGCTGCTGCAGATAGTAATTTCCCCAAGAAATACAGACCAGCTGGTACGGATCCTGAATACTTAAACGGACATCCGACTCCAGAAAGTCTAGTTATTCAGCCAGCATCCACAGCAAAGCAAACTGCATATCCCACTATCCCTCCAGATAAAGAGGATAACAAAGTTGATGCCTGGGCACGTAAAGTTTTCACTTCAGGCAGTATGGCCCTTAAATCGACAAATGTCACCTGTACCCTGGCCAGGTTTACCCATACCCTGTGGGACTGTATTTCGGCGGCGGCTGAGCATATTCCGGAAGGCGAGGAAAGGGAAGGCTTCCTGAATATAGTCAAAGACTGGAAGGAGGCAATGGGGGAATGTCTCCAGCCTGGACTGGATACTGCTGATGGTATCAGCAGATCCATGGCTGCAAGCATTGTGCTACGCAGATTTGCGTGGTTGAGGAAGTCGGGGTTTGCACCAGATGTGCAAGCCAGATTCCTCAACATGCCCTTTGATGGCTCGAGGCTGTTTGGCAGTAAGGCTGATGAAAGCCTAGAAAATCTTCAGACCTCAAAAGCGGCAGCTAAATCGCTTAGTGCCTCCATGCGCCAGCCTCTAAAACCCTATTTCGGGTCATCTTCCTGGAGGGGTTGTTCTTTTCGTTACTACTCCTCATTTGGTAGAGGAAGAGGACAGGCTTCTCAAATGGGTAAAAGAAACTTCCCTCATGGAGAACGAGGAAGAGGTGCAAAATCAGCCTCAGGAGCGGCATTTGTGCCCTCAGCCACTCCTGCAGCCGCCTCCAAATCTCTCTGAGACCTTGTTGCACAAAACACCAGTGGGAGGCAGGATCTCTCAGCATCTGAAGGAATGGCGAGGCATTACCTCAGATGCTTGGGCACTGGAAACAGTAGCTCAAGGTTACTGTCTCCCCTTCCAAAAAAGGCCTCAGAATCATCCAACGGGAGCCAACTCTGAAAAAACTCCAGACCCGCTCCTGTTTCAGGAAATTTTAACTCTGCTAGAGAAAGGTGCCATATAACGGGTACCTGTAGCGGAGAGGAACAGGGGTTGGTACTCCCCATATTTTCTCATCCCAAAAAAGGACGGAGGACCGAGACCCATCTTGGACTTAAGAAACTTGAACAAGTTCGTCAGGAAGGACAAGTTCAAGATGGTCACTCTTTCTCAGATCCTTCAGGCTCTCCAACTTCAAGATTGGTTGGTATCATTGGACCTTCAGGATGCTTACTTTCATGTGCCAATCCATCCAAAGCACAGAAAGTACCTGAGGTTCGCGATTGGCAACTCTCCTTATCAGTTTCGGGTTCTGCCATTCGGGTTGACCTCCGCCCCAAGGCTTTTCACCAAACTGTTGGCAGTTGTGGCAGTGAGTCTCAGGAGAGGGGGTATTCACATCTACCCCCACCTGGACGACTGGTTGATCAGAACAAGTTCTCCAAGACAAGCTCAGGAACATCTTTCGATCACTTGCCACTTCCTCCACAAATTGGGCTTCTCCCTCAATTTCAACAAGTCTCATATGATACCATCCCAAAAGCTCCAGTTTATCGGAGCAGTCTTGAATATTTCCTCAGGGAAAGCCTCGCCTCCCGAAGTGAGAGCTCTCCACATGCAGCAGA